>NC_036445.1:18500654-18822726 GCF_002775205.1 Xiphophorus maculatus
TCACTTTCCTGGCTTGCAGTCGAAGGCATTTATGACTCTAATGGAGTTTTTCTACATTGTCTTGTCTGAGAAGAATATAAAAAGAAAAAGTAATAACACTCTGTAAAAACGTCTTACCAAGTATTTTTATTCTAGTTTCCAGTTCAAATATCTTAGTACACTTGAAATAAGACAAAACGAACTTACAAGAAACTTTTCGGTAAGAAATGGGAGCTTTTGTACATCAAAAATTCCTGTATATTGCAAAACAAGTACAAGTTCCACAAGCAGATTATTTCACTTATAACAAGACATTTTTCCCATAAGTGAAAAAAATTTGCCAGTGGAACTAATACTTTTTATTACTAGTTTATATTATTAAGAATATGAAGAAATTATTACCTTAAAATAAGCTCCTGTATGTTGCTGAAAAGTTACTTGTACATCAGATTTGTTTTACTTCAAGAGCACTAAGATGCTAGAAACTAGAGCAAAAGTACTTGGTAACATTCTGTGTTTTTGCAGTGTTCCTCTTGAACGTCTCCACATTTCGTAACCTTGAATCCACAAACTTCAATTAGATTTATTCTGATTTCTTTTGATAGATCAGCACAAAGTAGTTGATCATTGTAAAATAAATGGAAAGTGCAACATAATTTTTACATTTCTCATTCTTGCCCCAAAACAAAAGTCTATCACTGCAAATACAAATGTGTTTCTACCAGGTTTTTTGTTCCTCTTCGGTTTTTCAGAATACTTAGTTCAGATTTACTTTGGGGATTTGTTAAGCTTGATAGGCAGTGTCAGTTTTTTAACTCACAAAGCAGTTGACTGTACTGGATTTTATTTATGGGTATCAGGATAAAAGGGGCTCAGTAGAAATACTGCCCAAATCCACACCACGTTTATGCTTTTATTAGTAAAAAAAAACATTGAAATACAAATCCAGTCAAACTTATGATCATAACACTACAAAACATTAATAAGTTCCTTGAATGTAAAATGTGGTGATATCTGCTTGTGTGTTGCAGCTGGTTTGGAGAAGCAGTGTGAGCTGACCTGCAGACCTGTCGGTTATCGGTTTTATGTTCGCCTGGCGGAGCGCGTCAGAGACGGCACCCCCTGCTTCAACACTAGTGCCAACGACGTGTGTGTGGAGGGACAATGTCTGGTGAGTTAATTCCGTTGTTTGTGCGTGGAAGATTGTTTTTCAGGTGTCGGAACGTGATACCCAACTGTCTCGCCGTGGTTGCAGTAAACCAGAACCTGGCTGTCCTAAAATGTCTGCCTCACATCTGGATGCTGGTTTAAGCCTGCCATTCAGATTCAAACAGCCCTCTTCAAGGGCCTCTTTTCTCTGTGTCTTCTCTCTCATTTACGCTCCCACTCTCTGATTTCACCCTCATTCCACTTCTCTGCATCTGGCAGGAATCTTGCAAGTGTCAATTACCAATTTACACAACTAACAGTGCAATAAACACTAAAATCGAATGTGATTTGTTAAAGGTTATCTATTGTACTTTATTGAACAGGTTGAATAGGAATATGGGCTATAGAAAACATGTCCATTGCTTTTTTTTGCACAAAATCATTGTTATTTTAGTCTGGTCCATTCTGCCTATTTTGAGCTTCTTTCAGAATGAGATGTTTTAGTTCCTCAAGTCACTTTAAATCCAAATAAGTTGCTGCTGACCATGCACCACCCAACTCCACATTTACACTCGCATGTGAAAATGGCTGGAAACAGATGCGCAATTATACAACCGCATATCTTTGAAAAGCAGTAGTAGGGCCTCCTGCACAACCAACGAGAATACAACATGTGGTTTCTGGATGGTAAGTTAACAATGAAACAGATTTTACCAGCCGTTTTACAACTCATTCAGCAGTAAAACCAGCGACCAAACGTGCTGGAGCTCCACTTAGGTTGCTAGGTAACAGGGCTGGGTTTGGCTGGGGTTGCTAAGTAAAAGCACAGTGCCCAACAAATGTGATTTAACAGTCATGAGGCTTTTAAAACAGGTAATTTTCTAGGTACCGAAAAACACTCAAATTAACCAGTTGCCACAAAAACGACTTGGTGGTTTTTTAAGCACCACTTTTACAAGCAGTTGAGACCCAAGTGGGAGTATGCAAAAGTGGAAAATTTTGCATATTAGGTCCCCCTTTCACAAGCATTTCCTCCAGTGTCACTTGTCTGAAACTATTTTCCCCACTGTCTTCCACCAGACTGAAGGTTGTGATGGCATTCTGGGTTCCAGTGCTGTGATCGACAAGTGCGGAGTGTGCGGCGGGCGGGACCGCTCCTGTCGAAAGGTAACTGGAAGCTTACCAAATGGCACCGTTCCCCTTGGCTACCACAAGATCGTGGACATCCCGCCGGGAGCCACATTCATTACCATCACGGAGAGACGAGCGAGCCCCAACTACCTGGGTGAGATCTAACAGACAAACAAATTCCTACACACACTCACCCCTGTGCGTCTTGAGATTTCATTCCCCAGACTGGCTGCAGATCCAGTTATAAGTGAAGTGTTGGCGGGCAAAGTGCAGCTTTGGCCTGCGATCATGTGTGTGCTGGCTTCATTTAAGAGTTTGTGGTATTGCAGATTTAGGCCAAGTACAGCTTGTATTGCTGGAGTTGTAAGGAATCAGTGAAGTGTGTGTATGTTTGTCTCTGCCGCCTCCTGTTTGTCTGTCTGGGAGTGTGTTTGAACAGAGGAAGGGGCTTCTAGGACTTGGCCAGGCTTCACTGGGCTCTAAATGCAAAAAGTAAATTTTCTCCTGAATCTATCTGCCATTTCCCGCGTCTTTTCCCCCAGCGATAAGGAGCGGCACCGGGGCGTCCGTGGTGAACGGGGGCTGGGCTGTTGACGCTCCAGGAGATTACCAGGCAGGTGGGACTACTTTTACCTACACCCAACCCAGAGCACAGGCGGAGGGGGAGGAAGAGAAAGGCGAGTCCCTGAGGGCGCGGGGACCCACCACAACACAGCTGCAGCTTTATGTAAGCACTGAAGCACAGGAAGGCATTTATTTCAACCCTGCAAATAAACACAGAGCAGGCCACTGCTGTGACAGGAGCTCAAGAAGACTGAAAGCTTCTGAAATAAAATTTTGCTGATATTAGTGCCCTGGAGAAACAATTCTAGCAATCTTATCCAGAAGAGGAGGATTCAAAACCACAACGTTTGTATCTTTATATGATTAAACTAATTCATGACCCCAATAAGAACTTTACTATCAAATACTCAAAACTTTTTTAAAATAAACTTTACAAATAAAAATTGTGTTTATGTGCAATTTTCCTTCGAAAGATGTTTTTGAAGTGGGGTTCTTCAGAGGTATAAACAGCTGTCAGTATTTTACCTTCATACAACATTAATCATCTTAACAACAGAACAGAGATCTTAGACATCTTAACCTTAAATGTTTAATAGAGGAGCGCTGTTGTGGGAATTTTATGGAGGCAGAGTTTCAGAAAGAGCAGGAGTTTTTAGAGAAACAGGCCCAATTTCAAAGCGTTAAATCACAAAGTCAAATTTCTTTTAAGTCATATTTGGTATATATAACATTTTTGTAACAATTGAGGGTAACAGTTACTTGACTGTGCAATAAATGGCACTATTTGCCTGAAAAATACATAATACCGTCCCTTTAAGTAAGAAAATAAGGTGAAAAGATGCAGATTACATACAGATGAAGGTTTGTGGATGCAGCAGGATGGAGTTGATTCCCTTAGAGAAAGAACTAAGCACACAGAACAGAAGTCATAGTATATTTGACCAGGCATGCAGTTTTTTGCTCTTTTTTTGCTCGGTAATAAATAATAGTAGAGGTAGATGACTAAAAATGGAGGAAGAAGGGTAATTAAAGTGATTTAGGGGCTACTGCTCCTGAGATATAGCATTAAAAAGATCGTGTGATGCTCATCTGCTGAGGGTCCGGACAGCCAAGTTTTAGCATTACGACAGCTTACAGGCAGCTACATTAAGGCTTACCCTAGAACCACATCATACTGCCCAGGGCTCAATATTAACAGCCTCACCCAGAGATTTCAATAAACTCCAGAGCTCGTTTCATTCCAATAGCTTTATTTATTCACATCAAAGTCTGCTGCCAAATATGTCAGATGAAGTTGCTTTACAGTTTCTGCTGATTAAATCTATAATTAGAGTAACTGTTGAAGTGGAGCTACAGGGTTTGCAGCATCACGTTGAAATCCTGGGCAGGGCATCGCTGACACACACGTTTCTGTGTTTGCCATGTTTGTTCTCATATCCAGATAATTTACCAGAAGGATAACCCCGGCGTCGACTACGAGTTTTACATCCCGGTGGAGAACAAAGATGGAGACAAGGAGAGGCTGCCGGAGAACGAGACGCCCAGAGAGTCACCCAGGGAGAGAGCGAGGGAGCGGGAGCCAGTGAGGGCCCCGCTTCGCGGTAAGACGAACTGCTTTTAACTTATATACTCTTCTTTTCAGTAACTGAGACACAGTTTAAATCTAACAGAGCATCATAGGGAGTCATTTTTTCCAAATTACTCAAGGCAGCGTCGCTGTAAGCTCTGATTGATGCCTCTTTGGATTAGGACGGGCGAGGCTGTGGGCCGTGTGGGTGGGATTCTAGTCCCAGGGTGTTTTCATGTATCTGTTTGCCCTTGACCCAGATGTGAGGCTATCAGCCCAACATGTTTGCCATCATGAGACCCTGACCTCATCGTGATTTCATTATCCACTGACTCACGTCGCCTTCCTCTTATTCTACATATTTCAGCGTGTTTAGCTTTTTTCCTCAAACACTTTATCTCTCACATTTCTTTCCCTCTATATATCTACTTTCTAACTTCTCCTCCACGTTTCCTGCCATTCCTTATTTATCTTTGTTTATCTTTTCTCCAAGGTTCCCTCACAGTGTCAGCAGAAAACCCTCCTCCTGTGTCGGATCCTTCTTTCCACTCCTTGTCGTCCTCCTCGGCCTCGTCGCCTGCCTTCCCTCCTCCGTCCTTTGATCGCTGGTCACCTGACAGGACGCGCCCTCGGGGATCCGCGCCCAATAGAAATGCTCGGATCCCCCCTCGGACTGACCTGCCGCCGGACACCCAGCTGCCGTTTGTGTGGAAGAGAGGCACCCTCACCGAGTGCTCTGCGACTTGTGGCAGAGGTAGATAATCTCATTTACAGTTTACACACATCTGCCTGGTTCTTTATAATTATTTGGATTATACAATGTCTCCCTCCTCAGGTTGTTGTATGCAAGTGCAAGAGCAATTAAGAATAAATCCTGATTTATTCTTATTCTTTCTCTCTGAGCAGGTTCTCAGCACAGAGAGGTAATATGTGTGAACCGACACACAGAGGAAGAAGTTGCAGAGGGGAACTGTGACTCTGCAGCCAAACCTACTGCACAGGAGGAGTCCTGTAACACACAACCCTGCCCTCCTTTGTAAGCAAAATTAAGATTTTTAAAATATTATTTAGAGTTAGATTGTTGCTCTATGTCAGGCGCGTCAAACTCATTTTCATTTTGGGACACAACAAGATTAAAAAGGACTGGTCTGATGAGTATTTCTTAAAATTAAATAATATTTAACATCTTTTCACATTAATGTAACTTGGCATGATGCAGACAAAACTGCTTTGATTTGATTTCTAAAATAATATTTAAGCACACAACTGTTTGGTTCTGTTTATGCAGCCCTGTAGTATTTAGAGGGCCACATAAACAGTTATGGTGGCTGTGTCTCGAGTTTGATACTTTTTCTGTATATAGTGCTTTGCAAAATTATTCACAATTTTATTTCACATTTTATTATGTTACAACCACAGACTTCAATGTATTTATTGTCATTTTATGATAAACGCTTTTAAAACAATCTTCTCACAAGTTATGCAGACTAAAATAAAATATGTAAAAATAAGTGTTCTTCATACAAAAGTTGTAATTTCTCCAAGTTAAAGGTATAATGTTCAGACATTTCCTGTGTGTGTTGTGTGTTTGTTAGCTGGGAGGCCAGTGCATGGTCGGAGTGCAGCGTGTCCTGTGGGCCGGGTGTGCAGCAGAGGCAGCTGCAGTGCAGGCAGAGCTTTGGGTCTCGCTCCACCATGGTCCACCCTCAGCGCTGCGCCCACCTCACCCAACCTGACTCCACGCAGGTCTGCCAGCTCCGCCTCTGCTCCCACTGGGAGGTCAGCACCAACTGGAGCACGGTGGGTCAACAAAAGCAAAGCTTTGATTTCACTTTAATGTCACCTGTAGGGCTGCGCAGTAAATCAATAACAACATACACTGTATATCGCGATAGATACGTGATCAAAGTCAACAGATAATGCGCCTGATAAAATTTCAATAATTTTACTGAACTCCGATCCAGAACCGTGCAGCATTCTGGGGGATGTAGGCAGAGGAAAGAGTTTAGCCGCTCAGCCTCTCACATCCAGCCAAACAAAATGAGTGGCATCAACTCTTTGGTTATTTAGCAACAACATGTTGAGTAACTTGCGGTTACTTAGCAACAACTTGTTTAGTAACTTGTGGTTACTTAGCAACAACTTGTTGAGCAACTTGCCCACAGCAGCAATTCAAGGTTTCACTAAAGAGCCCTGCTTAATTATTTGATTAAATAAAGAGTCATAATTCTGCTACGATTGTACTATTTAATTATTTTATTACATAATGTGTTATAATTGTACATTTATAAACCAATATGCTATGTTGTTAATGTTATATTAAGTCTGTGTAACTGTTTTTGTAATAAATGGGTTTTTTTTATGATATGGACCCCAGGATGAGTAGCCATTGTCACGGCAATGGCTAACAGGGGTACAAATAAACTAACAAACTAACTAACAAATCCACCATGCATCATATCTGCTTAAAAATAAACAATGTGGAGTGAAGACTGGATAAATCAGGACAAAAAACTAATCAGTAGTTATCGACATTAACTGATATGAAACATTTATATTGTGACATAGCCGTAATGTCACGGTATCGCACCATAAATCAAGGCAGGCTCTTAGTAGAGAACAGAGCTGAATGGCACCATAATGACTCATTGGATCAATCCAAGTGAACTCAAAGTGTGATTTCTTCATCAGTGCTCTGTGGACTGTGGCATGGGAAGAAGAACACGCAGCGTGCGCTGCCTCAGCGATCAGGGCAGCGTTGTGAACGACAACGAGTGCAACTCTCGGCTCCGCCCAGATGGAAGCGAGGAGTGCAACATGGGACCCTGCGTCACCAACTGGTACTTCACCGAGTGGTCCAACACTGTGAGTAGCACACAGAGAAATGGAGGAACACGTACGCTCGCCGCTGTAACCTTCAACATTGTCTCCCACTCTGTGGCCTCAGTGTTCAGCGCAGTGCGGCCCTGGGGTGCAGAAGAGAGAAGTGGTGTGTCTCACCCGGGGAGGGGTGAGAGATGGAGGAGGAGGGGGCGACTGTGTTGCCGAAAAACCAGCAGAACTGAAGGCCTGTAATAAGGGGCCTTGTGTGCCAGTGAAGATGTGGTACAGCAGCCCCTGGACAGAGGTAGGATGGATGGACCGCTATGTTTGTGTCAAACATTTCTATATATTTCTATATATTTCTAATGCTCTTCAATCAAAAATTCTAATGCATGTATAAAAGGATACATAGCAATTTGTAACACTGTGAGACATTAAATCATTAAATTTATTAGTGGATTTAGTCATAGTCAGGTGACACAGATGACAGCATCAATGTGAAAACCTGTTGTATTGATGAAAACTGCAAAATGATGCTGAATCAAAAAAATGGAACGTAATATTCTTCATGTAAAACAGGAGCAGTGAATCTGACTGCCATCTATGTGGTCAAATGTGACTGGAAACCCAAACGTATGTAAATAGAAAATGTTTGAAATCTCAGCATGTAACACCGAATACATTATTGCTTCACAGATGTTTGCGAAACACATTGATATAGCACAATATTCATCTTCGGCAGTTTTTCTCATTTTGGACTTTGAAGAATGCTGATATATGTTATAAAGGACAAAAATCAATGTCAATTTTTACAAGAACCCCAACAAATCTGATAAATTGCATATTCAGCAACAAATAAGGATAAAAAAAATAATAAAAATGTCCTGTCGTGTTAGGGATGAAGTGAAATGATCAGTTTCCTTGGGAAATATTTCTAAACTTCACATCCTCCAGGCCAAAGCAGAGAGGAAACATCTGGTTTGTTTTAGGTGTTTGTTATAAACAGTGGGATTATCCTGATGTATTTATCATTTGTTTTGTAGCAAAATGTATTGTTACTTGGTCAGAGATGCTGAAAGTCTAGATTTTCACCTCACTTAAAACATTTTGTGCCTCATGGTGTGAAAAATGCAACTTAAAGGGATTCTGAACAATTAAATAAAAAACTCGTAAAAATTTGCCTCCTTTAGCTCTCAGCGTTGAAAACTGAACTCATGATGCTAAGTTTCTATTTTATAAGAATGTACGTTTTAAATTGAAACTGTTTGCATTCACCATTTTGTTAACTGGTGAAATAAAGATTAATAATTGTGATTTTGTTAACATTTTATGTTTCTCAGTTGTTGGAGGAAAACAGAATTGTACTCTATTATCTCTTTAATATTTGACTAACGTGTAATGTTCCTCAGTGTAATGTCCATTGCGGGGATGGAAGCCAGCGACGGGAAATCATTTGTGTTCAGAAGTTGGGCAATGACTTTACCATCGTGCCGTCTACTGAGTGCGCACATCTGGAGAAGCCTGCAGCTGTCCAGGAGTGCAGCATGGCGGAGTGTCGGCCTCAGTGGTTCACCACAGAATGGAGCGCGGTAAGACACGAGCAAAACATGTTTTAGATTTATTTATAGATGGTTTTGTTTTGTTTTGCCAGTGCAGACATCACTGGAGTAAAAGATGAGACGTGACCCTACAATGAGAAGATGTTAGTTGTTAATGGTTCTTGTAAAATGGCTGAATATAAAGACTTCTTTACTGTGACTAGCGAAGGGACTGGGACTAATTGTATCCCTGGTTCTTTTTCTCTATTTCATATTTTCACTGTATTTATGTTTTGCCACTCTGCTGCTACAAGACCAACACAAGTTAATCATAGTTGTGTAGAGAAATGTAAATAATGGTAAAAAAAAACTAAACTTTTTGGGGGTATGCACATCATGAAACTAAAATTTAATTGTCTGCAAAATACCTCCGTTTCAGTTGGATTGGATACAAAACGTTTTGAATATCACTTTTCTATCTTGCCTCAAATGTTTTCAGGACTGCAGATTGACTTTGACTAGGCCATTCTACCACTATGACAGTGTTAGATCTATACCTTCTAACTATTGTAACTATTCTAACTATTGTAGCTCCAACTGTATTTAGGTCAGTTTTTTTCTAGGATTGTCCTGTATTTAGCTCCATCCATTTCCCTGTTATTTTGATCAGCTCCCCTATTCCTGCTGAAGAAATGCATCCCTGCAGCATGATGCTGCCACCACCATGTGTTACAGTAAGAATGGAGTTGACAGGTTGATATGTAGTGTTAGTTTTCCTCCACCTTTTTTGCTCAGCCTCATTTTGGTCTGAATGGCTTTGTTCTTCCATAAAGGCAAGATTTGTGAAGTACATTACCTTTTGTTGGTTGCACAATATTTTATTTAGGGATATTAAAATAAAGAAGATTGAATACAAATAGATCAGTAAATCAGAAATTTACTTGTAAAACTTTTTGAGTTTTCTCAACTTGATTGTTATATGTGCTGCTTTGTGGGTTTGTAATAAAATGAGGAACCTTATTATTCCTCATATATTGATAGTCTATGATTTTCACTCTGCATGTGTGTGTTTTTTGTTGTCAGTGTTCTCGTTCATGTGGAAAAGGCTTACAGGTGAGAGAGGTTCGCTGTCTAAAACCAGACAAAGAGCACAGCCTAGCATGCGATCCCAGTACCAAACCTGAGCAGGAACAGATCTGCAACACCATACCCTGCGGCCCGCAAGTTGCAGGTGAGTGACTCATGCAGTCATGCATCTTCTGGTCTTTATCCGCTCTAACCTGTCCCTAATTCTCTCCGTTTGCAGATAAAAACTGTCGGGACAGGCGTGATAATTGCCTAATGGTGGTGCAAGCCAGAATGTGCGTCTACTCTTACTACAAGATGGCGTGCTGCGCCTCCTGCACACAGAGCGCCCTGCGTGCCAAGAGGCATTGAGCAGCCAGTTCACAGGAGGAGGGGGTAAAGGTCAAGACAAGTGATCACTCTTGAAGGATGAGTCTGCAGGAATGTACAGCCCAGGGTTGACGTGGCATCCACAAAACAGTTAGCTATTTCCTCCTGACTTTTTCAGGTAAAACACTGTGAAAACAGATAATTCCTTCTACTAGTACTCAGTCACATGTGACAAACTGTGACCTCCTTCCTCTGAGCTATCTTGACTTCTATCTGCAGTAAATGATGCACCATTGGTGCTTGCTGTAATTTACACTAATTTCTGACTGTCAGGTTGTAGTGGAACAGTCTCACTGAGGACATAGACGCTTCAGCAGCTAACTTTACCTTTTTTTAACATCCTTCCCAATTCACAACATGGCAAATGTAAATAAAATATTATAATATTATTGGATTTACTGTTCAGAATCTTGTGCTGCAGTATAAATGCAGTAGATCTGTTAGAGTAGCAGCTATGAAACTGCTTCCCGCAAAGCTAGAAGGATTTTACTTTACATGTTGAAGCTCTTTTATCCTGTTTGCCAAAAAATACTTCTTAAAGTGTCCTTCTATTCAGTACTTGGACAGTTCGAACCAAAGGGGTGGGGTAAGCATGACAGTAAGTGACCAAATACAAGGCAATGGAAAGGTGGATGGGAGTCTCCATGTATACAATGGATAATTCACACAGATGTTATGACAGAGCAGGTTCTTGTGTTTTTGTGGGGGGGAGGGTTGTTATTTACTGTGACACATCGTGCCATTTTCCCTGATTAATAATTGAGTTGTCTTCTAGCAATGTCTAAAACTCTTGAAAAAAATCTGATCTAAATAATTAATTTACTAAAATCCAAACAGAATGATTCCCCTCAACATACTTTGCTTAAATTGTGAGTTTCTCTGCTTCCAAAAGGAACCCAATGGCTTTCAAAAACAGCCTATATGTGAGGACTGATGTTTGCAGTTTATTTCTTTCTCTTTTTTTTAAACAAATCTGAAGATCTGTCAAGAACTTTCAATTATTCATATCAAGTCTGATGAAAGGACTTATCTAACAATTACTTATTCCACTTATTTGTATTTTATATTTCCAAACAATGACATCAACAAACAATGACTGAGCTACATCAGCTATAAGAGAAGAAAAAAGAAGTAACTTCTTAAAACATCTGGGGCAGAATGTGTTCTGCAACATAAATCACTCCATACAGATTGATTGAGTTACTTTCTAAGGTAAGGTTAGTTTTTGATAATGCATAAAACCCTTTCTGACAGCATCAAATGCACAATTTTCTTTGGACTGTGAGCTGCTTTGCAACATCTTCGTACCTTCTGAACTTTCGTTACATTAAAACCAGAAATATCAAAGCATTTTACCAGGATTTTATGTGCTAGACCAAGCAGGACATAATTGTGAAATAGTATCTCTGACCAGGTTTCACCTTTTTGTTAAAGAAAATGCATGGCCACAGCAGAATCCTTCCACCACCATGCTTCACAGTGTGGATGGGATGTTCAAGGGTGTGAATTGTTAGTTTTTCTCCAATGCTTATACTTTTATGACCTCACCCTGCTTTAAAAATGTCCATATAGCTTAATATTTGACCTGTCTCCATGGCGCAGTTTATTCACTATTGTTCTCTAATGAACTACTGTTCATTAGAGAACAGAATCCAGCTGTTCTGTTTAACAGAACAGCTGGATTTATATTAAATTAAATTACTCCTAAATTGTCTTCTAAAATGAGTTCTAGGGGAATCAGAGCAAAGAGGTTTTCGGATTTGTATTTACAAAGGAATTTATTCCCTCCATGTCACAATTATGTACCACTTTGTGTTGCTCTATCACACAAAATCTCAATAAAAATACTGTGACTTTGGTTGTAATGTGACAAAACTCTGCAAGTTGCTGTATAATATGTTATTCTACAACTTGTTGCTGTAAACCTCTGCATCTCATCACCTTCTTTGGAGAGGATGATGAATTCAGAATCTCAGTGAGGCTTAAAAAGCTGCGTTTTTTCATGCAATAGTCTTTTAAGCACTCTCACTATAAGACATGGATCAAATTATTTTTTATGCTTTTCAATATTTTGCACATCAAAGATGCAAACTCTGTATATAAGTGCGAGTACCTTCTTTCCCTTTCCTTTACCTCCCACGCCTCCCAACGTGACACAAACTCACGCCCCATCAAACAAGAGAAATCTGTATATTTGTCAGATATGTTTTAATGTCTGTAATTATTTTTAAACATTTAACCTTTAATGTTAGTTATCTGGCATGCCGTTGCGCTCCTCATATACCCATATCTAACTAATAAATAAGTGACATAATGGTGTGCCTCAATTATGACTGAGCTGCGTGTGTGTGGGCGTGTGTGTGTGTACGGCTGTGGCTTTGAATGTGTTATTCTTGCCTTTAATCCTTTGTAGTATAAATTACATTTTATATATGTACAACCACAAAAAATTATAGTTATTTATCTATGATCTGAAGAAAGTGTAATTTATTTTCTGTCCTAAGGAGCTGTAGGATTTTTTTTTCTGCTTACATCAGAGTTTTTCAGGATGTTTTTATTGCTATGCAGACATTTTTTATCATTCAAAATCATAAAACAGTGTGGGAAATGTATATGTCGAAGTTTCATTTTAAATAAAACTGATATAACAGAAAAATAAAGAGGTGTGTGACAATTATTCCTGTGCTGTGAAGGAGGAGTACCTCTTTTGTCCAAATGGTGGCACCATTGAGTGTAAATTACTCCCATTTTGCCTACAGACTGGTTGCTTATTTTCAATATTCTAGTAAAATTGTTAAATGTGCAAAAATATATTGTCTATCAACTTTCAAACAACGTTCCCATTTCTCTTTCCCTTCCTTCTCTCAGTTGAGAAGAAAAACACATTTCGCTTTGATGAAAATTATTTTTGCAACTGTTTGTACCTTAAATTCCTTTATATTACAAAGAATCAAATGGCATATTAATTACGCAAAAGTTGTTCTAATATTTTTGAAAACAGCATTTAAAATAAATGCCTCTTGAACACTCCTGTAAAAAAATATTTGCCCCATTGCAGATTATTTTGACTGTTTTTTACTTTTTTTAATTATACTTAAATATTTCAGATAAATTAGACTAGTTTTTAAAATCACACAAAGATAACCTGAGTAAAAACAAAATGCAGTTTTCAAATCATGATTTCATTCATTAACAGAGAAAAGTATTCAAACTGACCTGATTCTAGGTTGGCTTGGATGGCAGTGAGTCTTTTAATGAGTCTTTTTCTCTGAGGTGGGGAAATGTTGCCCCACTCTTCTTTGCAGAATTAATTTAATCCAGAAACTTTGGAGGGTTTTCAAGCATTAACAGCTAATTTAATTTTCTGTCACAGGATCTCAAATATAAAACCGGCCCCTCCAAACCCTTTATTTTTTGGATTGCTGATCTGTTGCATAACCCAAATGCAACTGAGCATAGGTTTGTCAATGCTCCTTCAGAGAGCAGGATCAATCCTTTCATTAATTGCTGGAAGCAGCAAAGTAGCTCCGTACCATCACACTGCCACCACCATGCCTGGCAGCTTCACTTAATGCGAGGTGCAAACACAATATTTTACCAACATTGTTGGGGATTGTCAAGTTGCTTTCTGTCAAATGTGAAGCAAAGAAAGATCTCCCAAAAGTAGGAGATCTTTCAGCCTACTCTATGCGGTCGTATAGGTTATTTTTAAGGGATTTATTTTATGTTTCATGTCTGTAATCAGTCCTAAGTTTATATTTTTCCTGACAGGGTAAGAATGCTTTGAATACTCTTTTTCCTCATAATTATGTAAATAGTTTTGTATCCTTGACTGACATTAAAACTAATTTGATAATCAAGTCAAAATACAAATAAACTTTGTAAAGGAGCAGCTTATTTGCATGACTTTTGATTATAATCAAATTGTTTTCAACATGCCTCAGATTTTACAATTCCTTTAAGCATACAAATAATTTCTGGTTATAATGTTTCCCATAAATCTCCTGTGGGACTCTTGGTTAGTTTTAAATCCTGCAGTCTGAATTTTGCCAAAAGGAAGAATAAAAAAGAAGAAGAAGCTGTTTTTGTATTCCTCCCCTGGCTTTGTGTCACAGACTTGCGTGAGTTGTCATTTCCTGTTTCTCATCATGCAGGGAGGCTTAACAGGTCTGGTTGCGTGCAGTCTGCTGCCGGTGCAAGCCGCCGCGGTCCTCTGGGCTCAGCGGGCGTACAGCACCCTGCCCTGCTGGGCGATGGGTTCATGGGAACCCCCTTGTGATGGGATTTATACATGAAAGGCTGCATGTGTAGAGTTAGGGCTATATGTTGGAGGACACAGGCTCACAGAGGGAAGGCCAGCAGATGGTGACCTTTAGCAATACATTAACATGAACCTAGTGAACCCTTCGCAAGCCTCCTTCTCTCTCTCTTTCTCTCTAGCTATCTCTCTGTCTCTCTTTCTCCCCACTCTGGGTGCACACACACACATCGAAGATAGGAAAGCTGGATGTGCTGTTGGTTTGTCTTCTGAAAAAGCTGGGTTGCAAGATTCAAGAAACTGAAATAGGGAATGTTTCAAATTGCAGATTTGCTAGGTTCTAGAGTAATGGTTTTTAAAAATTGTCTCTTATACAGAGCTTTGTGTAAAAAAAAAAAAAAAAAAAAAATGATGGGATGAAATTTAAACTTTTGAGTATTTGTGACTAACGCATATAGTTGCTCTGTTTAGACTTGTTTTGTTAATAAATATTGTATATGTTTATCATCATTTCAAAGTTTTACTTACATTTTGTAAATATTTTATAGATTTGAACGGTAACACTTGCTGATATTTTGAGAAAATGCAGGAACAGAGGTTGAATTATGTAATTCAGAGCATATCAACTCTTGCAGTCTTCTTGCAGTGTTATTCTTTATTCAGTTTTCTTTGTACTTAATTGTGTATGATGAAGATGATTTCATTCGCTCTGTCAGTGTTCACAACATCCATCTGCACCTTTATCTGTTTATTGGCTTTTACCATCAATAAACATGTTTAAGCGTAACCACTGCAAATGTGGAGCAGAGTTTTCATTATTAAGAAACATAATTGAAGTCTCAATTAGAATAATTCCTTATCTTGAAGGATGGCTGGCAGCCCTGCAGTACATAAAGCACTCTCAATGTCTGCTTTTTTTTTTTTTGTACCCAAAGTGCAGCGCGTAAAGTAGGCCAACTCCGTCCCCGAGCTATCTCTCTACCCTCTGTCACACTCTTCGCTCAGTGAGGGTGTGAACGTGATTTCGGGGCTCGGGCGTGAACAGCTGTGGAGCAGTCGTGACTGCGTGATCGTTGTCGGCGGCGCGCTGAGGCGGCGTTTCAGCACCAAGGCCAGGGCTCGCGGCGAGAACAATAGGCGGCTCGCGCGCCGTGGTGCCCAGGGACCGTCCTCCAAGTTCATCCCAGCAAATAGCCGCTAAAGTCTGAGAAACTGAAAAAATCTTTAAAATGTTGCAAATATATTAAGTGCACGCGGCTTATTACTAAGCTCAGTAAGCCAAATAAAAAGTTTGACACGGATTCGCTATCTACAGTGTTTATTTCAAGTAAACATCTGTTGATGGTCTCAAAAGTAAGATCAATAAAGACAATTAGGTTGGAGGAAAAAAGCAGTGAGAGGACTGTAAAACAAAGACAATTTAAGAGCAAGTACTTCATATCTCAACATCTGTCTCCAAGGCATACTGCCTTGCATATTTTAGATCAGCGGACTCAAACTACATTCTTTGTGATCATCTACAAGTTGGCTTTTAGATGTCTCCCTTGGCCTAAATAGTTTGATTAAATGTTGAAACTGCCTCACGAGAATGCAGTGAAGTTCTACTAATGAGCTAATATGGAGCCAGGTGTGCCGAAGCAGGGAAACATATAAAAGTCGCAAGACACCACCTCTTCAGGACTGAAGGTTGAGACCCCTGTTTGAGATGCTATGCTGATTTACCACACCTGATTCAGATGATTGTAGTTCAGCAAAAACATGTTAATCAGCCATCAATTTGGAAACTCTGGTTTAGTACAGCCGGAGATATGCACCTCCTGAATCAGACATGTTGGAAGCATCTTTCCTGGATTTAGGAGAAGGACTGGACTTTAGCTAGTGTTATGTTCAAATAGTTTAACTAATATGGTACACTTGAATACCACTCTGCGTTTCAAAAATCCAAGTAATTGCTTTTTAGTTTATTGCTCCTGTAAGGTTAAAATAAATAACCATTTAAACACCAGTATGATGTAAGCCAATTACAAATTAAGCTAACGATGGTAGGTATCTTTCACACATCGAGTAACTTTGGAATGATAAAGCATCTGGTGATGATTTACTGGTGTAAACTAAAAATCTGATAAGGCTCGGACCAGCCACGTGATTTATCAACAGGATATTCAACAACTCTTAAGATTCCCGCGTGTTTTCAACGTAAACGTGTTTATTGACGGTCCCTTGATGTTACGTCACAAGCTAGCCATGAAGGGGGCGGGGCCTAGAGAGAGCGGAGGGACACCGGCATCAGTAGGACGTGAGAAGATACCCAACCGTTGGACAGGAAATAAGGTCGAGGTAACTGTCCGCTCATCGTGGTGGGAACAATACCGTCACGGCTGAAAGAGGTCGTAACGTGAGGCCAGCCGCGTTCAAACAGTCGTGAGTTAGTCTAAATTTTTAAAAGCCAGCTCGGTTGCAAAACAGGAATTAAAAGTGACAACCATAGCTGGCGTCGTCCACTTTTTGGTGACATTTTCACTCCGCCGGTGAGAAGCTGTCAGCTGCCAGGGCTTTCCTCCTTCCCCCTCCAGGAGCACATTTTGTATTGTTTTGTTTGTTTACTTATTTATTTTAAAAACACAACACGTACACAGTCGAGCCAGTTGTAGTAGTATCTGTATAAGCCAAGGAGGAGGAGGAGGGAGATCGCGGCTGGGTACAAAGAGCGGCGAGCACCCAGAGAGGAGGCTGGCGGACGGGACGGAGCGGAGCGGAGCGGCGAGGACAACAGCGGGGACCCGACCGAGAGCATCTCTGAGTAATTTCTGATCTACGCGAGCTCCACGAGTGATTTTAATTAGCGGTAAGCGCTTCCATGCGTGCAGTCCCTACGTTTCCATGTGTTGTTTTGTTCTGGGGTCTGTATGTATATTCGTGTGTACATTGAGAGTGGATCGGACAAAGAGCAGCGGAGCCCCATGACATCCGTGTGTGTGCACTAACCTACAGCTGCCTAAACAAAGAAACTGCTCCAGTGCAACGATTTCCATCCATTCTCATTCCGTTTCTCTGTTTTTCCATCAACAGGAATCCCCAACACCGTTTATCGACCAAAAAGGTAATTTCCCCCCTCACAGATACTTTTTTATATATATATATATTTAATTGCAGGGAAAGGTGCCATTATTGTTTTGTTGATTGGCTAATTAACATTTGCATAATTGTTTTCCCAGAAGGTACTGGAGCCCTTTGTCATCAAACAGGGCAATAAATACTCAAAATGACGGCTCAAATGCCTTTATTTTTGGTAATTGGGGAGCAGATTTATATCTTTATTAAATTATGCATTTTCACCAACAAATATGTTCATAGAAAACATGATGATGCTATTTTAAATACAATAAATGGCTTATTAAAAATATTGTAATAAATGTTACAGTTTTGCAGCTCTTTTTTTTTTTTTTTACTAAAAATTCACATTTCTAAATAAATTTTTTTAAAAAATGTTTTTCTCTTCCTTTTCAATCAGGACTTGTCCAGCAACAGCTGGTCCTCTCCATAAATACCTGCTCCTGATCTGTTCACACCCCCCCACCACCACCCTCAGGTCCTGCAGCCATCACCTCCACTTTGTACCGATGAAGGAGGCCGACGCCATCAAGTTGTTTGTGGGGCAGATTCCTCGGAATCTGGAGGAGAAGGACCTCAAGCCCATTTTTGAGCAATTTGGCAAGATCTACGAACTGACTGTGATTAAGGATAAATACACCGGGATGCACAAAGGTAGGTCTCACCCACTTACTGTAAACAGTAAGCAGAGAGACAGACAAAATGACACGAGTAAGAAAGAAGCAGGGGGATGGATAGGTAGTGCTGAATAGATAGACAGTGTGACAGTGAGGGAGTTGGATGGGTGGATTTTTCTGAGGCAGCTGTCAGATGTATCCATGGAAACTGTCACAGCACCTCGTGGATTCGTCTCCTGTTATCGCCGCGGTGTGAAATCATGAAGACAGTCAGGAAACCTCACTTAGTGCACAGAGTTACGGATGAACAACTATTGTAAAATTTATCATTATCGTGGAAAAAAACAGATGTTAGAAATTCATAGATATTGTGACATCGTTAAACTCTAATTGATGAAGTCTGCAAACCCTGAAAACTGGTAGGATGGTTGAGATTAATAGTTCAGCTGTTTTCCTGAATAGGAGAATAATTTAAAAGAATACATTTTTAAACATGATTTGAGGCAATTGTCATGTTGTGGAATTGACAAGGATGATTAAGTATGAATTTTGAAAACCATTTTTTCATCACTTTTATTGGAATCACAACAAATGCCTCAAATATTTGTGATACAATCTGAAATTGATATCTCTCATCCCTACATGGGGCTATCCTGAATTAACTGGACATGGCTACTTGAGATGCACTGATCTGGCTTTTCTTAGCCAATACCAATTTAAAATTTTCTTTCAGGGTGGACGTTCAGATTTAAATATTTGATTAATTTATGTTTGTTCTTTTATAAGAACTAGAACATAAAAAGAATACCAATTTCTCTTCAAGAAAATATTCTATATAGCCTCACTGCTTCTAGCGGTCATTAATTAATATAAAATATAGTTTAGCAGTAGGGGCAACTTCCTAAGGCCAGTCACTGGAAAATTAAATTATGCTGTTTTAAAACAGAGTTTGAGTCGACCTTTTAGCATGATTTAATATCCTACTAGTGATTAACGCAGTAACATTATTAACTGAAGACATCAGTCTCTCTTTGTATTCTCGAGAGATTTAGTGTGGAATGCCAGCATTTCCAAATCCAGCTCGTTTCATGACAGATAGAGGCTGAAATCTCAACATACTAAAGGAGAGCAACTTTCCTATAATATGTACAGGGTTCGTTTTATCTGCTGAAGTCATCCTTTGAAACTCCAACGAAACATAATCAAAAGTGGATTCCAATTACAGTCCATTCTGGTCCTTTTTGTGCCCTTTAAAGTCAAGTATTAATCAACCCCAAAAAATAATGGTAAAGGAGAGAAATAGCCTGCACCTGCCAAAGTCTAGCTTGCTTCATAAATGACACAGTTTCCTTTGAAATGGCTTCTTTTTTTCTTGTTTTTACCTTATTTTTAAACACCTCTCTGATATTAAAAATAGGTAACTTTGAGCCTCCTTCTCGCAGTAACAACTTCCACACTGAAGAGTGTTAGATCTGGTACCACTTAAATTGAGCGCACATACTGATCAAAAAAGATTGAATTTATTAGTTTCCAACTGGTCAGTCACTGGTTAGGCTAAAAACAAATCTCCCAATTCCGGCCATCAGCCAATTTCTCGTTGCATCTCTATGTAATGCCATCTCTCTCTCACACACAAACACACAGTCTTGCACAAACAGTGACCAGGGGTTCTTTCGGTTACATGAACCAGATTAGGCTGTGTGCTCCAATCAGTGTAATGGGACTGTAAGCCTGGGTGACACAAGGGAAAGAATTTGTTGTTTCGAGAATCCCCACAGCCACAGTAAGCCCCTCTTAAACGCAATGAGATGGACGAGAAGATTCATGTGTGTCTTTGTGTGTGCGTGGCACGTGTGCCAGTGCATCTTAATTATTCTGTTTTTTGTCCTCTTTTGTTTTGTTGAATCACAATGAATTCACACAGATTTACACTCCGTGTGAATTAAACTCTTTAATCTGATTCTATGTCAGAGTGGATGCTAACCTGCTGCTAATCTTGTTGTCTGACGTGCTGGTGACAGGTGTAGTAAACAGCTCTCCCCAGCCAGCTCTACTATCCACCCCCCCTCACACTCAGACACAGGTACAGCATACAGGAGTACAGACGAGTGATAGCAAACTATGCGTAGTGGTTGATAGAGGGCAGGACGCTGGCATAGCTACACACGTCTGTGCTGTTGTCATGTGCTCTGACTCGTGCCGTGGAGTCCTTGCAAAAAATATCCTCACTATTAAGCTGTACGTTTACATTTTTATTTTCTTGCAAAACATCAATGAGTCAGAAAATTCAACCAGTTAAGCCTGTCACAATAAGCAATAAACCAATTAGTCGCATGAAAAATTAAATCAAGTTTGATTATTTCTATTTTTGCGCAATTGTTTGTGTTTCACATGTCTCTCTCTATTTCTATCAAACACTGGATGACAAAAAGCTTCAGCCTATTGCAATGGTCTCAACTAGCCCATTTGTTTTGGATGGCAGTTTCATTTATTTGTTTGTTCCAGGTTTTTTGTTGACTTATTTTGGATATATTTATATATATTTTGGAAATCTCTACCAGTTCCAGTGTTAAATATCTGTTAGAAATTAAAGTTTATTGATCTTTGAGAGGGCAAGTTTGTATTTTTATGTCATTACCATTATATTACTCTAAAATAGCCTCAAATCAACATTGTTTATCTTAATAACGCATGGTTAAATTTATCCCATAAAGTGATGTACCTAGCAATAGTAAAAGAAAAATATCAATTGTTTGCTGGAGGATGATGCAGAAAAAGACCCACTTGCTGACCTTTTGTACCAATAACCCTGCTCCCCCTCCCACCCTTTTGCCCCTCGCCCTCTTTTTCCCTGTGTTTGCCTCCTTCTTTCTGACAGGATGCGCGTTTCTGACGTATTGCGCACGAGAGTCGGCCCTGAAAGCCCAGAGCGCTCTCCATGAGCAGAAAACACTACCAGGGGTACGTGCTCAAAAACAAACAGCCATAAACACACACTTCCCATGACACTAGGCACCGCTTACTTATGCAACAATACACACAACCTTGCATATATGTATTAGAGATCCCACGCCCTCACCTAAATACATAGACATTTAGCATGCAGGCAAATACACACTGGGGTGTGTGTGTGTGTGTGTGTGTTTGGAGGTTCAGCTCCCATTAGTAACACAGTGACATAACCCAGCAGGCGTCTTGCTGCTAAGGACAAACATTCACCCTCTCGCTGGAGACATATAGGGTACTCCACGAGCATTATCATCTCCATTTCTCTGTCTTTCGCTGTCACTCCATCTCACCGTCGTTCCCTCCGTCAGCCTCCGGTGATAGCTGCCGTCTAGAGAGTGTGTAATTAATGTGACCATTCCCCTTTGTCTTATCCCAGGCTCCCTACAGTCTCTCTGTTGAGGGATTGTGAGCAATGACTGTGCAGGGGTAGGACACTGTTCATTATGGAGGGGGCACTGTGCAAGAAGAGCGTCTGTCTCATAGGCTGTAGCTCTCTATCTTTAGCTTTTCCCTTCTTTTTTTTTTCCTCTGACCTGGTTTCCAGGTGTGTTGTTTGAGATATTTAGATCAGGCATTTTATGGCTGGTATAATTACATGTGTCTTTGATGTGTGACTGATTCCAATATTTTATTCTTTGGACTGCAACACATAAGAGAACAAAAATGTTGAATCCATCAGAAAAAAATGAAATAATTAATACGTTTTCCGGGTTTGTCGACTCAAAATAGAGAAACTCTTGAGTTTTGATACATTTCATGAATTGGAAATACAGTATATGATTTGTGCTACAGTGTATATAAACAACAATTTATTGGACAGATCAAAGGAACATTAATCTATGTCAGCGTCTTGACAATTTACTGATGCATCTTCTACGTTTTTACACAAAGGATTATAAGCAAAATTGACTACTAGAGAGCGAGATATAAAAACGCAAGTAATTTAGAAAAAAACGCCACTTTGTCTTATCTTAGTTCGGATTCACAGCAATTACAACAGAATAGCCAGTATGCCTCAGCCGTTACTGCAAGTCTCTCCATCTCTTTTTCTCTGTGTTGCCTTGCAGCCGATCACAGTTTCAGTTCCTGCACCTTCTCCGCAAGCTGGAGTGTTGATAAGATCTATGTGAGAAAATAGTTGACGAAGAGCCTGAAGAGAAAACGTGGGGGAAGGGAAATGTTCTCGCACATATGAGCACAAATCCCTGCATACATACATATTTAGCACCATCACGCATGCTCTTTCATGTAGCTGGAGAACACATACACACTCACCTGTACTAGCAGCGTGTTCATAATGACATTAATCCAATTAGAGGCTGCTAAGACGTTTGACCTCTCTGCATTTAGAACACCTCTCTGCAGTCTGTTGTTTGGTTCCTATTTTTTCCCGTGCCGCCCTTTGTTTTTGGAGTTAACTCTACTGTGTTTTATCTCCTCCTTTTCTGCTTGTGACATCAGTGCGAGTTGTATGGAGACAAATTTCACAGACTGAAAGTTGCAGCATATTTCCAGATAAACTGAAGGAATTGTTCTGAACACAAAGATGAATGATTTGCAGGGTGGATACTTACTAAAGAGACTGAAGAGCCAGGATCTAACAATCACAAAGCCCACTACCTTTTGTGCTAAAAATGGGTGTGGCTATCATGTGTTGGATTTTTAGTAACCCTAAACTATTAATGAGAAAACCTTCTTTTAAATGTCCTCAGTTTGTCCAACCTTTTGAGGTTTATCTGAAAATGGTAGCATTTTACATTCAAATCAGGTGCATATAACAATGTGAAAAAATATTTGACTAAGATACTATTGTGGCGCTTACAGCTCATCAAATAACTCTTACATAGTTTGCTTACTCAAACCATACACACAGTATGTCATAGTTATTCAGTTATTTACATTCTGTTTGGCCTTACTGTTTCGGCTCAGTCAGAGTGTGACATTTCTTTTAAAGCTAGATTTGTATATAGACGCACCTATTTACGATTTCCATCTTTTGTGCTTCCTCTACCTCCATTCTGAAACATGAATAATGCTAAATGATGACTCTAAAATGATGCTAAAATTACGAGCTTCTTCCATTAGTAAAAGCACTTACACTGAAGAGTGGTATTAGTTCAACCTTGTTGTGCTTGAATATGATTATTCCTCTTAAGAAACCAATAATCATACGAGTCCAATCACTCGCTTTTTGTTTGTACATCCTTTCTTTGAGACAGATTTGAATTCTGTTTACCTTAACCTATTCTGAGGTTTTATTCTGCTTTAAGTTTCCACCAAATGTGTCTTTTTTTTCTTCTTCCTTGTTCTCCTTGGCTCCACCTGCCCGCCTCTGTTGCTTTCTCTGACAGGATTTGGAAATGACTTTCACTTTCTTTCACACTTCTGGACATTGTCCTATTCTTTTCTTTTCCTGTGACATGCCTTTCCTTTACTGTCCCCCAACCCTCAATATCCTTTGCCTCATTCCATTATATCTCCTTTTTCTTTTCTCAAATCCCCTCTGTCCCATGTTCAGCTCCTCCCCTCCTGTCTTCCAGTCTCCGTGCTTCAGTAGGATATTACAGGATGTTCTCCCTACTTCCCCCAATCCATTCATTTCATGGTACTCCTACTCATGTCCCTCCCCTACCCACCTCTTTTCCCTTCCCCGCTGTCTTCTGCTCATATTTTTCCTCTCGCTGCACACTCGCAGTTTCTGCTCAGATTCTCATTTCACAGTCATTTATGGTAACCCTTCTTTAGTCGTCCTCTCTACACCAGTCTTGCTCAGTATTTCTCCTCTCCTCTCCCCCACAGTTCGTCTAGCCCTCATCTCATTTCCCTTCCTCTTGATTAGTTGACCCCTTTGACCGTTTCCATCTCCTCCCCCTTTCTGCTCGTCCTCCCCTGCTCTGTTTGTACGGCTCTTAGATGAGTTTCCTGCAAACTTTTCTCCATTTCCAGATTCAGCTTAAATCTGTGCAACATCAGGCTCATCAGGAATGTTTAATGGAAGAGAAGCATCCCTCCTGTATAGATGTGTTTTTGTCTTGTACAGTAATCACAAAGCAATTAAAAGGTGCTTGATACAATGTTTTCCAGTTTACCTATGTAAATTAAATAATGTACAACAGTTAAAGCAATGCATTAGGAAACAAAAGAGGAATGCTCTGTCTCAGATTTCCTCGCCAGCCTCTGCAGAGCAGGAGATTTTCCGATTGGAAACAGCGAAAAAATACAGAGGGATTGAGAGTGAGATGAACAGATGGCCTTATCAGGGAGTCCTGCGCCTTTTGTTTAGCTTGGACTCAGAAGGAGGAAAGAGGAAGCACATCATGGGAAGAGCAACAGTTACACAATATTTGTTAAAGTACAAGAAATTAATATAAGTTTTTAAATGAAGTTACATTGTAGCTTGCAGATGTTTGGTTAGAAGTGGTCCAGAGTTTTCCTCTGGGAGGTGTTTACATAAGCTCACGAAAAGCCATTGGCATTAATACTGGATGCATAAAAGTTACTCCCAGGAATGTTTCTTTGGCTTAACATGTTGATGTTTAATTTAAAACCAATAGTACATTGCCAGCGGCTCATCAAATCTCCCTAAAAGGAATGAGACATTATTATTATTATTATGTGTGGCAATTGGTTGTTTATAAAGTGTAATAGCATTTTCTGTCCGAAAATCACAAGTGTACACATGGAAAGTTGTCTAAGAGCTACTTGAACCGTGAACATTTGGAACTAACGCTGTGTTTTTACGAAAATGGTCTCATATCCACTGTTGAGTATGGGGATGGATCTGTGATGCTGTGGGATTGTCTCTTTCCGAAGGCCCTAGAAACCTTGAGTTGTCAGTGGTTAAAAGCTATGTCTGGTTCAGGGCTTCAACTAACGATTATGAAAGTTCTAGATTATTCTATCAACTATTCTGACGATTAATCGATTAATTAGATTTTTTTTTAATTGGCACATTCTGGAGATTTTTCATTTATTTCTTTGTTATACAATATTAGAAATGCATTAAGAGATGCAAATAAACTAATAATTTTAAATATATATATATTATTGGTTGAAAGGCAATAACTCCGAATTCGTTTCGTGAATGCTTGATCATTTGTAACAAAAAATTCAAGGGCAGACAAAAAAACCTTGTAACTTCAACATGCTCAACCCTTTCTGCTTTACTTTACATCAATATGGTGTAGGGCTTATGTATTGACAATTTTTTGGATTAACTCATTAATAATGGAATAACTAAAAGTGCGTTATACATTTTTTTTCTTTATAAAGAATTTGAACTGAGTGAAGTTCTAGGTTGAACACATTTACAAACAAAGGTGTTTTTTTATCTTAAATACAAAATGTATATATTATACAGTTTTGGCTTCATTACTGCTCTAAATATGTTGTTCTGCCCTAGTCTGATTTTTGCACACTGTTAGTTTGAAGAGTTGCTGGCAATATGCAAGGTCAGAGGTCAAGGTTTGGTGGAGGGGTGGGGTGTGTTGCAGAGGCTGCTGTCAGAGCAGTAAAGCATTCCTTCGAGGCGATCATGACATCCGCTGTAAATATAAGGTCCTCTGCTGCAGTGCATTAGACAGAACGGCAGCCACTGCTTTTCTGTTCTGTTTTACGTTTCTAAAACAGAACATAAAAGTGTCTTAATTTGTCTTTAAAAGGATTTTATATATTTACTCCTGTCAAAGACAGTCCAGGGCATTGAGGCATGAGATCTGTATATATGCAAAGCTGGTAGAAACAGGCTCAGCAAAGTAAATGAGGCCAAATGTGCCGTGTTTACTCAGAGGCGCTGAAAACAGTAGGAATCTCCTTCAGTTTCTCAGTTTTGTTCCACCTTGTGTTGGCCTGTCACTTAAAATCCAGATATAACTGCACATTGAAGTTTGTGGTGGTAATTTTACAAAAAGTCAATATTCATAAAACCAATTTATGAATATTTTTTGCAAGGCCGTTTGCTCACTTTGTCAAAAATATGTGTTTAACCACATTTGTCATCATTCAAATGGTTTCTGAATACAGTATTGATCCATAAGAGACTCCTTACATCTCTTTCAATCCATCTATCCCTCTTTTCGTTCCTCCCTCCTGTCCTGGTTAGGTTTTAACCTCATATTTCCCTACACTCTTTATCCCTCCATCCCTCCATGGCTTACTGTTGCTGTATTTCCCCACATATCTTTCCTCTTATCTGTTCTTTTGTTCTCTGCTGTTGATATCTCTCTTTCCCCATTTAATCTGCAGCCTCTTTGTGTTTATCTCTGCCTTCATCTTCTGTGCTACTTCACATACGACTGTTTCTACACACACACGCACACGCCTACACGCTTATACACAGCGACACACACACACATCTGTTTAATCGCACTGGCATCCGCAGATCTGAGTGTAGGTGAAATTAAAGTGTGATAAGCAGCTTACCAGGTGTGTGTTGTCATGCTTTACTGCTCTCCAGGCAGCATTTTGCTCCCTGTTTTTTGATTAGAGCCAAAACAGCGCATACACACACACCACACACATGGAAATACACACCTTGTGTTTCCCATGACATTCTTGGTGCTTCTAAATGATTAAAAAGGTAGCAGTGCCAAAAGACAAGCAGTTAGCAATAAGAGATACAGCAGAGGATCAATACTCTTATTAAAAAATAATAGTTTGTAGTTTTTTCATATTGATTGAACACATACAGCCCTGATGGCGTGCTGGAGCTGATAAATTGAATTACCGTAGTTTCACGGTTACAGCTGTAAACATGACGGGAGCTGTTTTATTCTCCCTTTATTGAGCTCGTGTTCTCTCCGAAGGAGGACGCATGAATTTATGGATGTCCCTGGCCAAAAAGGCCGAACGTTTTATGCATGCATCATGAACGGGGGCAGAAACGGCAGCTCAGAATTACTGTTGCTCCTTCTTTCACTTCTGTTACATCACTTTGCACAGACAGTGGGATAAAATGTAATTACAAGCTGTAGCACTTAGTATTGGTGTATTTTCGGTGCTCTAAGCCTGCGACAATAGGTGGCATGTTTGCATGTGTCCATCATCACGTATGTGTGATAAATGTTTATCAGATCCGCTTAGGGTTTGTTCGTGTGGTGTGTGATCAGTGTTTGAGTTTCTACGTGGAATCTGAGAAGCCTGCCAGACAACCTCCCTGTGGGGCAAAGCTATGATGAGCAATTATCCACTAGGGCGAGTTTGTAGGCTAATTTTGCATATTTATGTGGTCAGCAACACTGTTTACTATTCCCCTTCGCTGCTTACTGCTGCATTTTCAATTTAGAGCAGACCCCAGTTTTCTTTCTCTCTTTCCCTCTCTCTGTCTTTATATTCTCTCCATCTCTTCTTCCACTGCCTCTATCTCTCTCCTTCTGATGGGGTTTGTGATGTGTATCGCTCCCCCCATCCCTCAGGCTGCTTCTCTATTTTTATCCTCACTGTGTGTGGGACGGGATGGCAGTAAAGGGACAGGTGTAGATTTGGCTCTGTGTGTGTGCGTGTGGGGGTGTGTTCAGGCGTGGGGGGGTGTGTGTGTGCGTGTGTGTGAAAGAAAGTAGACAGGGGGAGGAGTCGTACCGAGGGGGGTTTGAAGTGCCGAGGGTATTTGTTTTAAGGCAAATGTCCGTTTGTCTGCGATCGGGCTTAAATAGCAATGTGGACGTGCTTTCTATCAATCTTTTGTTTGAGGATATGCAGAACTCTATCACATTTTCTTACAAATATACACTTCAATTTTTATTATTGGGAATTTAGGTAATAAACCAGTACAAAGTAGCACATAAATGTCAAATGGAATTTAAAGGATACATGGTTTACGAATACAATTCTTCACTGGAGTTGGGCATTTATGGTATCGCTTATTATTTATCGTAATACATTTCTTATCATAAGAAGTTTGAATTATGGTTACGATAATTTACAAGTTATGGTGTTTAAAAAACAAAATACAAGATATAACTCAAAGTATTTGTCTTTTATTAACCATTTCCATTTTACAATAAAAAAGGCCACTAACATTCACTGCATTGTTAAAAAGCTGATTTAGACACAGCCATCCAATAAATTTGGCTAAATACAGGAAGCATTTTCAAAGAAAACATGAGGCATGTCCCGATTTTTTGCTATAAATACATTTAAAAAAATGTATACCAAGAAAGTTAAAACCTACTAACGTGAGAATGTAGGACTTTTTATATCCATTTTCAGTTAAGCAAATGTTAAAGGCACCTTTATTACTTTGCATTGACTTTGTTTGATCAATTAAAGTATTGTGAGTAAAGTATTGTGAGATTAATTTATTGTTGAGCAGGAAAATAAAAATTCTTCATGAAAAAAAATGCACTTCTTACAAAACACAAAAAATTTTGGTCACTGCTGAATACTTTCAACCTGACAATTTTAGATAAACCCAGTAGAGCTGCAGCTGTGGTTCTGCGTAGTAATTCTTTAAGAGGGCTGAATTTAATTGCATGCCACACTTTTCAGATTTTCATTTGTTACAAACATTTGAAAACCTTATATTACATTCCTTCCATTCTGAAATTAGGTGCCACTTTGTGTTCGTCTGTCACATAAAATCCTATTAACATACATTGAATGTTGGGGGTTCATCATGACAAAATGTGATATGGATGGTTTAGCAGAACACTGTACGTGTGTGGGTGCATATGTGGGTACATTTATGCATGCAACATGCGGAGAGAAAAAGCGCCTGCCTCATATTTCACCACAAAATTGAGGCAGAATCTAATCATAGCCTCATAAAAGCCTGACCCTGGAGAGAGCCTGCCTCTTTAAGGCCTCCGACACACGCGCACACACACGCACACCCCTGATGCAGATCAAGGTCAGTGATTATACCAGAAAATGGTCCAAATGAGCCAGCAAATAAGAAAACAGAAACACACACCTATAGGAAAATGTAAGCGATTAGCTGATTTGATAATTATGTTTGTTTGGACACATGACTAGCAGGTTGCCCTGAATGTTCTCTGCCAAAACTGTGTGTCTCATAAACCAAGCTCTAAAGTAGCCTTAAACTGAACTGTGTCCATTTCCAACACCATCTGTTTTACAAATGCAGCCAGCTTCTGCAGGCTCTGTTTTCCATGTACACACAGAGAAAAAAAATGCTGCTCAGTTGCAATTAACGTTAATCATTTTGTTTTATTTTTGACACTTTGTGGAATAGTGAAAACACAGAGAGCGTAGTTTGTGTTTTTCAGATGTTGGATTTGGTTGTGTAAAATAACAAATATCTCACACAGAGCTACTGCTGAAAGTGAAAAGCAGCCTCCTTTATCTGTGCATTTTTTTATGTTTATGAGGAACTAAATTAACATTAGTAAACTCGACCAGTACACTCTCTTTGATATTTGCATAGAGATGAGGCTTTGATCACTAGGCATAGGCTGGTATGAGGTTCTCAAAATAAAACAACCTTAAGGTTTCATCTAATCAGAAAACCATTCACACAGAAATTGGTGTAATTTTTTTTGTTCAGAACAGAAGAGCAATAATCATTCCAACCAATGATGATGATTGATATTGGTAGCATTTGACTGAGATACATAGTCATTAGATAAACTTAGCAAGCACTCTGCTTTTTATTCAATGAAAAAAGTAAACCAAGATGATATTCTGCTTTCTGTTCAAGCAATCATCTGCATAAAAAACATACTGCATCCTGCTCGGCAACTGTAGTCCTAAAAAATATGACAATTAATTTGGAAATTTAATGAAATTGAAAAATTTTATTAGGAAAAATGTAAGTTTTCCAAAATTATTTCTTTTTATTTTTAAATAAATTTTTTTTATTATTATTTTGTTGGGTTTTTTTTAAACGCCACTCTTTCAGTTTTCTCAACCAAAAATATTTCTGAACAACCACCACTCTCTTTCTTATAAGGCGTAGTAGACTCTTTTTTTTTTTTTAAACCAGCTGACCAGCAGGACACAGCAACATGTGGGGAGGGGCAGTTCTGTTTTATTCTAATTGCTGATTACGAGTATAAACTTTACCACTTTCTCAGAAAAATGTCAAAGATAATGTCCATGGTACAAACCGTCTTCAGGTTATATGGCCCATATTTCATTATGTGGACATATAGAACAGATCCATACGAGGCGCCTGAATGAATGTGTGAATTTGCATGAATGAAATGGGGACTAGGAGACGTAGAGGAGGGCCCTGAAGAGGTTCTTTATGAATAGGGACGTACAGACAGGGAGGGGGCAGGGTGAGACGAGGGCGGAGTAGAGGAGGTCGGGGCAGAAAGAAGGAGGAAACGGGACAAAAGTTTTCAGTAATGAGTGTGGAGGAAGGGACAGGCGGGTGGTGCAATAGAAGAAAGGCTTTTCTCTGAATGCTGGAAGGGGTGGGAGGGAGTCAGGCGGACTTCTGTCAATTTAAAGAGAGACATCTGTCAAAGGGGAGTGTATGCCTACAAGTCTGAGCGTGTGTGTGATTAGGCAGAGAAATGGGATGCCAGGACTGTATCTGCACCTGGGATGTGACTCTTATCAAACCATAACTGGCTGTCTAAACACTGAGCTCTTTCACCCTGACCACAGAGGAATGAAGCATTTTACAAACTCATTAAACTTGTTAGGACTTCCCCTGCTTGGATGATTAGTAACCATCCAGTTTTTCCATGTAATATTTCTCATTGTATTGACTGTCTTATAATTTTTTTAGATTGATTAAGAGCAGTAATAAACTCTCATATATATTTCATGATGGGGTGTGGAAAAGTATGTTTTTCAGATGTTATTATTTACCCCATTTTATAAAAACTGTATCCATTTTCATTCCATCTTGCAAATATCACATTTGCCATTAAATTAATAAGAAACTTTGTATTTATTCCTAAAATTTTACTTGATTTTGTTTTTCTACTTTTAATGCCTACTTAAGCAAGAAGGCATTTATCCTGTAATCTGCTATGATTAGGGAAGAAAATGGCACAATGTAATATATAAAAGTTTTCAGTCCACTTGAGGTTGCACTGATCTCATTTTATGACACAAATACATATTTCTATGTACCCATTCATGAAATGTTAGAGTTAAAAACCAGTGTGTTTAAATGTGACCATGTAAGAGCATAAATCCATGCGGATATCAGTCTTTTATTTTCTGGATTCCCGCCTACACCATAACTATCCGAGCTTTCATAAATGTGTCAGGCTCCGGATTGAACGTAATCTCAGTGAATGTGAGATTTCTGCAGCCATGAATCTGTATGGCTTTGAACGGCCTTTTTAATTCACCAGCTCATTTCCCAAAGGACTTACACTCCCGAAAATAGAAAGAAGGTCCAAGTGCATAGGTCTAACAGTTATCCGCTATAGTGCTGTTGGATTATGTTGAACTAAATCCACAGGATCAAATTTCAGTGAGTGCTCCGCTGCTGCATGCTGAATGTTCTCGTTGGGCTTGACAAAAACAACGTAATATTCTGTGGATCAACACGGTGGCTAGCGCTGCTTTATGCATGGTTTGATGTTATTATTGTGCAGGCAAATGAGGAGAAAAACACAGTGAGAGGAAAGGGAATATGTCGCTGCTCCAGCAGAGAGACTGGTGAAGGGTTTCTGCCAGATAACTTACTGAAAGGAGGAGATGGAGGGCAGACCTCTCAGGTGTGAAGAAAGGAATTAGAGACAGTAGAAGGGGGAGGGGGACGGGGCACCAGGAGCCTGTATTATGGTTGCAGACCTGCGTCACTAGGCAACGGAGTCGAGCCAGATGCCAGGTTGCTAGGAAACCTGAGGGATGCAAAGCCTAACGTGGTTCTAAATAGTGGATGATAGCATGGAGGGGTGGAGCTGTGCTTCTGTTCCACCTTAACGCTCACTCCCTGTTTCTCACATTTTAATGTTTTCTTGTCGCTCTAAATGAGAGGGACAAATTCAGTTTGATCATCATAACAGGATATTACATAAATATTGTTTTCTTACTGTACAGACATGTTAACTTTTCATAGAGTTTGACTCGCGCAGTGCAAACTATGACCCTGGTCTATATTTTGTATAGTGTCCAGTTCTGGTAGTTGTTCTATGTTATATACTTGTTTTGTTGGATGAAGTAGAGATCTTCAAATTGAAATATGTGTGATTGGATCTAAAGGTCTTTATAGCTAAATATGATTTGGACAAATTGTAGTGTGTGTTGCGATAAAATCTTTTTGTAATTTGGAGCTATATACCTTCAGGTCTGTGCTAAATGGTTTTGTTTTCTGATGAACATTTTAAGCCCATTAAAGCCAGAATATTCAGCGATTACTGTGAAACAAAAATAATATATTTGCAGTGTCACAACAGTCCTTTTTTTTTTTCTTTCTACAAATATAGAAAAATGGCTGCAAATACATGCACACACAGTTTCTTTATCCTTATGTTGTTTCCTCTAAAGTTTATATATTTATACTTTGTTTGTACCCTGTGAACTCCTAAAAACCAAAGGCAAATTCTTTCTTTGTGCTCAAAATGTCAGCCAATAAAGCTGATCCTGATTCTATAGAAATAAACTGGATTGAAATCAGTTATATGAAACATATGATTTTTTTTTTTTAGCTGAAATCAATATACTTGTATATTATTCAATAATTCTGTAGTTATTGAATAATTTTGATTAAAATGCTGATTGTGTGCTTGAGCTGCTAATTATTTGGTTCTGCTACAGCTGTAAGTGTGCAGACGCAGTCTAAATAAAAGCTGCATTTATGTTTCAAGATATGCTGGATTCAAACTGTTATGTATCGTTTCTCAGCATAGCTGGGTAATAAATGTAACTGATATAGGGAAGAAGCCTTTTTGATTAGGGGAATATTTTAGTTTTGAAGCACTTATATATATTTTTTGTGGGCCTCTGTAATTAAGGATAAACTTAAAAACGGTCAATTTTTTTTAGTTTTTTCTCTTAGTTTTATCATCATTACAACACGCTGTTGGTGAGTTTCTAAGAATAATTAGACAAACATTGAAGATTTAAAAAAAGAGATGTTCCAGGAAAAGAAAGCTGAGATACTGCCGTCAAAAGCAGAATATGGAGGATTATGAATCTCGATGCGGACAGCAAGGAACCAAGGAGTCAAGGAGAGGCAGAAATAATGCGAGATTGTGAAGTGGGGATAAAAATAGTTTTCATTCCTTGGGCATTTTGGAAAATGGACTTCTGAAATTGTTAGGTTGAAGCGTCCCGAGGGAGAGTAAAAGGGGAATGAGGAGGTGTGAACATATGCGTTCACAGAGGATTCAAGAGAGCATTTCACATGGATGCATACTCGCATGAATGCATGTTGTCTTGTTGTTTTTTTAAGTGTTGAATGAATAATTTCTTCCTGTTGTGCAGAAATACTTTTGATGGCAAAAGAGAAGCAAATACAAAATGAAGCTGTAGCTTTGATTTATGTCTGTACAGTTTCTTTCTCCTACCACTTCCCCCCTCATCACAGTGGATGGTTTGTTCCACTGATTTTGCGTGGGTGGGGGAGGGGGCAAAATACGATTTGATTGGATAATCCAAGGATTTAATATCCTCTAATCCTGGTACAATCCTCTCCGCATTACTGCAGGGAGTAAGATTAACTGTAAGTGTGTAGTATGTGTTTGTTTCAGTGTGAGCAAAAGGTCGGGTGCTGTGAGACACTGGAAAGGCGTACCGTAAAACTGTTTCGGTGTGTGTGTGTGTGTTTGTGTTTGCATCGATAAGTGACATGCACTGTGTGTCTATAGTATTTCTGTTGTCACCACAGTGTGTAAATGGGCTTGTGTTTGCATGCAGGCTTTGGTCAGAAGTGCATGAGTGGAAGCCGGGCTTTCACTGAGTGTGTGTGTGCTCATGCAGCATCACATATATGCCCTCATGCATCGCCTCACATGCAAGTTCACTTTCCTCAGAGGCACAGGAACTTGGAAAGCTTCTTAGTATGCAGCAGGATAGGTCAAACTGCACTCCGGCGCGAGTCCTGGCTCCTCTTTACATGTACACGTTTGCAGATGGCTGCTGTTAATTAAGTCTTATTTGGAACGTGAGTAATTAGAGGATAATTTGACATGAAAGGAGTGTGCGGCTGTTCTTGTGTAAAGGAGAGAGACAAAGACAAACTGGAGTACAGTTTGACTGCCTAACCAGACTCAAGGGAATTTTAATCAGCACAGTATAGATTTGCCACATACTTATTTCCATATCTGGCCTCTGACACCTTCTTCATTATTCTCTTCAATGTACATTTCTTTCTTCTCTAACATTTTTACTCATACTTGGTGCTCATATTCCTGGTTTTCATGCTAGTATCCAGAGAGTAAATTCATTGTAGAGACAATTTAGAAGGCAGTACAAAGCCACTAAAGCATCCTCTGGCACCAATTCTTTGTTTACCCAAAGAGCACAGCAGTCGCCCTTGGCAACCAGCATCCTTGTTTACCTACTCAGTGTGCCGTCATACGATTGCCATGACAACAAGCTGGTTGCCATGCGAATTTTCCGATCCCATTGTGATGTCTCTGAAGAGGCAGTCTGCACGTCTCACCTGCTGCTTCTCTTCATGTCTTTAGTTTCTCCTGCTCATTTTTTTCAAGCAAGTTAATCACTGAAACGCATATTATATACTTAAGATTGTAATGTCACAACGCTCATATACAGAACCTTGCAAAAGTATTAATTCCCCCCACTCAACCCTTAAGCAATTTGTCATGTTACAACCACACACTTCAGTGTATTTTGTTGGGAATTTCTGTGATAAACCTGCACAACGTTGCACATAATAGTGAAGTGGGAAAAAAATATATACACTGCTTTCAGAATGTTTTGCAAGTAAAAATTTGAAAAATGTGGCTTGCATTGAAATTCAGCTTTCTTTTATACTGTCAGTAAAATCCAGTATAATCAATTGCCTTCAAAAATCACCAACTTAGTAAATGGAGCCCACTTGTGTATAATTTAATTTTAGTTGTAATCAAATTTTTCTGTGAATTTCTCTGAGGTTTGTTAGGGGACATTCAGAAACAAACACCAACAGGAAGGACAGGGAGGGAGTTGTGGAGAAGGTTGAAGCAGAGTTGATTAGAAAGCCGTATCTCAATGTTTGATGGTGGCAGAATTATGCTGTAGGAATGCTTTTTAGGAAAGGGGATCTGCATATCTGTGTATATACACTAATCAGTACGCTGTGATTCCACTGGAAGTGGCGGGGGTTTTCTGTTTAGCCCATTTTATGTGCACAAGGACAAGGCTTAATGGAGGAAGAAATTGAAGAGGTGATGGATTGATCCAAGGTTAGAGAGAAGGTAGGTGGACACAAATCTTGCAACTATCAGACCTCTCTACAAAGGAAGCCCAAATCAATGTACAAGACAGGACTGATCAATGAGCAGATGGATGGCAACTTGGATGGACAGCAATAACATTAGGACCAGAATAGGATGAATGGATGAATTTCTCCAGTAAAGGTGCTAGAGTTAAAAAAATATATATCTATGATTCACTCCTAATTTGTGAGTGTGTCTTATGAAGAGATGTGAGGAGGTGTGTTTTCATCTGCGTGCGATGATGTCGTGGCGTGTGTGTGTGCGTGCGGTGGGTGGATGTGTGTGTGTGGGATGGCCTTGCCCTAGATCGATAGTTTTGTGGTGACAGCTAAGAGCTGATTAATCAAATGCATGGATCTGTCTTTCTCTGCTCTGCCCTCTCCTCAATTACCAGCATCATTACATTGCCTTAACACCCCACTGGGACGCCGAGCCATTCTTCCTCCTTCTCATCCCTTCCCTCTACACCTTCCGTCCTTTTCTTCCGGTCCACACATTCGCTCAAACTCCAGCAAGATTTATAAGAATTCAAATAAAAAGAAGTTAGGTCATCCCTCCAGGAGAGTCGACTCCACAGTTCTTTGTTGAGTCCTGTCTCTCCTCCGCTCTTCCTCTGGATCTACCTTGTTTCTTCCTCGTTCCATGTCTCTCCTCTTTTTGCCACCATCATTCTGCAGCTCTGCTCCTCCAGCCCATCCCTCTTTCCCCTACCTATGACTAAGCACTGTGTGTACGGAGTTTTTGTAGGTTTTTTTCTGTCTTTTTGTTTGTGTTAGCCAAAGGTACAGACGATATGAATGGGAGGGATGTTTGCAACGTGGGTTTGGGATAATGCATCAGCACTCTTGGCAGGGGATCTTGGTAGTCGTGAGATTTTTTTAGACAGAGCGAGTCACGACTGAATCACGCCCCGTCCGCCTGCCTGCTCCTCTTTCTCTTTCTATTCTTTTTGAATCCTCTCTCAGGGGCAGGCTCTGCTTTCATCCCTCCACTCTCAGCCTTTCGCTTTCGCACTTTCCATGTAATACTTTTTTTTCCATTTACTCCCCGGGGTTCCTTTTAGCCTTCCACCTGCCCTTTCTAGCGGTCGATGTGAGTTGGGGTCCCCCAGGCTTCTCCCTCTGAGTTGTTTTTTTTTCTATCCTTTTATTTTCAGTTGACTGTGCCCGTTCCCTTTACACACTTGTCATTTCACTGAACAACATTATCTCCCCCTCTCTCCCACGCCTGCACCGTCTCATTTCTCCTCTTGCCTGTGTCTCTGCCTTCTCTTGTCCCTCATCTAATCCCTACTTTTTAGGTAATCCAGATCAGCTTGCCTGCATTCTTAATCTTGCCACTTCTCAATCCCCCGGTCTGTGAGTGTGTGTATGTGGGACAAATCAAAGACTGTTTATGTTTGAGTCTTGAAGCAAATGTCACCTGCTAACTAGAGAAGCACCAGTCCAGTCGGCCAATTGACCTATTTTCTCTCGATCCAAAGATCAAATACTGGAAAAAAAATTTTTTAAGTTAATTTATTAAACATATCAAAACTAATAACTCCAACCATTTTCAATCCAGATGAGTATCACCGAACAGCATCTACTTCAAAGCACCCTTTATACTTGAATAAAAGCCACATAAAGGTCAGGAACATATTTTTGATGCATAAATGAGGATAATCTTGTTACAATTCTTAAAATGAAAAAATGCTCTTTCTGAATTAGAGTTGTCAGGTCAATCCAGAAAGAAAACTGGGAATCTATGTCGGTCATGAAAAGGTTGATTCCTACTTAACTATCCATAATCTTGATACTTGAGTAACAAAACACATGAATAGACCCTGACTGCTGTCATTACCTTAATTAGAATTTTTCTTTATTAGAAATGAAAGAATTATTTTAAACTTCTGAAAGTGTTCATTAGGGTTGAAATTTTACAGTAGTTTTTTTTTTTTTATCTCACCTAAAAATCATCTGAGAACAGGTTTTCTTTAAAAAAAAATACAAATTTCTTAAAGAATATATCTCTATAGACTGCATTTTTACTGAGGTTGAAATTATGTCATTACAAAAATTGGATTTGGATGTTTTCTTTTCTTGGATAAGGTCTGACTAGTAATTGGCAGATCAAATAGTAAAAGCATATTTTTCCTAGTAATTAAATGCATCAAAAAGAAGAACCCCCTCTGTTTAAAACACATCAACTAATAGCATGTCTTCTGAAGGAGTTTAATAAATAAAAAACAGATGAAAGTTAGTGACATAAATGGAAATAGCCTTGTAATTCCTACATTTCCTGTTAGATTTAAAATGACTGACTTTATTCAAGAACATATAACAGAGTTTTTTCTGATTAATGTGTTTTTATAAAAGTTTAAATCACAGCTGTGCAGGTCAGATCTCAAAATAGACTGGAAATCAGTATTGGTGAAGAAAAGCTTTTAGAGTGCATCTCTACTCCTAACCTAACTATGGTACACAAATAACTTTAAAAAATTGGTCTGCCCTATCTTTTGTAATATTAAGGCACATCATTTCATTTTAAATTTAAGTCTGATGCTTAAGGTCTCAAGTTTTGCCTCTGTTGATAGTTTTCAAGATGTTCCTAATTTAGTGACAACTTTTTTGAGTATTGAACTTCTCACCAAAAACCTACCATCATGAATCAATCATTGGAGGAAATTTATTGATTAAAGGATAGCATACATCTCACCAGACAGTTAAATATCTTTCATGGAGTGGAATTGAGTGTGACTGAAAGGCATTTAATGTTGACCTGTTTGCTGATGTTTTCTTTTGTCCTTTAGATGAATCGGCCGATCCAAGTTAAACCAGCTGACAGTGAAGGCCGAGGAGGTGAGTCGTCTTTCTCCTTTTTGTGAAGACATTTTCAAAATGTCTTCCCTATCTATAAACTCAGCCATCTCAATGAGTCTGTTGTATATTTTATTTGTTGTCAGTTTTGAGGCGAGTTTAAAATATTAACCTCAGATAATCTTTAATAGATGTTAGAAGGTTTCATGCTGGGCAGGATTTTACTAAATACCCGTACTTTTACACAGACATTCACACTAGCGCCTCACTTTTCCAATTACCAGTCTCAGTGGTCAACACTGCTCCCTGGTGGACGAAAATAGTATATTTCCCTCTATAGCTTCAACCTTCATGTTATAAGAAGATATGTTACCAGTTTGGGGGTAAATAAATTGATTTTATGTCTTTTTGTTTTCCTTTCTCCTGCACATCCCTGGTGTCTCAGAGGACAGGAAGTTGTTTGTGGGCATGCTGGGAAAGCAGCAGAGTGATGAGGATGTCAGAAGGCTGTTTGAGCCCTTTGGCAGCATAGAGGAGTGCACTGTTTTGAGAGGACCAGATGGCACAAGCAAAGGTAAATTGCATGAGGTTGAACTGCTCAAGAAAAATACAGTACAAACAACTTTATTTGCTGTAGCATTGATTACTAATCTGATAACTGTGTTTGTTTTTGTTGTGCAGGGTGCGCCTTTGTGAAATTCCAGGGTCATGCCGAAGCCCAAGCTGCAATCAGCAGCCTGCATGGGAGCCGCACAATGCCTGTAAGCTCCATGCATACAATGACTAATGATTTAAAAACATAAAGACATTCAACATTCATATCTAAACGATTAATTTGAGTAAAGGTTTGGATTCTGTCCTTGAAAAAGTTTTAATACCCTTTTAAAATGTTGATACATTAAACTTTGTTGTATTTTACGTATTTTTAAGTGACACATTTATTGAAAGCAGCACATAATTGTGATCTGGATGAATTTCCACAGATTAGATTGATTTTACAGAAAATGCAATGGCAATTGCCATTGCAATTACAGCTGCAACTCTTTATGAGGAATGTCTCAATTAGCTTTGCACAGCTGGAAACAAAATGTTTTTCTTTACAAAGTAACTCAAACTCAGTCAGGTTGGATGGAAATAATCTGTAAATCAAGCCACAGATGCCCATAACAAGTTTTTACCTTCAGTTGGCGTGTACTTGCTGAAGAAATATCACAACAGCATGATGTTGCCACCACCATGTTTCACAGAGGTGAACTTTATCCCTGACCTCTCTGGTGGGAGGCGTTCATAGGACAGCTGCGTTTAAACTGAGATAAAATTATATACATAGAGACTATTTTCTAAGTGAAAACAATAGGTTTTTATATAGCAATTTAGAATAAAAAGGGCTGGTAACATATACTTGGTACATTTTCCACATTTTTATTTGTAAATATTCTTGAGCACCATGTGAGAACCATGATGTTTACTTCAGTGTTACATCAGCCACCACAAGTTAATCTGTCACATAAAATTCACTACAACACACTGAAGATTTCAGTGGTCCAATGAGAAAATGTGAATGAATACTTTTAGAGAGCACTGTAAACTGTATCTCTCCGTATACAGGGAGCGTCGTCCAGTCTGGTGGTAAAGTTTGCTGACACGGAGAAGGAGCGGGGGCTGAGGAGGATGCAGCAGGTGGCCTCCCAACTCGGCATCTTCAGCCCCATGACCCTCAACTTTCCTGCCTACAATGCCTACACGCAGGCGGTCAACGCACAGGCAAGCACAGACACACAAAAGCCAACTGTACGGCTCTCACATTTGCTACACACCAAGTTTGCAAGGGCAGTGCTGTGCTTATGAAAGGATGTAATAAGTTTGAAGAGGCTATCAGTGGTCTAATTGGAGCTAATGTTATTACATAGACAACAGAACATACGTCATCTGGCATTAGCCTTCCCGCAACACACAACCATTAACCCACTGACTTGGGACATAATGGCCTTGTAATTAGATCTCTATTCATCTGTTCCTCCATCACTCCCTCTCCTTGGCCCTTCCTCCCATTTTTCATCTTCTTTTCTCTCTCTTTCTCTTTTTCCCATATCAATTTAACCCCCTTGCTCTCCTCCATCCTCTTTCTCCCTCGTCTATAGCTTGTCCAACAGCAGGCCCTGGTTGCCCAGTCAGCGTACTTGTCTCCTGTCGCAACAGTTGCTGCTGTACAGATGCAGCAGATGGCGGCACTCAATGCCAACGGAATCATCGCAACACCCATTACACCTATCACACCGTCCTCGGGTAATTCTCCTCATGCACACTCTTCATACTCCATAAATACCTGAAATTAAGGTTGAGAGACTGCAGTTTGTTTTTATTAAGCCAAACTATAAAGAAACATTTAGATTATGGATTGGAGGGTGTGAACTCTTCACCCTATTACAAGGAAAGTCAGTGTTGCTGCATGTAAAGATTTAAAGTCTCCAATCTTTCCATCCTGCAGAGGTTCAGCAGAATAGATATCCTTGAAATCCTTAAAAATTCTTGAATTTCAGCTAGGTGTTTTGAAGGTTTGGAAAGTGCTTGATTTTAAATTCCTTGAAAGTGCTTTATACTTAAACTTCACAATTTTGTAGTAAAGTTGCTTGATTCAAAGCATAAATTTGTAAAATTACATTTACAGATGAAATCAGATATTTTCATAGACCTAATAACAATATAACTTTTTTTCTCACTGTCTGAAGATAAATCAGATGAAATTTCTCTTGTCTAGACATTTTCCTAAATTATTTCTATTTGCTAAAAGCCAGAAAACTTAGCAACAACATTTTTTTGAGATTTTTTTTTACTTTGTATATTGTGTTTAAGCATTTAATTTAAGCAGGAAGGTCATTTACCTTGACACAGTTTTTGATTGTTTTAATGTAACAAGTATTTATTATTCCTTATATCTCAATGATTTATTTATCATCTTATATTTTATACACTGAACAAAGTTAGTGAAATTGAGGGATTTTTTTGTTAAATTTGTGTTTTGGGCTCAGATCAGTCAGGTGCAAAAATGTGTGAGAGACATTTTAAAACATACAATTTTGCTATATTCTAGTTTACCTTGTCCCTGCTGTAGAATATTGAATACCATCACGTTATTAATAACAGTGATAAATGATAGATAATAGTGAATTAAAACATCATTTTTTTTGTTCAGTTGTATTGTTTTTATCTCCAAAGTGTGGTGTTGGAATGTTTGGAAACTTGAAAATGCTTGAAATGAAATGAATTTTGCTATGGGAAAAGTGGACAAACCCTGTAAATATCAAAACATTGTACATGTTCTTCTTAACTAGGAAGTAATTGTTCTGGTGTAATCTATATCTGCAGGTACAAACACTCCACCAACTATCGCAGCAACACCTGTGTCAGCTATCCCGCCAGCATTAGGAGTGAATGGTTACAGCAGCGTGCCAGCTCCCACCAATGGACAGCAAACAGAAACACTGTACACCAATGGAGTTCACCCATACCAAGGTAGCTTAATAAAGGAAGAATATAGAACTGTAGATTATCATGTTAGTTGGATTCTTAATCTCTGCTGCTCTTATTGTTTTTATTCCAGCCCAGAGCCCAGCTGCAGCTTTGGACCCTCTTCAGCAAGCCTACGCAGGCATGCAGCACTACACAGGTTTGCATTAGCATAGATTTGTAAAATTCTTTCTCAAAACACTTTATAAAGGGATAACGGCCAATTACACACAATCCAATTAATTAATTCAACCCAATTGATCCCAAATTCATTATTTCAGGTCAGTTTACCTCAAAGTCTTTGCATTCAAACTGAACCATCCTAATTCAATTCTTTTTATAGCAGCTCTTTTCATTCAGTTTGGTTAATTCCTTATTTATTTCATTCAATCAGATTGAGTCCAAATTCATCTCATTCAATACAGTTTAGGGCTGAGTGGTAAATCGATTTGATAATTGATTTTGCCGACAGGACAAACAATCATGCATGCTCACACTCATACCTAAGGTTCAAGTTTAGAAACACCAATTAACCAATTATAAATGCATATTTTTGGACTGTGGGAAGAAACCAATAACCTGGAGAGATGCATGGATGTGTTGTTTCCAGGTACTCTGACTCAAAATGGGTTTATTGGTTATCCTAAATTGCCTTTTTGTATGACTGTGTTCATGTATGAGTGCTTCTCCTGTCCTATCTGTATTGCCCTGTGATGAACAGAGCAAACCCATCCTATCGCCCAGTAACCACTGGAGATAGGCACCAACTCCTGTGACCTTACAAGGATAAGCATGTGTAGACAATGGATGGATGGATATTACACATACATTTGGGAATCTAGTCATGCACATGTAGTAATGTACCCATCTGCTCAAAGCGATGGTTCATACAGGAGATTAAATGAAGAACATTCAAGCAATGTCTCCTTAGTCTGGCTGTCAAGGGTGAAACATCTTCAAGGGTAATTGATTTTATGATTTATCTGAGTTCACAAAGACTCGGTTTATAGATGATGTTTATAACCAGGGATTGCAGCGATGATGCAATGTGTGCAAACCAGATTGGGATCAACAGTGTCTTTGTTCTGTAGACTTGCTCCGCTCTGTAGTTAATAGATTTCACCTTCAACAGGGAACCCCTCAGTTCAAAGGAAATGTCTCTATTGGGCACTCTCATGTTGCCACCTGTTGTTATTACCCAATAAGACGTTAATGCCCCTGTCTCTCTTCCAATAGCGGCGTATCCTGCTGCCTACGGATTGGTTGGGCAGCCGTTTCCCCAGCAGCCGACACTGGTTGCTCAGCAACACCAGCAGCCCCAGCAACAGCAGCAAAGAGAAGGTGATGTGACTTCCTGTCTTGCTGGGGCCACACCCCTTTTGATAGTGAGCGTGTTTAGGGTTGTTTTCTGAAAGCGTGGGGTAATTTATGAGTCTTCGTCCTACGTGTGTGTCTGTGTCAGGTCCAGAGGGGTGTAACATCTTCATCTACCACCTGCCACAGGAGTTCAGTGACTCTGAGATGCTGCAGATGTTCCTGCCCTTTGGCAATGTCATATCGGCTAAAGTGTTCGTGGACCGAGCTACCAACCAGAGCAAATGTTTTGGTGAGACACACACAGGGTGGGGGAGCAGGGAGGGAAGGGGGAGAGCATGCTTACTAGAGCGAGGGAAGGACAAGTGAAAAAAACACAAAGGATGGCCTTCTGGAGGATAAGATACTGTCAATGTCTGCATCTAAACTAAGGTGAGAGAAAATAATAGATCTACCATGAATGTTATTTATCTCTTTTTTTAGGATTTGTGAGTTTTGACAACCCTGCCAGCGCTCAGGCTGCTATCCAGGCGATGAATGGCTTTCAGATTGGCATGAAAAGACTCAAAGTGCAGCTCAAAAGGCCCAAAGATGCCAACCGCCCATACTGAGTGACAGCGGAGAGAAGAACGAACAAATACGGAGAGGTGAGGTGGTGGTGAGGCAATAAAAGGTGAAATAAGATGACCTGCAGTATACTTCAGGAACATAATAATGACAGTACAAAGCTAACTGTTGATAAATTTTTAAAAGGAAAAAAGCTTGACATTGCAGTAAATTTGCATTGGGTTACTCCTGAAAGCACCCTGTGTCAAGAAACGTGAAAATAATGAGATATTGTTTTCCTTTTTTTATTTTCTTTCACAATCTTATTTCTTCCCTGCTGTTTTGATCTTTTCCCGAAACGGCAACTTACCTCACCCAAGATCCTCCCGTCCAATCATATTTCACGAGGACCCCATCGCTATGGCAATGGTTGCCTAGTGACCGATAAAGCCCTGATCCCCCCTTCCTCTCGCATTGTTGTAAGTTGATTGGTTGGCCTGTGTTTGGGTTGCTGTGGCGATTTTATTGCCTGTGTTGGTTCTGTCACCTCGAGCAACCAGCCATGCGTTGACCTGCATGTCCTGTTGCTGTAGTGATCACAGACTGTGTTTGGTGCATTGTGACTTTATTTTGTATTGACCTGTGCACATACTGATCAATAACTATCTATAGCCAGGACTGCACTCAACTGATTCAACTGATCTGATTGGATATTTGATACACTTAATCACTTTATAGTAATCTATCTGAGAAATTCTGTAGCAAAGCTTGTTATTTTTTTTGCAGCTTTGTTTTTGATCAGTTTCTGTAGTGTTCTGTTTGGTGTCATTATTATTATTTGAACAAATGGTTTGGGTAAAATAGTGAGCGTGGACATCTATGTGTGCATATGTTTCTGTGTTACACTGTTAGCGTGTAATGCAGGACTGAATAATCTTCGTTGCATTGCCTTCTGCATTGAGGTGTCCATAGTTTTCCATAACAAACTGGTGGAGACAAGCACAGCAACAACACAGGGAACAAGAATTATGCTTTGATGGGGGAAAAATACATGTATTAGGAAGTTGCAGCATAAAATGGCAGGCCGTGATGGACAAGAGGACATGACATGTTTATGGTATGCAAAACTCCAAAATGTGGCTGCAAACGGATCCAACGCATGGGATATATATAAACAAGAAGAATTAGATTAAGTTATCTTTTTGATGGCTGTAGCGCTCTGTTTTCATGGGCGAGCATGCATTTTGTTGAGCTGTACTCTGATAGGCTGAGTTCATAATCTTGGATTGTGACTTTTTTACACTGTGATGCTGCACTTTAGTTTTCTTACTCCTCCATTTTTCTCTGAGACTTCTTTACATCTTTTATCACTGCTCCTGCTCTTTTTCTGTCTCTCTTGTCGTCTTCTTCTTCTCCACATTTTTCTCTCCTTCAAGTGTTGATCTGCTTCTTTCATCTCAACCTCCTTATACTATTCCTTCTGACTTGTGTTTTGGGGTGAAGGGTATGATGGTGTCATGGTGGAAGAACAAGTGCCTCTTGCTCATTGGAGAACAGCCTTCAAATATAGGAATTCTGGGAGAGTTTTTTAAAATTTATTTAAGACTTAAAAACTTCAGCATGGCTGCTGTCAGATCAGAGTGTGGAGGCATCAAAAGGATTTTCACTTTTATTTTTTTTCAACTTTGTGTAACCTGCTATGCCTTGCAAAAGTAATCACACACTCAGACATCTTACACAATTTACCACATTGCAACCCAAAACACAATGTAGTGTTTACTTATGAAGAGGAAGCAAAACAAAACATAGTTTCTAAAAAAAAAAATCTTTAGAAATAAAAATTTTAAAAGTGGGATTTTCAATTATATCGAACTGCTTTTAACTCTAATACCACTAAAACAAACCCGATGCTTTGTTCCAATTAGTTAATTGTGTCCACCTGTCTGTAATTTAATTCTCCTGTAAATCCAGATGTTTTGTGGAGAGAATGTTTTAATCCATGATCTAAAAATTGCATAGCTGCAATGGTTAAAACGAACACTGGTATGGTTTGTAATAAAGAAACTAACACTGTACATCATCCTAAGCAATCACTAGGACAGCGTCATGCCTTAGCAGGGGCAAGGAAGCTGGTCAGTGTTTATTGGAAGATGGATGAAGCTAATTAAAGGTCAATCCTGGGGGAAAAAAACAGATAAAGGCAACAAAAGACTAGAGACTTGGCAAATGCAGTCCAAGTTATGATGGTTTAAATCAGTTCCTATTCATGTGTTTGGCTGACCAAACAAAGTCCAGACCTAGTGCAAATCTGGTGGAGACATACAGTACTTCTAAATTATTGCAGAGTATGGCTTATGTCTAATGTATATAAGTATAAATATAGCGATGCTCACCACACTTTTTCAAATGTTTTTTTATGAAAAATAACACAAATGTTCACTATTTGGTGCTGATCTGCCACATGACATCCTAGTAAAAAATAAGGTTTGTGGCTGTAACGTCAGAAAATGTGACAATCAAATTAATCAAACTAAATTTTCTTTGTACAATTAAATAACAAGGCAGTTCAAAGTGTTTTAATACATGAAAACTCAAAAATCAACAATTGAAACATTACATTTTACCAAGCGCTGTCATTACCTATCAAAGCATTGGTTAGTATTTCACTTATGAAGGAACTCAGTGTTTCGACTGTTTTACAATGTTCCGTGGGTGTTAGTATTTTTGCAAGGCATTATATATTTAATGATTTAAAGACTTCTATAAATGAATATATAGACAATGAAAATAATTAAAGCATTAAAACCTGCAGTTAGAGCATTTTTCTAATTATATTGTCACCCAGAATTTCTATACTGCTAATGCCAGAGAGTGATGCATGTTGTTGGTAGTGTTTGCTTGCCATGATCCGGGGCACCTAAGTGCAGCAGATGCTGAAAACACATAAATGCGAGTTCCCAGAGTTTCAAGAGCGCACACACAAACATACACACACATGCTTTTCTTACAGACACATAGTTGAGGTCATACTAGGATGCATACCAGTGACTTACTGTAATTAGCTGCATGATCTGACCAGACACGGTATGTGTATATGTAAAAGCACCGTGATTTACTACTGTTGACATCTGCCAATGATGCTCTGAGACTGAAATTTTAAAAAGCTAGGAGCGTCCAAAGGTACAAAGGGGAGCAGCAAGTCTGTCTGTAGCTCCAGTGATTCCCAGACAGGAGTCTTGTTGGATGGATGGGGCATGTTTGACAAAATGTGAAGCTCAGAAACCCACGCAGAGCTCCAGTTTTCCTACAAATTTTAACAAAATCTTTAATTTTTTTTTCTCTATTCCTCTCTTCTCATTCATTTACCACTCCCTCTACCCTCCAACTCCTCTCACAGGCGACCTCTCAGAGTCCAACTGAAGGTGAAGTCCCAGGGTTCATTGTGCTTTCAGACTGTCTTCTACCTGTGAGCGTCTGCAGAGAGCTGCCACACAAACACACACTGACGTACACAGAGATACCCTTAATTGTGAACCTCAAAGCTGAAATGTATATAAAATGCACAAGACAAACACATGCCTGCTGACACTCACTCACACAGTTAACACAAATTAGGTATCCGTACAGCCGGAAGCTTGGTTTGACCAGTCTGTATGGAAAAGGGTATTTAGTACAACTAAGAGAACTCAGACCACATGAGTAGGAAAGGCACTGATAAAAAAAAAACAATGATATATCACTTCAATAGACTTTAACATGTCTATTCCATGTCTATTACGTGACAAATATAGAGGGATTGTTGTTTCATAATAAAAAAGAAAGAAAATACAAAAAAAGACGGCTAAATGAGTAGGTTAGAAAGACTTTGGAAAGGATCCTTATGAGCTGTATATAGTTTAGTTTACAAAGAGCAGCATTTAAAAAAAACAAGAAAACATGCAAAAAAGAATAATACTTTAGATAAAACACTGAACAGAACACTACAACATAACTATTATTATCATTATTATTCTTATTAATACAACTAGTAACATCATCATTCTTCATGAGAAAGCTATTACATTCCAAATTGTAAAATGGGGAAATCACAAACCTATTTTAAATTTCTACTTAGATTTTAGGTGAAACACAGGGGAGGGTGCGGGGTTGCACTTTTATTCGGGAGGTTTTAATAATTGAGCTATTTTTTATTTATTTATTTACTAATTTAACAATTATTTGTTTATCGGGAGAAAATGTTTGAGTGGCAATGCAATATTTTGGTTTTAGGATTTTCTAGAGAAAAACTTTTGAGAGCCTGTTTCTGTCAGACTCTTACAATCGAGTAATTATAATGTATCTATTAACTATTACAGCAATTATATTTATTTCTTATTTATTGAATCCTGTTTTTTGATCCACTCTTTTTAAGTTTAAATAAAAGGTATCATACTAAATGGCCTGCTGTCATTCGTGTCTGTTTGTGTTTCTGGCAAAATCATGGGGGGAAATTTTTCAGCTGTAGGTGACGTTTATGACCAGAAGGGGGCGTATCTGGAGTGCACTAATTAAGAGGTTTGCATCTAATCTTCTGAACTCATTTATAACAAACTGTTTATCAGCAAAATTACACACTGCACTTGCTTTGTCTCTGAGAACACTATTGAAGTTGATTACCCAGTAGTTTCTAACCAAGATATAGACTACTGTTTATTTCTCTGGATAAGCTTATCTCAGTCTGCCTCAGTTTAAAAAACAAAGACCTGAATAACAGGGTGCAAGCCAAATGATGTTATTATAACTGAAAGCTGCAGATGAATTAAGTTGCATCATCCCAGTGCACACAATTTTTAATCTATTTTTGATGCATATGTTTAGGAAGATATAAACACTGCAAAAAGAATAAAAGATCTCTGAATCAATGGGACACTAGAATAAGACCAGTTGTAGTCTGCAAGGAAAGCATTTTCTCAATTCATACCATCAATGACCAGTTCATATTTACAGCTGTGTGCCAAGTCCGAAGTAGAAATCAAACAAGAATGACTGTTTTATCTGTTTCCTTGTAAAAACAGAAAAGAAATAACAGCATAATACAACAATCTAAGGAACATCAAGCTGCTCAGATATGATGCAACAGCAGCTTAACGTAGCTTGTCCTACTGAACATAATGTGTCTATCTGGGAAAGCTGTTTTACAAGCTGCAGGGTATGTAGACCTTATGTCACTCTGCACTTTGAACAACCCTTCATGTGCTTCAATTTTAGGTCACAGGGAAAAGAGCTTTAGCTGGTAAAAGGAGCAGCTAAAGCTGAAATGTTCTTGATCTGTAATGGCAAACATTTAAATGGGTGTCACAGCATAATTCTGTAAAATCACTTAAATAAAAGTGGACAACTGGTTATTGAAAATAAATGTTATTTATGATGTAATCAAATCAATTTCTAACTTATTTCATCCTCTGTTGGTCATGTTTGAAGTAGTTAGTAAAACAAACAAAAAAAGGAAACAGTTTTGTGTATGTGTATGCATATACAGTATATATATCTATATAGATATATATATCTATAGATATATATATATATAAGTGTGGCATGAACAAAACTGAAGGTCCTAAGGAATTATTAAAGGAATGTTTAATGAATTAATACAAATTCATTGACTTTTAATACAGAAATGTACATTATAATTTTGTTTTTTTAACTATGTCTGCTTATTTAACTGTAAATGTTCATTCTTTGAGCAATTTTGCTCAAGGAAGTGTGTTGTCTGACACATTTCTGCCAACAAAATTCATTGTATTGATTTGTTCAAACCATGACAATAAATAAAGTTCTTTACCTAGAAATTGCAAAAACATTTCACGTTATGCTACTTATGAAAAGCAAAAGAGAATGGCATATTTTTAATTATTTTATAATCAAATAAGCTAATTTAAAAGATGAATAAGGAAATGTCTTATGATAACAATAGCATATAAAATGTTTTATTTAAACAATAAAATCAACCTCTTTATTTAAAATAAAATCCAATTAAAAAACACAAGCAAGGCTTTGAATCTTTCAACTGATGGTGATATATTTAATAATGGTATCAAAACTAAGAGAAGAAACATTCACAAAAAATGAAAAAATAGATCAATAATAAAAATACTAAAATGGATGTACATTATGTATATATAATAGTTATGGAATACAAAGAAATATTTTGATTATAATTATTATTGACTCAAAATAATAGCTAAAGGTTCATTTAAAAATGGACTTAAAATCTAACGTATTTTTCGACAACTCTATAAAATGATGCGTCTTATGTTATTAGAAAGTGTTAAAATATTTCGGGAACAAATGAAGGAAACTGAACATAAAAAGGGCAAACTGTTTAATAAATGCACAGAGAAATCTCAAACAAAAGATGCGTAAAGGATCTATATTTAACTCGCAATGAAATTTAATTTAAAAGTTGACTCAAGAATGAAAATCTTGTTTAAAATCTCTGGAAACAAGATACTAAAGTAAAAATATGTCTCTTCAGTGTATTTATAAAAGTTATGCGGTTTAACAGTATACAATAGTAAAATTATTTTATTAGAAAATTATTTATAGCGTAGTGATTAAAAACCCCGAAATACAGTAAAATGGCCATGGCTTGGAACCAGTGAGTAACTGGTACAGAAGTCAAACTTTCCTCGGTGTGGCAACAAAACGCGGACATGTCAGCCAAGCGTTCCCTCGTGCTCGGACGTCATCTGCGTCCCTCCCTCCGTCCCCGTTATCCCTCTCTCACTCCTCCCTCCGTTTGCCCGGATCCCAGTCCCTTCTCTCTCCAGCAGGCCGGGCCGTACGCCCACGCACACTCTGCCGACCGCACGCGAGAGCAGGGGGATGAAATTAGCGGGGACACGACGAGGGACAGAACAGCCTCTGGACGTTTGCTGGGAGAAAATCCGACCACTCTCATCGGAGCTCCTCGCGTATCTCCCAGTATGAAAGCTGGTTTCTAGATTTTCCCCAATCCGCAAAGAGAGAGAGAGAGAGAGAGAGAGAGAGAGAGAGAAAAAAATAAACAAATAACTGATTTCTATACTCCATGAAAACATGAAAAGACCAGCTCAAATCTTGAGCGGTTGCACCTTTCTGAGCTCAACCAGCCGGCTGGACACACGCCGTTAGGACCGTTAGGTTCACAGCCGGACAACCGCAACCCGGACTACGGAGGAGGAGAGGAAAGAAACTGCATTTATTTCCCGAGAAGGCCGAATTTTACTGTACTCAAATAAACAAAACGCCAAAGTAAGTACCGTTTCATTTTCATGTCGGCAAAGCAGTTAGCTGTTCGTTTGTGTGTTGCGCTGCGGCAGACTACGTTCTGCGTCCTGTTTCTGCTTAGACGTCATTACGCATTCATGTTGGAATCCGTTAATGCGACATAGCAGAACAGTTTTGTTTCATTTATTATAATTTAAAAAAGACGTGGGAATAAATGTGTAAATGTGTTTGGAAAGGAGCCGTAAAGTTTCTAAGCGTTGCTGTTTAATGTAAGGAAATGATGACGCTTGGCTCAGTGTTTGATCTATGCTAACAAAGTTTGCCAACCAGACGAGATTATCTCAGCTAACACACACATAGGTGGAATTTAGTAAAAGAGCTTGTACTGTTGTTGACTTTTACATGTAGGAGTTTTTATATCACACGTAATGATTAAATGGACTTTGACTGGGACATATTTTCCAGCGTCACAGTTTTGAACAACAAAGTAGCCACCGTAAAGCTTGCTGCCCAGACTTTTCTGAAAACGCAACAAAGTCCACTTTTGATATAGTTTGTCACTTGTAGCAAAATGTTTCGTTGCAGTTTTTTTTTCTTTTAGTGCTTTGCATTGAAAGAAAATAAGATCTTGATTCCCTTTGGAAAAACAAGGTTGGACTCGCAAATGACTTTGATGACATCACATAAGGCGGCTAATCACTAATCAGATCTCTTTTTTTGTGCTTGTATTGTTTTTTTTAAACCATTTCCATCCTTCAATAGGCCTGGCCTGATGTGAGATTATCACTGTATGACGCTGACTACTGCTGTTTAATTGGTATCTTAAGTCAGAGCTCCGATGTGAGAATGAGAACATGTGAGTAAAGCACCTCTAGTCTAATAGCTTGTAGTTTTGCTAACTACTCTTTGCAATACAGACAGATGATGTATTTGTCTTCATTTTATGCATACAAACACAAAATAAACATATTTAATAAATATACTTTACAGCATATTGCCACGTGCCACTGGTTTAATTGTCAATAAATAGTTTACTTGCAACTCTTAGTATAGATTACTCTGCTGTAAAAGTAAAACCTTCCCCATTACCATATAGTCAATACACCAATTATTTTATATGTAGTGTAATTACGCTGCTAAATGGCAAATGTTAATATAATTTAACAATATTTTCACAGTTATTATAAATACATTTGAAGAGTAGAAATAATAGTTAAATCATCAAAAACAACAATCTCAACTAATACTGTCAGTTTTGGGTGTTGTTATTGTATAACATAAAAATTTTCCCACAGCTATAAACAACATCGATGTACATAGGATGCAACATTTTTACAATATGCATGTCATCCAACGGGATGGAAAAAATCAAGTTGGAATATAAATAGATATGTGTCAGTGAAAGTTCCTAAAGCGATCGTTGTCTTTATCTGGTTTAGCTTCTCCATCCACAGCAGCATCAGTCAAGACTTTGGAGTCTAAAGAGCTTCCAAATAAAATGTTCGTCCAATGCTTCACAATCAGTGGAAATCTGTAAATGTAGCTTGTCTGCTATGTTGTCCAACAATGCTGGCTGATCTGCTCAGTTCTTGTGCCTCCTGTGATGTAATTGACCCAAATAAACATTAGCAGGAGGTGGTTTTTGGTCTATTGCTAGGAAACCTTCCATTTTGCTAAATCCTGCTGTGAACATTCTGACTGTATTGCCCAGTTGTGTTTTATTTTCTGGAGGTGACAGTCAGTTCTCCCACTCACCCTTTCATAGCAACGCTATCTCAGTTCATATCTCACAGTGGAAGCAGGAAGTAACCCAACCCTTACTGGTTTGATTAGGACTCCTAATCCATTGCTTTTCAATAGAGCCAAGAAGCCCAAATGGGAATCAAAGCCAAAGCAAAAGTTGCTTTTTCATTTTGCAATGAGAAAATTAAGGTATGACTGAAGAAAATGTGGATTAATAGCAACCCGACACTCAACAATAATTTTCAATCGGACATTTTTAAACACTAATAAAATAAATTCACAGTTCTCTTAATCCCTACAAGAGAAATTAGTGTGTGCAGGTAGCACCTATAATCACAAAAACTAGCACACCAAGAATACAGTACCATAAAACACAATGGTACTTGTGGTATTTATAAATGCACATGGTCAGCAGGAGGTGTTGTGCTGACTTGTTGCAGCAGGAGTGAAGGCTCTCTTGCACTTTTGTTCTACAACACAGACAGAGGTATTATTACTATTGTGAATGATTCTCTGAGCTGTCAGAGAATACTTTTACGCATCTTCTTCAAATCTTAATCAAAACTTGTGTTGCATTTTACCACTCCTACAACGCCTGTTTATGTTGGATTACATCAATAGGTGATGGACCAACTTATTACCTTTTTGGTTTGTAAAGGCCTTTTTCTCTGACCCACTTTGAGTCACGTATAAATCACATAGAGGCGAGGGACAAGTGCTTTGATGCATGTGTAAGAATCATTTTTGTAACTCGTCCATTTGTTGTATTTCATTGACGGAAAATCAGAATGGGAACGGCAGACCTGGAGAACCGCAGGAGTCTAAAATAGTCTACGTTTCCTTAAATGAGCTTCAGCAGTTGGCGATTCATTCATGGAACCTAATTTGCTTAGTCCTAATATGAGACAATGTGTTTGTAAATGATTCATTCTGACAAAAATTCTGCGTTGAAGTCAAGATCAGTCAGTCGAGTTAAATCACATGTGTCAAACTCAAGGCCCAGGGGCCAAATCTGGCCCCCCGTAGCTTTTTATATGGCCCTTTAGCTTCCAATTTACATCAGTTAGTTTGCAAAATTCACACAAAATCAACAAATCCCCACATTTTTTTCTGATTTTTACTGCAATTTTTTCTTGAAATTGGTCAAAAACATTGGCATTTAAGTGACTGCTGCCTCAGCCTTACCTGATCTAAAGTTATAGTCCATGACTGATAATCGTCATGGACGATTGACTTTTTATCAATCGTCCATGACGATTGATAAAAAGTGACTTTTAACACCATACATTAGCGCAGATATCATAAAAATTCTTTAATATTTCTAAAGTAGCACCAGAAAATCTGTGATTTTAATTCCAAAAAACCCCCAAAACACACAAAAACAATACAAAATCCTGGATGGGCTGATCAGTATGAAAAGACGTTCAATATTATTTAATTTTAAGAAACGCTTATTGAATACTGCTAAATATCAATAACAGCTATTTATTGATATTTTAACAATTTAGTGGGTTTTATCAATACATTCTGGCCCTTAAAGTACATTCAGATTTTTGATGCGGCCCAAAATGAAAATGAATTTGGCAAACCTGAGTTAAATACTTTAACCTGAGACCTAAAAAAGCAACTTGAACATTAATCTGTCTGTGATTGCGTCTTCCTTTTTGACTGTTTTCAGTGAGTAATCGGTGCTTTAGTAGAACTTGGTGGAATTTGGTCTCCGCTGAATGAGCAAAACTAATCACAAAAAGGTAAATGTAATCATGGCCTTTCATCCACTGAGGTGAATCATTCCAGCATGACAGTGCCTCCTGAACGGACCCTTTCACAGCAGCACGCTGACTGATTGACCTCCAACATTAATAATTCATGAGAGTCACAGATCAGTGTCACTAAAACCTGACTTTTTTGTGATGCTTACCCACAACACAGCAGAGAAGGTAACAAAAATGAAACAACTCAATAAACTGCCTGCTTTGGGATGATGAAACACAGATTGCCACTTACATACTGAGATTACCTTTTGATGGAATTTTTCTAAGAGAAATAATCTCCATGTTTTTCGAGTTACTTTCCCAAAGAATTCCTAAAATGTGGGGGATGTGTGTTGATCATTTATCCTTGCTGGAAATTGCTTAAAGCATGACCTGAGTTAGGGCTAACAAACCATGTGCAGCAGAGAGCATGCCCTTTACTCCGCCTGTTACTCAAATGCATTTTGCTTCATAGAAATACTAAATATTCACATTTTAAAAGCTTTGAAATGACAGTTTGTACCTTGACTGTATAGGTGATACTGCAATCGTTAAACTAAAATCTCAATTTCAATCTGCACAGACATCACTACATGCTTTAAAAACAAACCAATCACAATCTCATGGGCTATAAAATTATCCTAATATTTATAGTCATTGCAAGTTAATGACCTGTGCTGTTATTTATGGTTCCCATTTATGAAGCAACTAGGTTCTATGCAGCTTTTATTTATTTATTTATTTATTTATTACATCTAGTTTCATTAAGTTCAGTTTATTGATATTTAGCATCTGTTTGCACCTGAACAGTTCTATCTAATTTATGTAAAAGAACTTGTATTTTTCACTAAACACCCTCATTATGTGTACTGTATATGTAGTGGCTTTTTAAATCGGCTTTAAACACAGGAGAGCAGCAGGAGCCAATACAGGGTTCAGTTTAATGCCAGTGAAAATCTGACAGGAACTCAAACCATCTTCATGTCAACCTGACTGTGAGCAACATGGTGATTGTAGATCATTAAGGATTTAATATCACCTATATAGTAGAGAAGTTGTTCTCTCCATTGCTGTTTGATGTTTGTGCACAAATGCATCAGTTTGTAAAATAGCTTTTGTGTTACAAACTTATCTGAGTGGTTCTGGATGGTCAGGTTGAGGTGGTCTGAGGCTGAGCGGACTTTGAGTCTTTAATATTTCAACATGTTTATTCAACAAAAGTTAGCTCTCGCTGGTAACTTATTAAAATCTGACTAGAAATGTAGACTGTAATGGTCTATCATACAGCATATTGTTACTGATACAGCTGTAAATGTACTTAGGGGATTTGTGATATAAAAGCTCTGGGTTGGTTTTACTTAGAAAGTATTAGATGCTTAGTTTCTCTGCATGAGAAGACATAGTATTCATCTTTTTAAAATATATTATTTCAAGAACAAAAACAGGAAATGCATTGTAATTTATAGATGTATTCTGACATGTTACCTCAGTGACACAGCTTTGCACTAAATATTTAAAGTTTTGACATACCTATGACTCACTAAAGATCCATATGTGAAGGATTAAACCAGCACAAAAAGAGTTAAATTAAAATTAATCACATTTACTGTATATAAACATTTATCTTTGGGATATTTTCTGACAGCAAAAAGCTCGAAGTGATCAGAGGTGTTACCTCAACAACAGCTCTTATAAAGCGACTACCCTGACCAAATCACACAATAACCCTTCCTCTCAAATCTGCTCAGCTCTTCTCTCTTCAGCTGCAGGTGTAAGGTCTGTAACCCACTGCTTGAAGGAACTAACCCTCTACCTGGATTCACAAACATCCCTGTTCAACAAATAGTTACTTATCATGAAACACTGGAATAACGTAACATTTGCTTAAAATGTCAAAATTAAAACGTGAACCTGACTACAAAGTATCGTTTCATTCACATTTATAACAACTTTCATTCAGGCTAATTATATTTATATAACTATATTTGAAGATTATTAAAAGTCTGCTATTTTAGAACACCTTTGAAACACAGTATTTTTTTTGTCAGCATATCGTCAGTACATTACTGGAAACGGAAATACATTAAGGTACATCTGGCTGTAAATTTTTGTTTTTCCATTACAGGCGTAACAATAATGTGTTGTGCTGGCCTGATAAGTGATTTCACAACCCATATTGGTATATTAAGTGACATGTGGTTATGTAATAGAAATTAGTGAGAACTGATCATGCTTCTTGAAGGAGTGTCCCGTTTCTCTGTAGAGCATTTGAACCACTTCCTGAATCCAGTACCAGGGGAAGGAGGAGGGCTAATGGTGGGCATAAACCCAGGAAATGGCATTCAGCTGAATGACACTGGACATCTCTGCTGTAATCTGTTTAGTTATTGGCAATTTATTGGTTCATGTTTTTGTTGTGCTCTCTTGAAAGCTTGTCTTGCATCAATCTCCTAGTTCCTGTGTTGTTCTGTTATTGGACTGTTAACCCTGATGGTGTTGGTCTCTCTCATGAATCTGTCTGCTGTATATTCCTCTAATGGTTGCCTAATGCTGTGGTTTGTATGATTCAGCCTCCAAAGTGAGCATCCTAAATGTGGTTGGATGTGAGTTGTACAACACAGCTGGTATGGTAGTAGTGAGTCACAGTCAGAGCACAGTGTTAGTCTTATGACTTATAGTTCCCCTGACCTGCTCAGCTGAATGCCTTCCAATACTTATTTGACTGTAAAGCACCAGATGATTTTCGGAACCAGTGGGAGTGAGTGGGGACGGAGTGGAGTGAATCCTCTGTTTGGTGCCAGCGTGTTTACATTCTCTAAATATTCCTGGACTTTGTACCACGCTCCCCTCGGATCTGTTTAGGTTCTTCTAACTTTTGTTTGATGCTCTTTATCAGAATAAGCATTATAGGCGTATAAACCCCAGGATTCAGGAATATCTGGAATGTCATTCAGCCAGCTTGATGTGAAATCACTGTTTACAGTCACTGAAAGCTTGCAATGTATAGTGTGGAAGAGAAGGTCTGTCTGACAGAGAGAGGGAGAACGCCTTGCTCCCTCCCCCACTGGAGGCATTCTTTACTTTTATTGGACCTTTGAAATGGTCAGAGTCTGGTCATGTGATCTGTTAGACCAATGGCATAAGGATTTTGGGAAGCCGTGGGGGGAGAACTGCTTAAACATGCTGAATTCACTGGATGACCTAAACAAGCAACCCTAAAAATATTCTCCTGGCGTCTGCAAAATGCTAAAATGTTGCAATGCTTCCGGACGGTGTGACTTTTTAAACATTTTTCTTGGCTTCATTGTATATTTGTCAACTTTTCTTGCTCACTTTGTGGCGTGTTTGTCCAGCTTGTTACATTTAATTGTGTCCAACTCACTTTGTAGGAGTTTTGTAGTCTTTCGTCTCTATCACTTCCACACATCAAACAGCCTTTGGACCGCTGATTTTTACTTGTCTTATTTAGGTTCGACTGCGAGAAACCTTTTTCTGTGGCTATATTTGCACACAAATGCATTATGCATGACCATCAAAAGTCGGATGTTGAATCTCTGAAGTGGAAGAACTGGCAAAATAATAGGGAAAAATCTACCAGCCTCCCCATTCTCCACCAACTGTGCTGAAGGGAGACAAAGAGAAGAAAAAAGGGGGGTAGCGCAGCGTTTTTGCAACAGGATAGAGGGATTGTGATGACTGACATGACTCTATGTGGAAAACAACACTCACTCACCTTCTACAGCAGTAGCCAGATCAGAAGAATCAGCTTTATTATTATTATTATTATATGTATGTAAATTGAGAAACGAATTAATTTAGCTAAAAGTCAAAAACATTCAGATATGTTGATATTGCATTTATGTGTTTTGTGTCTTTACATAGTCAACGTTTCTTTTCTGCTATCCATTAATGCATTTTTATTCCCTATTTTAAATATGTCAAACTGAAGGCCCGGGAGCCAAATCTGGCCCTCTGTAGTTTTTATATGGCCCTCTAGACTCCAAAGGGATGCATAAATAGAACCATGAAGATAACAGTTGTGTGCTCAAATATTATTTTATCAATTACATCAAAGCAGTTTTATATATTTTGCATAATTTTGAGATTATTGCAAATTTTCTGCAAAAAGGGTTGAAAATATTGGAGTTATGCGGCTGCTTACTTTCTTACTACTGCTACACTGCTGCCTCAGCCTTACTTGATATCAAGTTATAGTCTGTGTTTAAAGTGGAGAGTAACAAAAAGTCATATTTACCATCATCCTTAAGTGCAAAATTTATTTTAAATGACTAAATTAGATCCACAAAATCAGCCATTTTCACTGCAAAAAATAAAAACGATATTGAAATCCTGGAAGGACCGATGATTGTGAAAACATTACTTCATTTTAAGAGGTACTTATCGAAGGCAGAGACAGCTCTTTATTAATATTTTAACAGTTTGTTGATGGGTTTTATCAACACATTCAGGCACAATCGGCCCTTTGAGAACATTCCTGATCTTGACATGGCCCCTAAAAGAAAACTAGTTTGACACTCCTGCCCTATCAATAACATTATGTGTGTTATTGGGCGTGTTATGACAATAAGAGCAGTAGAAATGTTTCTGCCTCTCTGAGCCAAAGGGGGAATCCTCCTTGATTACTGGCAGCAGCAGCAGGGTGGGGATGGGAGTGGAAGCCAGGCGGTTACACGGCTTTGGCATTTGCAGCTGCAGGAGTGGGAGTTGCTGTAGCTCTGTAAGGGGACTCCGCTGACAGAGTGCGTAACGGTGCCCCCACTCGCTCTGCTCTTATAGATGAGTTATGACTCACATCCCACAGATGTATCTTCTCCCTTTACAGCCAGCCTTTTACTCTCTGCCACTCCCTGAACATAGCAGCAAAAGTACTCATCATAACGTCAGAGAAAGAAGCAGCGATCATAGATGACTCCATTTACGAGTTCATCGTGGAGGTGTGAAGGAAAAACATTCGCTCATCCCTTAGGTGGATCTTCAAAGGTTGATGGCGAGCCGCCTGTGCTCCGTTATATGCATTAGGAAATATGTACATGCTCCATCAAATAAAACCAACATTAAACCACTGTATTTTCACCATTTGTTTCTGAATGACGATTTTACTTGTCATTTACTACATGTCTCTAAGCTTAATTGATTTATATTTGCAGGCTGATAAAGCTGTAAGGGTGGTGCCGAGTCCTGGTGCGTCAGGATGCTGGTGGAGCTGAGCGAGTGGTTCTGGCAAGAGCGGCTGTGGTTTCCGGAGGGTCTGGGCTGGGCTGACCTGGAGGATCGGGATGGACGAGTTTACGCAAAGGGCCGTGATTTATGGGTGGCACTTCCCATTGCGCTGGTATTCCTCATTATCCGGCAAATCTTTGAAAGGTCGGTCCGTTTTTCACTCTGTCCTGTGGCCTACCTGTGACCCTCAGCTGTGTTTAATTTAAACATTTACTTTCTCCGTGTTCACACATTTATCCCTGTCTTCCTCTTTTGTTGTTCTTTTACCTTCTACCTTCTCCTTGCTTTGTCCTTGACTTTCTTGGTCGATTATCTCTTCTTCCATCTACAACATAAAACAGTATTTATATCCCACGCAGTCATATATTTCACTTGCTTATGCTTGTCAAGTCACTATTAATTATTATTTTCATTATATTTATCTTTTGTTACCTTCCCTCTCACCTTCTCTAACGTTGGGAAATGTGATAAGAGAAACAGAAAAGAAGACAGTTTTGCATAAACATTTGCATAAACCTACAGTGACAAAAAAGCTGCTGCTCACAGTTGCTCATAAATGTGCATTGTTTTTCATTATAAAACATACTTTTTTGTCAGACATCCCCTAGTTCCCAACTACTAGATTATTTTTTCCAGCTCCATTTACATAGATCCCAATATTTCATAAGTAACATGAATTAAAACTTATTTAGAATAAAAATGAAGACAAGCAAAAACAGCATTTATTTTTATTAGCTAGTTATTCTTTTTATGCCTTTCTAGATTCCTGCACAGTCTGAAAAATATGATCTTATTGTTTAAAAGTTGGATCCAGTCAGCCTTTTGTTAATCCTTAATAACCTTCTTCTTGTGGTTTCAGGTTCTATATATAACTTTTCTATTTATATATTAAAAATTTGCTGTTTTGAGACTTATGTACATATTAGGGGAGAAAACACATTGTCATTGACCCTTGAGGACCTTTAACATTAAAATGAAAACGTGTTTCAAATGAAACAGTTTTCTTTTTCAATTCTTTTTTGGAAAAGCTATGCTAAATATTTTTTACTTTTGATTTTGATCTTTAGGCTCCTCTAGCTTGAGCTTAGAAAAGGGTAAAAATCCTCATTGTTTGTTAGATAAAGCATTAGCTTTTATCTGTGAGGTGTGGAAGATAATCTTTTCTACTTCCGTCTTTTGTTATGTTGCCAGATATTTATTGAATGTAGTTAATTAGTTTCCAGAAATACTGTGTAAACATCCTGTACCTCCAGTACACATCCTGTATAGTACCGCACTTTCATTTTGTCATCTGTGGGTTAGGGTTCAATTTTAGATTGATTTTCATTCATTTTACCTATTTCTTCTAAAAATGTCCTTCCTTTTTAATCCCTTGTTCAATCCCAGGACAGTGGCGACACCTCTGGCCTCTCTACTCGGTGTGAAAGAGACGGTTCGGCTCAAAGCGCCTCACATCCCCTCCCTCGAGTCCTACTACTTTAGAGTGACCAAAAACCCAACACAGGTAACGCTCATGACACTGAGAGCGCTGTAGGATGTAAAGTACCGGAAAATGCCAAAAATCAAACCTTTTTTTATTGGTTCAGTCTTCAGTAGCAAGCCTTTGCAAACAGACGGGTTATTCAGAAAGACAAGTGCAGCGGTGGTTCAGACGGAGGAGGAACCAGGACCGACCAAGTTTGCTCAAGAAGTTCCGAGAAGCCAGGTAAAAACACGCGCATGCTCTTTTCTAGATACATCACTGTTCTTAAGTGTCTATTTGGATTTAGGGCTGATAAAAAGTAAGCATTTGATAAATACTTCCAAAAACTTTTTTCACATCTAATGTGACATATCTCCTATGCAATTCAGGTGCATAACCTGGTTGCAGAGGTGTGTTCAACCTCAGACTAACACTATATTGAAGCAACTTTTGATTCATATCCAGCATTCAACATACTAAAATTCACAAGTGAGGTCAACTGTTGAGGAAATGAAGTTCTTATTTGTATTCTTTAGCTAAGCTGTAGTTAGCAGGAGCAAAATTGTACAAAGGTATCTGTCAAGATAAAAGTTGTAAGAATTCATTTTTTTTTATTTAATGATGCCACATTTTTATGTGGCACAAAAACAAAAAAACTGAACTAAATATAAACGTCCTTTTATAAGCCAGAGTTGGCAAATATTACTAAATCATGATGTGATTGGCTGATAACCTCCTGGCAAAGAAAACTGAATCCTGTTTTTAAATCACAAAGTGCTAAAACAAATGATTTGTTTAAGGATGCCAGTTTATTGAGGTTTTTATTTGTTAAATATTCTAATTGCTCTTAATATGTGTACTATTAAAGGTGGAGGAAACTCAGAGGTGATTGATCAGAGTTTCTATGACCTGACATTTTAATAACAGTAGGTAAACTTTGGAGCCCAGCTGTGTGACATGAAGCAGGTTAAAACAACCATTGACCTTAAGCTAACCCACTGCATATACAAACAAATTTCTGGTTTTAAAAATGAATCCTCTATTTTTAACTTACACTCAGAACCGTGCCAGTCTGCCTTTCTGGCCCGGTTCTCCACAAGCATTTCCAGCTATAAACATGTCTACTACACGGCCTCAGCTGTGTCAGGGACTCTGTCATCGCTTTAGCTGTATTTGTGTTTGCATGTGAGTTATATCCAAGCTGCGGACGATTCGTCTGGTTTTGTGCAGGCGGGGGCACGTGACTGGATGTTTGTCCCTGCCTGGTTATGGTGTGTCTTTCACTGTGTTGGTTGCAACATAAGGACATTATTTCTTTTCAATCAACCCATTGTGTGCGTGCGGACAACAGGGTTTCTGTCTTTCCTGCTTCCCCTCAGCTGATGTGTCCCCTCACTCTCACTGTCCTTTTCTCACTGTGCTTCTGCTGCTCTCTTGCTGCTCCAGCTTTCTGTCTGAAGCCTTTTCACCACACCTGTGTGATTGAGCAAAGGGAGCTGTGACCTCGCTCCATCTCTGAAGCAGGATGTTAACAGCTCCCTCTTTTGTCTGGTATTTCTGCCGTTTGATCAACATTTGTCCAGCTTTGTTTTTTTGTGAGTCATTGTTGAACATCAATGATGTATTTCATCAGATTTTTCCCATGTGTGTAAACTAAGGATGAATTCACACAGCCCTGTTTAGTTCGTTTAAATCAAACTCTGATGCAAACAGGTTTTGGCTCGAAGAAAGTGAACTCTGGTGAGGTTTTGAAAGCATATGTGGATGCAAGCAGACTGGAGGCCACTTCAAAAGCAGGACTCAAACTATAGCGCATTGCATTCTGGGTAAATACAGTCAAAACAAACTCTAGCTTGCTCCAGCAGGAGAAATGACTCGTGTTTTTTTTTTTTACTAAAACAAAGTTAAATCCTTCAATGACTAAAATCTGATGCCACTTTATTTTTGTTTTATATTTTTGCAAAGAAAGATGTTGCTCTCATGTCTTCTTTTTGTGTTGTTCTCTTCAGTGGTTCTTTGTGCAGCGCCCCCACAGGCGAGCAGGTGAACAGGTTTTCCAAACCATTTGATTTGGGAAAACGAACCGCACCAGCTGAGAATGTGACAAAAGTTGCAGTTTTGGTGTGAAAACACCTTAATTATGCATTTCCTGACAGATGAGTTACTAAACATCTTTTTCTCGACTGACTGAAGAGAAAGTGTGTATGTGTTTGTTCTCTTGCAGTTGGAGATTTACCTTTTACCTTCTTGCTTTCATTGCTGGCCTGGCCTCCCTCATCGATGTGAGTACTGCCTCTTCTATTCATACAAACTCACACACAGTCTCATCCATCATATGCTCCCGTTGCTGTAACTTGTATATTTCTGTAGCTGCCTGCTCTTTTTGCTCCGATAACTTTGCCTCTCTGTAGAGACGAAGCCCTGACTCATCCCGGTGCTGAGTCAGTGGATATAAATACACCTGCTGATTTCTGCTGTCTCATTATCCCGTCCCGTTTCTCCTTCCAGAAACCTTGGCTGTATGACACGAAGGAGATGTGGCAAGGCTTTCCTGTGCTGGTGCGTCTCTGGGAGGGATGAGAATAACAAATGCATCAGATTACTGACTCAAACTATCCAGCATAAATACAAAATAGCCATTAAATGATTGTGTAGTGATGAATTATAGTCATAAACTGGGAATAAAGGTAAAATATTGAGATTATTTTGGAAATAATTTGCTCCTTACAGATTTCGTCTGTAGATTATGTTGTTTTTTTTGTGACACGTATATGTTTTGGATCATTAAACAAATGTCACTGTCACACCAGAATAGCCTGAAAAAACACAGAAACTATTTTCAGTTGATGATTTGATTTATTAAGGGAATAAAACAATCCAAACTACAACCTGTTACCATGTTAAACGGTAAATGCATCTTTAATCTAATAACTTTCCAGGAGCTGCTTGCAACGAGGAAACGTTTGTTAGATCGTTCTGAAGATATTTAGTCCTACTTTCATGTACTTTCATTCACTATTTAAGCATTTAAAAATACAGATGACTGTAGAACACATTTTCTGATTCATCATTGGGATAATTATCTATTATTACATTTAATTTTAGATGAAATTTCTGCCTCTGTTAAGGGACCTGAAAGCAAATTGTTTCCTTACATCTGTTAAAATCCTTAGAAAAAAGTATATTTGAATTAGAAAGTAGTTAAAAAAGGGCTAATGCATTCCTTGTTATCTGTAATCTAATTCTTACCGTCTGAATTTATATTAGCCCATGAATTTTAGGTATTAAAGACATCTCTCTTGTTCAGACTCTGCTGCCATCTCAGTATTGGTACTACATGATCGAGCTGGGGTTCTACGGCTCTCTGCTCTTCAGCGTGGCTTCTGACGTCAAACGTAAAGTAAGTGTATTTATTTCAGCAGCAGTTTTCTCTTCTGAGAACAAATGAAGTACACTGCAAGAAACTGTCTACTTGCACAGGGTTTCCCAAACATTTCAGCACTGGATCCATAAAGTAAGAGTGGCACAAACATGCGACCCGAACTATTTGTCAAATAAACAAGATTTCCATTTGAAATCTGGAGATGATCTCAAGATTCTGGTTTTGGTGATTTGCAACCCTCTGTGGAGTCCAGACACCAACAAATACTTAAAGTTAGAATTAATGTTGCAGGTTCTTGTAGCATAACTTGTAATATTCGTTTTCTTTTTGTGTGCTGCTATTACATTATGTTCAGAGAAAACCTCTGTAACCTTTGAATGATCTGAGCTGTGACACATCTGTGGACTGTGGGTGGACATTAGACTGTTGTGACACGTGTGTTTTTCTGTGTTTTTGCTGGACTATGCTCTGCCTGCTCAGCTGTGCAGAGCAGAGAAAAAAGTCTTGCAAAAGAGGCACAGCGTGTTCCTCTAACACCACACGTCTAACCGGGGCTCTGAAACCTTCGGCTCTGACATTTCAGTGGCTATTTAAACCCTTCTTAAAGTAGAGACTTTTAATAAGTCTGGCTAAAAACAGCAAAGAACCAATTCATGTTGTTAAATGTAGATATAACAGTTAGCAGTTTATGTTTTTTATTTCATGGAATAATTTCATTGGATTTCCACAACAGACTGACAGCAATAGCACCAGCAATATATGTTAAGATCTATTATTATTGACTTTAGGTCGGAAACTGTGTGCTTTTTTGTTTACATCATTTTTCACAACTATTAATATCCCATAGCATTAAGATTTTTGCTAGACTTTAATACTTTTATTTATTTTAGATTAAAAAATAGATATAAAATGATGTATTAAAAATGGCAGTAAATTTAATCTATTAGATTAAATAGATTAATCTATTTTATAATTTTTTTTTTATTTTAATTAATTAATTAAAATCCTAAAATTATTTTATTTACTAAAACAATAATTTTTAGTAAAATCACTATTTCACTAAAATGAATAATTTGTCCCTTTTCATAAGGTCATGTAACATTTGTGACTCTGAGAGTTTTATTCAATAGTGCTTTGTGTTGTAAAAGGCTGCAGATCCCTGGTCTAGTCTGAGATAATCTTAAACAGGATTTAGCTCTAAACCCAACAACTTTTTAACATGCAACACACATTTAAATGTTTCCTCCTCTCATGACCCGAGCGAATCATTTCCCTGCTTTCCCTTTAGGACTTTAAAGAGCAGATAGTTCATCACGTAGCGACAATCCTCCTCATCAGCTTCTCCTGGTGTGTGAACTACATCCGTGCTGGAACTCTAATCATGCTGGTTCACGACTCCTCCGATTACTTCCTCGAGGTAAATGGCTCTCACTGGATTATTTTTGAATGTCAGACAACATTTTACCTCCAGTGTTTCATCACTACCCCATGGCTTAATTTTCAATATGATAAAGGTCTGCACCGACTGGAAACACGTAGATTTATTTGATCATTTTCCAGGTTAAACAAAGTCTTGAATTTTAACAATGAAAATAAAAAAAAATACCTTTATAAATGCCTTCATTTCATAGTGATGGATACTACAATCTAGAAGTTTATGAGATTTTCTTTTTAAAGATTGAGGATAGCCCATAATATCAGATTAGAAGTGAACCACAGCATCGTGTTGTTGCTTTGTGAACAAAGAAGTAGTAAAACCTGACTAGTAAATGTTTTCTACTTAAATGCCCATAATGTTGTACAAACACACAGAAAAATGTAGAAATGTGAAAATTTGGAACCCTGATAATAGACAGGAACCACATCTAATATACTAAAATCTTATGCGCTAATTTTATTTATGTGCCACTTCCACCCAGAGGATTATTTGATGCAAAGAAGCCGACACTGCCACCTGGTGTTTGAAAACATGCAATTAAGTTTTATTTGCTTTTAAAGAGATTAGCAATAATCATTTGTCTCATTTGTATCCGTTTGTTTGTAAATCATTCTTTTTCCTTTGACAGTCTGCTAAGATGTTCAACTATGCTGGGTGGAGAAACGCCTGTAACTACATCTTCATCGTTTTTGCTGCAGTATTTATCGTCACACGCCTCATTTTTTTCCCCATCTGGTACAAACACACACACACTTACACACATTTTTGATCTTTAGTATAAGTGCAGAGCACCTCTCTTAGATTAATGTAGACTTTGGGTTTATTCAAAAACAGTATTTAATAGATAAAAATGAGACAACATTAAGACTGAAAAGTAAAAGACTGAAAAGTAAAAGACATTTTAATCAGCTGAATGTTGTTTTCCTCTGTGCCTCATTCCCTCCTCCCTGATCCTCTCTGTGTGTTTCAGGATCATTTACTGGACCTGGGTTTACCCAGTGACCATCTACCCGCCTTTCTTCGGCTACTACTTTTTCAACGGCCTGCTTATGGTTCTGCAGTGTCTCCATATCTTCTGGGCTGTTCTCATCGTCCGCATAGCAATCCGCTTCCTGACCAACAACGTAAGGAAAACATATATGTAGATACGCAGCTTTTATTTTGTAAAAATATTCAGATTTACTGTACTTCCTGTTTATGGAAATGTAAGAAACGGTAAATGCAGGGAGAAAAAGAAAGATGTAATTATTGTGATGTTGATTATTGTGAAATAGTTTCTGAAATTTGGAGTGCACACTATCAGTGTAAGAAACATTTTCATTAAACTGCTGCTTGCTTTACTGTGCACTATGTGAAGCTGCTGTATGATTGGAATATGCAGAATTCACTTATTCAGGTTAGGACATTAGCTTCTCTGTTTTGCCTTGCAGTTCTGTTCAAATGCTGCTTTCAAGGCTGATGCACTTCTAAGATGGAGGTGGTCAGATTAGGATCACAAGATAGAGCCACCATAGAGGAAGAGGCTGAACACAGAGTGCTGCTGTCACTTCTCTCTTATTGCAGCACGGCTTGACTGAGTAAAAGTGCACAGTGACATAGCAGAAGGCCTGTCACTGTTAGAGGAGCAGCCTTTTGCACTTGGATACAGTAGACAAACCCAAATATATCATCAGTTCCGGTTCATTGCAAAGCTAGGTTTCTTATTAACTTGTGTTGTTCCATATTTCACACTATATAGATATATATAAAAGTTTATTTTAGACAAATTTGTCTAGTTTTTTTGAATTTATTGTGGAATTTCTTCCTAATAAAAAAGGAATGTGGACAAGTAAATGAAAATAGAAGAAATGTAAGACTAAAAACACATCTAGAGCTGATAAATAGGACCTGAAAGTCATATTTAATGTCTTTGCAGGATGGAAAGAGCTGATATGTATCATACATCGGCTGTCCATTTACTGCATGACAAGAATCGGTTTTACAATAAATGCCATCTCAATGCACTTTACAATGCAAACAAATCCAGTTTATGTCCAAGAATGTAGAGAGAAATAATGAAATCAGATCCTGTGGCATATTTAGTATTGTTAAAGTCCAAAGATATTTTCCTAAATACCACAAAATGTTTACTCTATTTACTATCTACTGTTTGAAACTGACTAGGAAGCCTGCAAAACTGCCAACAAAACTGTGAAATGCAGATAAAGGCAGACTAAGAAATAAAAAGACATGTCAATAAACATCCTAACTGACTGGGTTTTAATGACAAGATTTTACTGATGTAATTAGCAAATATATTCTTTAAATACAGATGCGACAGAACTGTTTTGTTTTTTGAGACTAAGTTCAGCTTTCAGACTGTCCTAAACAGTCTCTCATGTCTGTTTTTCTTATTCCCAGGAAAAAGTGGACGATGATCGGAGCGACAAAGACGAAACAGACGAATCAGAGGAAGAGGAAGAAGAGGCAGGGAATAAAAAGCACGGAAAGAAAAATGGGCCCATGCAGAACGGCCACACAGTCCACAACAACAACCACAGCAAGAAAGAGTGAAACATGTGAGAGCAGGAAAGAAAGGACTCGTGAAAAAAGGACAACAAAGAAGACGAGATGGCATTCCCTAAAACTAGGAGATTCAACACTGTTACTTTAACACAGACATACACATGCTCAGTCAAACTTTTAGAGAACACAAGTATCAAGATTGACACTACACTAAGAGGCACTGCTTTTGCTTTGTCACCACAGGAAAAAGGAAATCACGTATCCTCATCTTTGTTAGATGTTTGTCCAACAAACCTGTCAGTGAGACAGGAGAGAACATGAAGAGGTTCCAGGTGTGGAGGAGAAACAGGAAGGTGCTGCTGCTGCTTCTACTTTAGCTTTCATGTTTTAACGGTGTGCCTTAGAGCCAGCTGGTAGCTGCCAAAAAGCCATTTTATGGCTTTCTGCTTTAAAACTGTGCTGCTTTATTACGTATGTCTTTGTTTTTTGTCTTTTGTTTGTGCTTTGTTTTGCGATCACAAAGAGATCAAAACAAAGTGAGAACTACTATTAGGAACGTGAGATACTGGGGCATTTCTTTGTCTATGCAACAACATTTCTGTTAGGTATTATCATGTCTTTGCACAAAGATATGAAGGAATATTTTGCAGTCAGTGCAGCCTTGTGCCATTTTTGAAGTTCTCTGGTTTCTGTTCAGTCTTTGTCCAACAAAGCTCAGTTTGTACGTGACGTACAAACGTGACGTTTTGTAAGTGACGTCTCACCGCTTACTTCTTAAGAAAACTTAAAGCAATAGACCGAAATGAGCGCTCAGTTCAGCTCATGATTGAGCAATCACAGCTGAGTGTGTTTCAGACTCAGAACAGACCGTGATGATGCCACCCACTGAAAACTGATGACTCAGCATATTCTTCCTGAGGAGAGGTTTCTCCGTGGAAGTAGTGGGATTTTCCAGAGTTAACTTTAATAGGACAGATTTCTTCAGCTCACTGCCTGACCTCTGAGGTTACATTCATTAACCTGCAGGAAATGAAAAGTGTCGATCTAAATTAATGATTATGATTCTGTTTGAAAAGGTTTACAGTTATGTTCTTTAATGTTTTTAGAAATAAATTTGTTTTGTTTCTTTTTAAAGAAAAAGTTCTAGAAAGAAGTATCTCATCTGTGTCGTCACGCATTCATATATTTGTATGTCAAGTGCCTTATTTGTAATGAACGAGGAATTCTCCTGTCTTCATGTTCTCTCCTTCATATCTAAGCCCCAAACACATCCTCCTCCCACTACTGCATCCACCATTTCTCTTCATTAAACACGACTCTCATTCCACTACTACTAACCCCGACCAACCAGCAAACATGATGCAGAAAAATGTCTGTGGCCTGATTACAGTGTTATATTTTTTATTTTGTACTTTTCTTTTGTTTAATGACGCCTAAATGTTGTTAATAATGATAAAAAAGTATGAATCACAAAGAAAATGCTCCAGAGTCATCTGTGTCTAAATTGTGTCTCTAAAGAATCTACACACAACACACTGACACAAAATTGAAATAACATTTAAAAGAACGTTTTAGCAACATTACACTTTAATTTATTTTTGGCAATCTAGTGTTTTAAAATTGAGTAGAGACATACAATGCTAACTGCATTTATTGGCATCCCTGTAACTCACAAACATTATCCCAAAGCCTTTGGAAGATAAATGGACCCAGAGCATCACAGATCCTCCACCATACCTTACAGCTTGAGGTGCTTTTTAACGTATTCATTCTTTGTATCACGCCAGATCAACTTAAAGTGGTTGTTGCAGAAAGGTTCAAACTTTAAACCACTTTTACTTTTTAAACGTTTGTCATTTTGCAACACAGATTTTCCTTGTTTTAACTCCTGAATGGAAATGTTGCTCTGGATTGTATTTATTTATTTATTTTTAATTTTGTAGAAAACATTGATCGTTTTTCTTCCTCGCTACAGTTATATTTTGCTTTGGTTTGCCACATAAAATCGAAATAAATAAACTGAAGTTGCTACAAAAAAAGTTCAAGGAGAGTACTACAAGACAGCAACTTCATGCATATTTTCACCTACGGGTAGAATAACTAATTAGAAAGACTGTTATTGGACTAACATGCTATGTTGCTTTTTTTTTTTTTTTTTTTTTTACCTTAACCTGCAAATTCACCAAAACATGTAAATTAATTTTAATTTGTATTTTTAATGATGAAAGTGTTCTTGGGTGTTTTGAAAGGCGTTGTCAAATAAAAAGCGTTATTATTATAATTATTAAAACACGGCTGGTACAGAAAATAGTGTCACTAGCGCCCCCTTCATTTCCGGAATGCAATGGTCCCATTTCCATATAAGGTATGAGACTGACAGTAGTCCGTCCCCGCCCCTTTCTGTTTGTTGCAGCGAGGTGTAGTTGGCTTGTACAGAGGGACTGGAGAAGAAAATTTGGGCTTCCCAATCTTTACGTCACTAGTGGCTTTCTAAGTGGTGTCCAATGAGAAGCGTGAAAAACAAATACGTTATTCGTATCCATCTGACTAGCGTCCAATAGGAATCGGAGAAAGAAATGCCGTTTGAGACGCCATCTTACATAGAAAGGGGGGTTTAAACGGGTTGAAAACAGGAAAACGGGGGTAGTGACAGGGATTAATTATCACTTTGGAATCGTGTGTGAAAATTTCCCGTAGCTTTGAAGTACCATCAGTCATGGCTCTGGGTCTTTTTAAGGAAAAGTGAGAGAAATCCGCACTGGTCGGCCCGAAGTCAGCTTAGTCAGTGGGGGAGAGAGGGCGGAGAGTTAGATGATTTTTTTTTCCGCTGTAAAAGAAGTTATTTGTTTATGTTGTTCAACGCGGATATGTCCTCTTCAAATCCAGGTAAGGAGAAGTCAAAGTCAAGTTGACAACTAAGCTACAGGACCCTGCAGTTGTTAATCCATTTTGAGGTATTTCTATCAGTACTTCTTATGTAAACACTTATCTAAAGATAGCGTGACAGCAAATGCTAAGTTAGCTTAGCATAGAGGCTAATGCTAAGGTAAGCCTAGCTGATCGTTGCACAAGAAGTTGGCAGCTTACTGGCTTCTAGTGCCTTTAATTAAAATGCCTGTCGCGTAGTTTAAATAGATTTAAATTGAATATGTTTGCACGGCTAGCATATTGGAGACAATAAAATAAATCTATTTTGACTTAGCTGCTCTCAGTTAACTCGCTCCAGATGTTATGTATTTCTAATGTTATTTGTAGCTGTCGAGCTAGTCATGTGTCGTGATATCTCTGCTATCAAACGGTCTTAATCAAGAGTAAGTTCTCGTTGATTTGGGGGTTCATTTCAGAGTCTTTTAAGCGTGTGGTCCTATTGGGGGTTCAGTCTCATTTTCAGCGGTGTAAGCATAAAAGGAAATCACCTGTCATCTCCGCTACATTGAGTCTGTCCGTCGCTGTGTTATTAATAGACCTAGCAGACCATAGTCTGGGTATGGGAGCAAGTGGGACCCAGAACGGCGGTGCTGGTGGACCGAAGGGGACCAACAAAAGACGGGCAGCGTAAGTCCTTCACTAGAAATGTCCTGTAGCTGCTCTCCTCATTCTTCTGAGGACCAACCATAAATATACCATCTTATACTTCACATTACAGGCAGGACTTTGATGACGATGACGGAAGCAAGATGATAAGGTATTTATCTGTCAGTTTTTTGTCAAGTCGTTTTCAGTCATTAACTGTGGACCAGAATCAGGCCTGAGCCGGCTCAGCTCCACTTGATCACAATCTAGATAACTGGAGACTATGAGATGCATTCCAGGAAGACAGATGAGATTGTGATTGATTTCATATTACTAGTGAAGAGATTTCGAAACTGTGCAGTAAAACACCAAATATATACGCTTCCTTAATTATCTAATAAGAGTTTTGTGCCAGATTTCTTGTTGCTGGTTTTGTAAAGCTTTGACGTGCCAGGCGGTTGTAAGACCTTCAAATAGTGTGGTTTTTTTTCTGGCTTAATGAGTAGTCGTTAATTAGTTTTTAGATCAGATAAAAGAAAAGAACAAGCTGTATTGTTCTGTAGTGGAGAAATTCACATGTGCCAGTAGCAAAGTGTCAAGCAAGGTGAGACGTGTAGATTCACAGAAAATTAAAAAAAAAAAAAAAAAAAAATACACTGGGACTAACATGCAGTTGCAGTAAGGCACACATTTACAGCTTATAAAAATACAGTGCAGTTATTAGAAATAGCATATTTTAATGCAAAACATGTGCAGCTGAGTAGGATAATTAAGTGAAAGTTTTACTAAAATGTATAACAAAGAGAAAATGATCAAATTGGCATTGTAAAATGTAGGTAGTATCTTAATTTAGTGATTAGCATGCTTAACATTATTAAGCATAAATAGCAGTTTTGGTGAGAATGTTAACCCTTTGGTTTCTGGACAGTTTGCCTCTCTATTTAATATCTATGAATTACAATTTCATCCATTCCTACTCCAGTTTTATACCTGTAAATAAATAATTTGTCCTGATGTAGTTAAACTATGGCAAATCCATTTGTTTTTGGTTGTGGTTAAGTAACTTTATTGATCAAAGAGATTAAAAAATGCTTCACATCTAATTTAATATTGTCTGAAAACACTCTTTAATTTCTTCTTTGTGAAAATATAATAGATTATGAATCTATGTCTATTAACTCTCTCTACCCTCTTAATATGATTTGCTGATTTTTATATTCTATATGAATACATTGGAGCACAATAGTTAAGTATCTATGTGCAAAACATTTTTGAACTGATTGAAAATAGAGTTCAGTTGGGATGAAATTGAGCTTTGAAAGAACAAATTTATCAGGAAGTGTTCCCTCCCAGGCAGCAAATGTAAATTATCTAACCTCCAATGCTGCATGAATGCCTCCTTTAATAGGCATGGATTAAATAGATGATTTTGACAATATGAGCGACTAGCTGTTCACATATTTAGGTGCTGTATATTTCTGTTGCTTTACAAGTTTTTGTGGCACAAAAGTAAGAGCTTTGCAATTTTAATATAAACATGGCTGCTACACAGACTGATGAGAATTAGTTCATGACCTTGGTTGCACCTCTTAAAGTGGTTGTTTGTCCACTGATGACATTTATGCAGATGGGTTTTTTCCATCTAGCCTAGAAAATGTCAAGGACACAGAACATGTGCCAGTCAGATTTGGCTTGGTGAAATGAAAATGTTCATGTTTGAATATCCTGAGCTGCTGTGTTAACAGTGTTTTCTTTCTGCTTTGTCAGATTTGATGATGAAACAGGAGGCTCCAGCAATGAAAAAGAGCGCTTTGCCAGGTACGGTGCTAAATCGGGAGAGCAGGATGTGATTGGAGGCTGTTTATGGGATTCAATAAAAACAGCCATTACCCCCACTCTCTTTCCTACTTTAAGTTTTTGTTTTTTTCCTCATTTTGTTATGTGTGTTGCACCTCTCTTTTTTTTTTATTTCGGTAGTAACTTCTGGGCCAGTGCTTTAGTAGGCTGGTTTTATTTCCAGGTTTCTGGAAGAAGATCAGAGTTTTGCAGATAAGAAATAACTAGCCAGGTATGGCATGTAGCACCGAGGAAGATTCCCTCTCCCGCTTGTATCCATATTTATATGGAATGCAATGATCAGATACTATCCTGTCCTGCAGGGATCCCAGCACATTGTCATTTTGACAGCAAATTTGACAAAATTAACAGTACTTTTTTTTTGTCTCTCTGCGTTTGTTTTGGTGCTTGTCAGAAAGGCAGCCGGTCGTCTCTCGCAGCCTGTCCTTGTGTTATGTGTCACTAACCACACTGCTCAGTCTGGGTCGTCTTTCACTCTGGTAATCCCTTTGGCTTGAGCAACTGTTCTTTGTCCCTTTTGTCTCCCTCCCTCTCAGGACGACTGAAGGGTCTTTCTCTTTCTGCACTTGCTCTCTTTTGTCACACAATCTGGCTTCCAAAGGCCAGACATTCTCTCTCTCTCACTTACAAATCTTCCACCGCACTCATTTATTGGGGCCTGCCATGCAAAGCAATGGCAGGAACCTATTACTATTGTCGGAGAGAAGCGTCTCTTTAATCTTTATTTTTCTTCCGTAACCGTTAATGCGGCTCGTACCGCTGGGTGCACACCTACAAATGAGGTATCAAAACGTGCAGAAAATTCACGCCATTGGAGCTATTACTTCTGGTGGGATTTGGGCTTAACGTGGCGACATAATTCGCAAAAAACTACAAAAAAAACCCCATTATAACTCAATGGGAAAAATCCTAGAAATACCCTATTTTTGAGGATTTGCTGTGTCGTCACAAATTCACCTAGAAATGCCATTCAAATTTCATTTTGTAGATACGTCTGTGATCTCTTCGAAAGTGAAGACGGCTCGTCGATACCAGTTACGGTTTGTCCACAATTTGCCTCTAAGCGACCCAAACTTTCTCATTTTTGCTGAAATTACAGTGACAGCCGATCTCGGTTCAGATCTGGGCACAACATTTCTTTCTCTCATCACTGTAAATGCTCTGAGTGAGGTACAGATATGAATCTCGGGACTATCGCAGAAGACACATTGAACTGTCATACGCTCGAAACGCTTTTCGAATATGTATTACGGTTCCCGAACAAGAAGGATTTGTTTCCAATGCTTTTTTTCAGTAAAGTGTGTTTGCTCAAACACACTTGTGTGTTTGAGAGCTCACAGCTCAGAGCTCACACCTGCTGAGACCATTATTTGCCATAGCAACGGATCTCAAGAGGCTATTGGCTGCTGATTTGGACTACGAATACGCATCACTGTAGTTCTATCTATCCTCAGTTGAAACAGATCAGGACTGAGAACTGGCCTTTAGAACTACTGCTGCTATGGGCTGTATATAACTGATTTAACTCAGTAACTGTTACACATGGGATTAGTTTTACACTTTAAAATGGAGCATAATAATAATTTCAAAATAAAAGCCTTGAATAGTTTTACATCAGGTAATTGCTGTTTTTGGCTTTATTTGACGTTTTCATCCAAAGCACTGTTACACATGGGATTACTTTGGAACTTTAAAATGGAGAATATTAATAATTTCAAAATAAAAGCCTTGAATATTTTTACATCAGGTAATTGCTTTTTTTGGCCGTATATGACTTTTTCATCCAAAGCAATGTTACACATGGGATTAGTTTGGAACTTTAAAATGGAGAATAATAATTTCAAAATAAAAGCCTTGAATATTTTTACATCAGGTAATTGCTGTTTTTGGCTTTATTTGACGTTTTCATCCAAAGCACTGTTACACATGGGATTACTTTGGAACTTTAAAATGGAGAATAATAATAATTTCAAAATAAAAGCCTTGAATATTTTTACATCAGGTAATTGCTGTTTTTGGCCGTATATGACTTTTTCATCCAAAGCAATGTTACACATGGGATTAGTTTGGAACTTTAAAATGGAGCATAATAATAATTTCAAAATAAAAGCCTTGAATATTTTTACATCAGGTAATTGCTCTTTTTGGCTTTATTTGACTTTTTCATCCAAAGCACTGTTACACGTGGTATTAGTTTGGCCCTTTGAAATGAAGCATTCTGAAAATTTCAAAATAAAAGCCTTGAATAATTTTACATGACGTAATTGCTCTTTTTGGCTTTATTTGACTTTTTCATCCAAAGCACTGTTACACGTGGTATTAGTTTGGCCCTTTGAAATGAAGCATACTGAAAATTTCAAAATAAAAGCCTTGAATATTTTTACATCAGCTACTTGTGTTTTGAGCATTATATAACTATTTTAACCCAAGGACTATTACGCATGGGATTAGTTTGGCCCTTTGAAATGAAGTTTAACAAAACTTCCAAAATAAAAGCCTCGACAACATTTTAAATCGTACCGAACGGTGCACGTCCGCCTCGCTTAACGTTCTTGCGGTTCTCCGCGTGCCACTGCTTACGTCGTGGCGTTCTTTGGCGTCGACGCCGATTTGTGGCGCGACGACGCCGGGCCCGAACCCCACGGCCGCGCCTTGGCAGGCCCCGGCTAAATTTCTTCCGAAATTTTCTAGTTTTATTATATTTTTACGCGTCCATGACTTCTCTTACATTCTTTCATTCCCAGCTCCTCTTCTTAGTTTCCACGGTTATGTTGCAACTCCAAACTGCTCCACGTTGCCCATTTCCTCGTCTGTTTTCCCCATTTCAATCACTGCTTTTCTCTCCATTCCTACCAACCCATTTCCTTGCTCCAGGGAGAATCACAGTGAGATTGAGAGGCGGAGGCGGAACAAGATGTCTGCCTACATCGGAGAACTGTCGGACATGGTTCCCTCATGCAGCGCGTTGGCACGGAAACCAGACAAGCTGACCATCCTGCGAATGGCAGTCTCTCACATGAAGTCTCTCAGAGGAAACGCCAATACTAATGCCGACGGGTCATACAAACCTTCTTTTCTCAGCGATCAGGTATGAAAATGGAAGCTGTGAAACATTGCATGCTTGGTCGACTTGTGTTCAAGCCACTAACCAACCACACGGTGTATATATACATCGGTTGTCACATGCAAATGTTTTTTACTGTTTAGTTGTAAAGCGTCATTTAATTAAGACAAAATCAACCCTACGAAGAACACAATTTCTTTTCTAGTCACATCACAAAATATTTTCACTATTGCTACTTGTTTATTATTAAAGGTTGTTTTTCTAATGTGCATGATTTCCTCAAATTTCCTCTTTTATTGCAGATTTTATGATCAGATCCTTAGCCATCCATTGAAGCTGTATAAATAGCATGCAAACTGTTCATTTAGAGTTTAAACAGGGTCACTTTTAATTCAGTGAGGTTTCCTGCAGAACAGCTTCATCCACTGATGCATGCACCTGCAGAGCAGCCTATCCCACCTCTATCATTCCAGACAGAGGAAAGGCAAGCCAGACACAGAGAAGTGTCTAAGTAAGCTTAGGTTGCAGTAGAAATCTCCCAAGTTGCTCATCTTTCATTATGTTTTCAATGCCAGCTGCTCAACTTGATATCTGTGGCTCTTCTAATTTTATCTCCACTCGGTTTTTCTGTGGACTTTTTAAAAACATTTTAGTTATATTCTTGATTACACTCTACTTACAACCTGAGCCATTCAAGACGCAGATATCACAGGTTGGCTGCAGTTCACTCGCTGAGATCAGTCGATACAGTATAAAGGAAGACTGAAAGTAATACTGAAAAAGCTACTTGTTAATATTTTCACATCGTGGTCAGTTGTTATATATTCCATAGAGGTTTGAACTCCAGTTTTTTTCCCCTTTCCCCTGTTGACTAAACAAAACAGAATTTATTTTTTAAAATTGTGTTGGGCGTCCAGAAAATATTTAAGGTAAACAAAGAAAAGGTTTTTGCTGCCTTGTGACTTTTCAAGACTTTTTTAACATTATAGCTCTCAGCATAAGCTAGTATGAGATTATCAAGACATAATCTTAAATAATAGTTGTACCGTTTTACAGTATCATGATATTAGTAGTTATTTAACATGATTTAACTGCAATTTCTATTTATAAAAGAAACACAAGTACTAATACTGCTGCAAAAACAACTTATCTGTCATTAAAGTTCTAATAATGTTATGTTAATGTTAGCTGTATTTAAACATGTTTATTGTGCAGAGTATTCTCCTCCTCATAGTTTCCCAGCTGTATGTCACCTTAATAAGAATAACACTGTTTTTCACAACTCAAAATATTCCCAAACATCCAAACGTATTTTCGTGTGAGCAAAGGTATCCATATGACAGCCTCGGCTTAAGTAGATGACTGATGGTGTGCAGCAGCAGGTGTGGGTGGGGCGCTAACTGTGCTGCTTTATGCTCCAGAAAACTCTGGTTACTCCTGTTATTTTTCTGGTATCACACTGAAAAGAGTTAAATCATAGGAATGGAATGGTTTACAGTTTTCTTCAACTTAGAACTGACCCATGCTCAGGTGAAAACAAGCACATGTTGATCCCGTGGAAGCAGCACACGATCATAAATAATCTAGATTGATGTAGATTATAGGCTAACTTTGTTTGCTTTTGTAATATTTTCAACTTCCTCGACTTCTACGTGCTATTAATTAATTTATTATTTTTTTTGTTTTCCACAGGAACTTAAGCACCTCATTTTGGAAGCAGCGGACGGCTTCCTGTTCGTGGTGTCATGCGAGACGGGCCGTGTTGTTTACGTCTCGGACTCGGTCACACCTGTACTTAACCAGTCGCAGTCTGAATGGCTGGGATCTTCTCTTTATGATCAGCTCCACCCAGACGACACAGAAAAGCTCAGGGAGCAGCTCTCCACTTCGGAGAACAACAACACGGGTATTGTAAGATGTAAAAAGCCTTTTCAAGGTGAAAAAATAAAAATGTTAACTTTTCAGCTTCCTGTGCTTTTAAAGGGAGGATGTTGGACCTGAAGACAGGAACTGTGAAAAAGGAGAGTCAGCAGTCATCAGCTAGAATGACAATGGGGGCGCGCCGATCATTCATCTGCAGAATGAGGTTAGACTTGCACATTATAAATAAATCAAATGACTTTTTGTGCAAAGCTTGATGCTTGGATATGTTCTACAATGGTCTTTGTGCAGGTGTGGAACATGCCCAGTGGAACCAATGTCTATGAACAGGCTCAGCTTTCTCAGGAGTAGGAACAGGTGAGCAGACACTCACATTTCTGTTTGAATTAGTGCAGATTGGGTCCATGATAACAGAAAACTGAACTTCAGTTGTAAATAGGCTTTTTGTGTTTCTTGCTTCACACCAGGAATGGTTTAGGAACACCCAAGGAAGGGGAACCCCAGTACGTTGTGGTCCACTGTACAGGATACGTTAAATCCTGGCCCCCCGCGGGTAAATCAAGCAAATATTGATTTGCTTGTGATAAATGTCACAATATTTAATAGTGGATTTAATTTGTTCTGTTTTGGTTGTTATTTGTATTTCAGGTGTATCATTAACAGATGATGAAGCAGACAACAATCAGGGGAGTCGCTACTGTCTAGTTGCCATTGGGAGATTACAGGTATGAAACAACATAGATGGCTATAAACTTTTCTCTCAAAGGTAATTTTAAAGGCAATATGTTACATGACAGATTAAATTAAAAATATTTCAGACGGATTAAGAATAAAGTTAATGTAATTGTTTTGAAATATATTAATTTTACGTTATTGAAGCTTTCATAAAATAAATCATGAACAATTATTAATGTTCCTAAAGTCTGAGAACATTTAGTTTTTTTTAACAAAGATTTGTAATGAAATAACCTCATGAAACTAAACAAGCAGAACTGAAAATGTATCTTGCTTATAGACATTGTTTTTTTGGTTTTTTTCTTGAAGCAATAATATAGTATGAAACTTTGTCGTAGAGATGTCCCAAGCAGAAATTTGTTCTAAACAGCTTTAAAATGCTATAAAATAATAAACAAATCTCCTTCTGGATCATTATTTCTTGTGCTTCTCAGCAGCAGATATGCTGCAGATCAGAAAGATCTGAGACGATTTTTCTGCAGCAACAAGTCGTAAACTTGGCTGTTTGATGCAGTCACTCTTTGCAAGCCATTTTATGTTTGGCTTGCAAAGAGAGGCATGTTTATGTCTATGTTTAAGACCTTTACAAGCTTTTGAAATCACACAATTGTTTCTTTTATTAGTCGGGATAACAAATAGCATACACTAACATTTACAGGATAAGCTAATCTGTGATTTCTGTTGCTGGATGAGCTTTCGGTTGCATAAAACAGTAGAAACAGTAAATAATTATAATGCCATGAAGAACATGGTTTGGGCATTTTATTTATAACTATATAGCTGGTTCTTTAGAAACTCCTACGCTGGTATTTAGACATTGGGGGGAAAATCCTAATTTGCTAGATCAACAAAGCAATTTTTCCAAGAAAATTAGCAAAGTTATTACGGCAGGTAGAGAAAGTTGGGCTTAGAGACTCTGATATGGATCAGGAAATCCCTGCTTTGTTGTCCTGGGTTGCTGTGTTCTGCTTTTCATTGCCTCTCCCCGTTTTCTGCAGGTCACCTGTTGCCCTGGTGAAACAGACCTAAACAGCATCAGCGTTCCTGTAGAGTTCATCTCCCGCCACAACTGCCAGGGCATGTTCACCTTCGTAGATCATCGCTGCTTGACCTCGATCGGCTACCAGCCCCAGGTAAACCATCACCTCCATTAAAATATCTTCAACTTTATTTTAAACCAATTAAAGTTTTGTTTCTGTATCGCAGGAATTACTGGGGAAGAATATTCTAGATTTTTCACACCCTGAAGACCAGGGTTTGCTGAGAGACAGTTTTGACCAGGTACTAAAAATATCTTGCATTTTGATCTCACTTCATTTTTTAAAAATTCTTGTTCCTGTTACTACATTTGTGCCTTTTAAGAGTAATATACTTTAAGAGTATATACTTTAAGAGTATTGTAATAATACCTATTGTAATACATTTTAAATATATACTGTTGCAATTTGGTAAACTTGTGCAAATTGGAAAACAAATTTTTCTCCTTTCACATAAACTTGAACTTCCCATTTTGGTTTTTCTTACTGACGAGCATATCAGATGCTCGTCTTATGAGACGTTTCCCTTTAATCGTGGTCAGCATGTCTCTGTGTTCATCGAGGAAGCTGGAAAAATTACAGATTGCGTAAATATACTGGTGCAATTCAATTAATTAGAATACCTTTGAAAAGTTTAAGTAATTCAGCCCAAGAAGTGACTCTCGTACACACAGTGATATATTTCAAGCATTTTTCAGTTAGTTTTTAAATATGGATTTCATTCATTACAAGTCTCCAGCTTCCCAGAACATTTGAATAATCCATAAGACCAATAAAAAAAAAAAAAAGAAAAGGGGATTTTCTTTAATACAGACATGATGAAGTCATGGGGAAGAATGCTGATTAGGCTACTGTGTCACTAAGCCCTCCCAAAAGGAGGAAAAGCCACAGAGACTGTTGGAGAAGAGTCTTTAAGTACAAGCAAATGGAAAGTTGCATGGAAGAAAAAAAGTGTTTTCCTTAATAAGGACTACAGTTGTAGGAACTTTGAATCTTGGATAACTCGTCTAAAACACGAGTCAAACTCGAGTGCCGGGGGCCAAATCCAGCCCACCGTAAGTTTTTATGTGGTCCTCTAGACTCTAAAGGAGCCACATAAACAGAACCTTCATAAGATGTGTGCTTAAATATTACTTTATCAAGCAAATCAAATCTGTTTACAGTCAAATTACATCAATTTGAAAAGATTTTCAGTCTTATGTAGTTTCTACAGGAACAGTTATTTATTAATATTTGAATTGCTGGTTAATGAGTTTTATCAATGTATTCTGCCAAAACCGGACCTTTGAGGGTGTTCATGATCATGATGTGGACTAAAATATAAAGGATTCACATTTCTTTCTTAAACATCGTTTTCGGTTTTTTATTTATTTATTTCAAGAAACAAAATCTTGGATTTTAATTGGCTGTACTCATGAAACTGAAATGAATGCTTTACATATGTCACTGTGTAAGTATTGCATCTTCAGGAAGTTCTTTTTTTGGATTGAGTTAATGACATTTACTTTTCAGCAGATTTCTAATTTGCATTTAAAAATGAAAATTCTTGAAATAAAACTAAAACATAAAAATTATTTCTTACAAATGAGCGTTTTTTAATGATTCTGCTGTTGGATGGGTTGACGGTTTGGTACTGTGGGTTTGCGTCCTCAGGTGGTTAAGCTGAAAGGCCAGGTTCTGTCGGTCATGTTTCGGTTCCGGGCCAAAACGAGAGACTGGATGCTGATGAGAACGAGCTCCTTCACCTTCCAGAACCCCTTTTCAGAGGAGATCGAGTACATCATCTGTACCAATGTCAATGTCAAGTGAGTAACGCGCGCTGCCAGATTACTTAACTGAATAGATAGTGAAAAAGTGGAAGTTATGAAATGTTGGCTGTTGTGAAATGTTGGCTTTGTTTGGATGCGTATCGATTTCCCTCAGTCCCCAGTTCCTCCTAAGCTTCAAACTCAACGTCTTGATAAAAACCAAACTCTGATCATTCTCTCCCAACACTTCTGCTCTTCATCCAACAATGATTGTTGGGCATCAGAAACTCAACCCAGGACCCTCTCACTCTCATCTCCTCCCCCGGGGCTCCAATGCCCCTGGCTCAGAGCAGCCCAAACGGCCATCCTGTTGTGCTCAGCCCAGGCCCGATGGCCGCCAGGTGAGATCGGGCCTGAAGAGCCTTTCCTCCCACCTTAAGGGAGCGCGAGGGGCGGCTGCTTTCTGGGAGTCTGTAGCTGTCTGTACCAGGCTAAAGTTCTTCTAATTTTTGGGTTCTCATTTTCCGTTCTGGGTGACTCTTCCTCCCTTCCTTCATTTGTATTGAGCTTTAATAACTGCATTTAAAAAAAAAAAAAGAAGAAGCATGTCTTATCAAGCTTTACATGTAGTTCTCAGACGAACCTTTTATAGAAGTGGTGTAGCATCTCAGTTAGGGCTGGGCAATAAATTGATTTCATTGATTAATCAAATTTTTTGCTTTTTTGAAGATTTAATTTTTGGAAAATCTGGATTTTCTTTTTCACCAATCCACTTATATGGTGTCCATAATTCAGAGTGATGTCAGCACACCCAAGGTTGGCCATCTTGTTTGACAAGTGTCTTTTTTTTATAGCTAAGTTTAAGTTCAAGTCAACTCTTTGGCAAAATATAAGACTCAGGCTAGTTTTTTTTTAAATGAGAATAAAGTCATAATGTTACAAGAACAGTCGTATCATAAGAAAGTTGAAATATTACGAGAATAAAGTTGTAATTTTGAGAACTCCAACACAAAAAGTAACCTAAAATTAGTTATCCAAGCTTTCTTCTTAAAACAACTATTTTCTTGTAATTTTAGGGCATTCTTCTGATAAAATAGCATCTTTATTCTGCTAATATTATGACTATATTCCTTTGCATAACTCACAGAAGGGATGATTGAAACAAGATTTTATTTTTAAGCCATATCGCCCAGCCCTAACCTCAGTTATAAATGTGTTTAACAGACTTTCTCTTCACCTCTCCTGTGATTGTTTATGATTACCGGTGGCGGGTTGCGGTGTTTGGGGATTTCTCACTCATCAGTGAAGGGAAGGAAAAAAAAACAAATGAGTTAATTCCCGGTGGACAGCAATCAGAAGTCCTTTTTTTGTGTTTGTTTTTTCAGACAGCTACAACAGCAGCAGCAGCAGGCCGATCTGGAGGGAGGGGCAACAAGAGATGGGATGTATGAGGCGGGACCAATCAATATCCAGCAACAGGTACGGAGCACTGACGGCTACAATTCTCAATCAGTTTCCGCAAGATATCACCAATATCCCCTTTCAACACAGGGTGGGTTTCATTAATAACGTCTCAAATTGCCTGATGAAACTTCACCTTAAATGTGCTGTTTCTGAAAGGAGACCTATTACACAAAATTCACATTTCGCTTGTGTTTTTATACGTTCTTTTGGGTCTTTCCAAAAACGGCCAAAGCTCTAAAAAGAAAAAAGAAAAGCAGGGTTTTTTTTTTGTGTGTAATAAGTTGATGTTTTTTGGAGTCTGGAAAGTGAGCCATTTCAAAAACCTCCTGTATGCAGAGTCACAACCGGATCACTGCGCCAGAGCAGCATGTAATGGTCAGCTTGATTTTCTGCTTTTTGCGACATTCGATAACTGCTGGAAAAGACAAATGTTTTGCTGTTGACTTACCATCCAAAAACCACTTGCTTCAAACTTGTTGGTTGGGTAGGAGGCTCTGCTTCTGCTTTTCAAAGATGTACAGATGTATAACTGCGCATCTGTTTGCAGCCATTTTCACTGTGAGAGTGTAAACGTTGAGTTGGGACCATCAACAGCTTATTTGGATTTAAAGTGATAAGATGCCCTAAAACAACTGAAAGGAGCTCAAAACAGAGAACAATGTTTGCAAAGGCTGTTTAGACCTGAACATCTAGTGAATGTTGTCACCGTGTTTGAGTAAGAGTCATGGAAAAACACTGTGCTCTATAAAGTAACCCTGTCACAACTCTGATGATTCGGCAAACTGATAACTGGTTCTGGACTCTGATACGGCCGCCTCTTGTAGTCACTCTGAGCAAGCAGATTTGCGCAGCCACAGACTATTAAACGAAAATGTAACACTCATTTTACAAAAAAATCCTAGGATATTTAAAACAAACACATTTACCTTGAAGAGTGCAACTTTTATTTTTGTATTTTTCTAACTACAAATTGACATGTGCAGTGTTGTTCTTGTGGAGTGTTACAGCAATATTAACGGAGAAATTTTGTCACCTTTCAAAACTATGAACATTGCATGCAAATTTTAGACAAGAATCCAGAACTAACTATCTTTGTCACAGTCTGAATTCCTGTTATCATTTAACAAGTCTAAAATTTGCTTTGGTCGATGCAGCGGGATGATTGGTTCAATATTTCTTAGTCTGCTAGATTTAGACCAGAGATTTAAGATTTATTACCAAATAAATTTAGATTGTTTATTCAAAATAAATTAATAACCTTAATAGAAAAATTGCAATTTAATGTGTCATTTAAATATTTGTCCCCATAAATAGTCACATTTTGATTCAATCTAACAGATCACAATTTTTATCTGCCGTTTTAAGCCCATATTGGAACTTTTTGTTGTTTCAGATGCCGGTGCAGCCAGTGGTAGCGGTGGGGCCGGACCACAGCAAAACCATAGAGAAGCAGGAGATCTATCCGCCCATCTTCCCAGGGTCAGATCAGACCAAGGGCATGCCAACCAACTCGACGCCTTCCACTCAGATTTACACCAACAACTTTTCTGCTGGTCGCTCCAATGACTCATACAGGTGGGTGTCTTTTGTATAAACAAGCGTGTCTGCATGTTTGCGTGCACATTTTGTTCTCAACCTCCAGAAAATTAATTGCTTGCTTTTTGCCCAATGGGAGCTTTGCAAATGACCTGGTGTCTGAAAACGCATTATTTCCTGTGAATGTGCTGTGGAAAGATTTATTAGACTGATATGTTTTTAACCTGCCAGAGAGTTTTCATGTCTGGACCTTTGCACATATAAGAGTGAACTAGGCTTGGCTCTTTGTTTGAAATTGGTTCATTTGTAAGGAAAGCTGTCAGTTCTGCCAGTGTGCCTTTGCTCATAGTTATTGATTTAGTGGAGGTTCTTACCCAAAGCAACTTAAAAATGAGAAATAATATGTAGCAGACACCTTCTATCAGAAGACAGCAGAACAGGTTAAGAAGAACAGCAGCACAGTGACAAACAGAGCAAATATAGCGACACAAAGAAACGGAATAAAGAATAAAAATACTGTACATTAAGGGCAAAATTTCAACATTAAAACTGTATGGTTATAAAAAAATGGTGTACTTCAGTCCAGAGGAATGTGAAAGTGAGCTTAATTTAAAAATGTACGAACGGTTCATATCTATTTGAGCGTTAAGACAAATCATTTACAAATGCGAGGTAGCTATTGTGTTAGAAGTGTTGGTTTTAAGGATGAAATAAGACGGAAAAACAACAAAATCAGTTCAAACTAAGACGGATGATAAAAATTACAGCTTCACCAACTAGTTTATGAGGCTGATTTCCAAACATGAATTTCTTATAAAGTTTGTACGGTCCATTATTTCTCTTTGCACCCCTAAAAATGCAAACACTATTTCCCAGAATGTTTTTCATAAGATTCTTTCAAGCTAACAAATGTCCCAGCTCTGTCTAACTTTGTAATTCAGCAAGAAAAACTCTGATTTCTTATTTAATCAGAAATAGGAAATCAGGTGTAGCTAAATCTGGTTTAAGCTAAATCATTGTAGCTAAACCTTTCTGTGGTAATTAGTTATTTTTATGGGTAGCAGAGGCAACGTCACACTGTGTGAGAGAGGTGTTTCTGCGATGCAACTCTGTAGAGAGGACACTCCAGCTTTTTTATCTCTGTTGGCATAAGTAACGATGAACATCTTTGGGTCTGTTGGCTTCATGCATGTGAAGTCAATGGAGAGTTGGCGGCTTCTAAACAGCTATCATTTTCTATCCTCCCCAATGATAGCTGTACCGATATTGTAAGAACTTCCACTGTCAATATACCTCATAAAACATAAGTAAGCACATTATTTTAGATGATGATTATTTTTATGTTTCAGGGAAGCCAGGTGCCAGGGTTCTCAATCCTGCTTATTGTCTTTGCAGACCAGTCGCTATGCCGCCACAGATGACACAGCCGGCGCACTCAGCACCGCAGATGCTGCCTCACATGTCTCGCCAAAATGGCGCCCCGCAGTCTGTTACCACATCAAGCACTAACAGCCCCTTCCATGGACCGTCAGGAGGATGGCCTGCACCCGGACCTGCAGCCAGACCGCAGTTCAGTAACCAGGTAACCCAGCAGCTTTCTGTTCCTCCTTGTTTTGTTCCATAACTTTAGTCTTTAATTGTTTTTTTGTATTTATTTTTCTTGTTGGTCCTTGAACCGGGATTCATACAAGGGCTTGAAATTCCTGAAAATTCTTGAATTTCAGTTGGTTGTTTTCAAGGCTTGGAAAGTGCTTGATTTCTGTATTTAAGTCCTTAAAGTGCTTCATATTCAAACTACACAGTTTAGCAATGAAGTCCAATCTAACGTTTAACACCCTAAAATTGGAAAGCATTTTTTACCAAAGTAAACCAGATATTTTCATATACCTAATAAAAAGACAGACATTTCTTTCTTTCTCACTGTGTGAAGTTAAATCAGACTAAACTTTTCTTATTTCAGGTTAAATCTATTCGATAAATGCCAGAAAACTTTGCAATAACGTATTTTATTTTGAATATTGATTCGTGTAATTTAAATAACAGTTTGCTTATATTTTATATGTTAAACATTATTGGAATTGGGGGAACTTTTTTGTTTTCATACCAGTCAGGTGTATAGTGTGTGAGACATTTCAAAACATGTAATTTTTTGTGCTTTAGTTTTTCTTGTTCCTGATATAGAATGTAAGATATTTTCACAATACATTATTAATAACAGTAATAAGTCACATTATAGTGAATTGAAACTGTCTTCTTTAGGTCATTTGTTTTTATCTCCAATGTGTGGTTCTGGATAAGTTTGAAATCTTACCTTAAATGTTTGAAATGTTTGTTTGTGGGAACCCCGTTGACCAAAGCCGGCCCGTTTCTGCTCTAACCAGCAGGTTGCTCCGCAGGCAGCAAAGACGATGTCTCAGCAGTTTCCTCCAATCGGAGGATTCGGAGGCGGCTCTTCTAACACCTTCAGCCAGATGCCCACCGGTGCCGCTCCCACCCCCACCAACGGCACAAACTATCCTCAGATGAACCCTCGCACCAGCCTCAACACCAACGGCTACGGTAGGTCGTAGAAACTAGTGGCAACTTATGAGAGCAACCAAATTAGACTGCACAATACCTGCAAATAAAAGGTCTTTTGCTGCTTTCGACTATTTCAATTATAAAACACCCCAAATCTAATGGCTTCTGACTTTTCTGCCTAGGCCTGTCACAATTACAAATTTTGTGGGGTGATAAATTCTTAAAAATTACTTTTATTAATGACAATATTGTCATTTTATGAACATTTTCAAGTGATATCATAATAGCATAATCATACAATTTTACCCTCCTTAAGAAGAGAAAAAACAATTAACACTGAAACTGGAAGGTGTTTTAAATATCCAAAATAAAAAAAGCATAAATGAAATGGAAATTTTCTCATAATATAATGGATTATGAAATCAGTAAACAAAATTTCCCTTCAAAAAATATAAATCATTAGGCTCATACAGAGAAAACAGGCCAAACTACCAGTTAGGACTTTAGGAAGTATTGAGCTCATTTCAATTTATCATGTGATTAATTGATTTATTTCTAATTGCATCAGGTTTCTTTCTTTACTCTTCCATCCTCCTCAATTTGAGTTTTACCAGTAACGTTATTCTGGTGCATAAATGGAGCTGGTTTTGGTAATATTTCATGTTTAGTGCATAAGTGTGTGATGCTCTCGAGTCTCACCAGTCTGTGCTCTGCTTTTAGACACTTCCCAGTCTGGAGGCCAGTTTCCACCTCGAGTGACGGAGGGGGTGTGGCCTCAGTGGCCGGGCCAGCAGCAGCATCCTCAGAACAACAGAGAGCAGCATCCTCACGCTCAGGGAAACCAGCAGGACATATTTCCTGTGAGTAATGAGAACTTGCTCTATATTACAAACCTCCCTCTTTTCTGCTGTCTCCAGAAATAATGTCGTTCTTCTGTTTTATTTGTTTGGTTTTAGGATGTGTTGTCTATGCTAGACCAGCCTGCCGCCTTTAACAGTGACGACTTTGAAATCGCCATCTACCCGCCGTACAACGAGTGACCAGCGCTACGCCTCTCTTCTTCCTCCCCCGGGTGAATTTTTCCTTCACATCTTCTGCTCCTGAACTCTTCCTCCTCCTCACAGTGGCAGTCTTTCCTTTCTTTCTGTGGCCTCGCTGTAAGTCAGGTAAAGAGGAAGGGATATTTTACTGCACCTAAATTAAGTAGAAAGTGAAAGAATAACATTATAAAAAAACAGAGAGATTATTTTCACAATATTCCAATCATTGTAAGAGATTGCTGCAGCTAGCACTACCCAAAGCTCCATACCGGTGTTGTAGATATGTGATATTAGTATTTTTGAATAGAAAGATATAAGACGCACAATCGCACCACCACATGTGGATGGACTGCACAAAAAAAGAAAAAGAAAACACACTCTGCCACTCTTTGAAAACACACACGCAGATAAAATGGCCTTTTATTGCAACATGTCAGTGGTTTTTCTCAGGATTACTAGAATATTTTCCTATTTTACTCCTTAGCAGGTATACTAAGTATTTCAGAGAATGATTTAAAACCTTGGAAAATAGCAGTAATATATATGTTCATTTAATTAGATTTTTTTTATTATTCATTATGAATCCACAGCATGTATTTGCATGATTTACAGCGTTAAATATTCTGCAGATCTCTATGTAATTTAACGTATACATGGCTGACTTCACCTATAAAAGTTTCTTTACCCATTGAGTTACTTTGACAACACATGTGGACGGCACCATATCTTTTATTCAGTCTCTCTGCTGGCTTTTTATTTTACATTTTTTCATTGCTGATGCACGACTACAGCCCCCATGTGTGCGAGTTTGTAAGATTTATGCATAATTAACAAAAGGTTGTTGGGTATCTGCCTTGTGTCATTTACCATACATTTGGGGGCTTTTTATACTCCTTTTGTAAAAGAAATGTATATGTATAAAAAAAATAATCAGCAGCAATAATTGACAGACAGGATTCATGTATTTTTAAAGCCATTTTTACCTTTCTTTTTAATGTTTTAAAATGCAGAGATGTGATTGTAATCTTCGGATTTTAATTATGCTTCTTGAGTATTTTATTGAGCTATTCGTCGCTTCTCTCGCGTTGCTGTTTTACGGTTAGATCAGGGTATTCAAGCAAGTGGACCTACATGTGAGAATGTACAAACAGGTTATTTTGTTTCTGCCTCAGTGTTTTTCTCTTTTTTTTTCCATGATGTTTGGGTGAGGACTCAACTTTTGCCAACAGGATGTGTTTTGGACAGCTTTCACAGTGGAGCAACGCGAGATAAGCATCTTTCACTTTTAAAATGTTGAATTTGAGGTTAAGTGTTTTATTCTTCCTTGTCTGTGTGTAACATCCACACACTTGTAAAAGCAGACTATGTAATTGCAGTGTAGATAATTGAGTGTTTTCTGAGCTTCCAAAGGATGGCATGTTGGTGATTTGTGTTCGTTCTTTGATGGTTTTTGTGTTCAAAGCAACTGATTACTCTGTATACAGGTTTATTTTTCACTCTTAGAAACACAAATATATAAATATACTGTATATGTTTATGAAATTTTAAGAGAAATATTTGTTGTTTTTTGTATTAAATTGTTATATTGTCAAGACTGAAGGGCTTGGTGGTTTTTGTTCTTTTTGAGCACCACATTTTCACAAAATGTTTTATAATGGAAAGTTTGTATATATTTAGAGAGATGGAGATATAGCACAATTCATATAAAAATAAAAGGAAAACTGCACTTAAAAACTTCATTAAGAATAATATGAATATGCAATTGTTGCATAATCAAATTCAAACCAAGTAAATGGCTACGACATAGGGTTGGTCAATAAATCAGTAATCTATATTGTGATAGACGTGATGGTTCTGGTCCAATATTCAATATATAGAATATTCACTGAACTCTGATGCAGAACCGCACAGCATTCTGGGAGATGTAGGCAGAGGAAAGGCTTTAGTGGCTCAACTCTTACAGCGACTTAAGCAATGTGTTTTTCATCACCTAACTTGGTCTTTGGTTGCCTAGCAACAACTTGTTAAATCACTTGCTGTCTCCTCATGACTTAAAAATAAAAAAGAATAATGGCGCAAAATGAAAACTGGATAAAATGGGAAAGGCCATGCCACCAGTTTGGAAATATTTCAGATATTTCCGTCATTGCAAAAATCCCACACAAAAAGTATTAGAAATTCATGCAGAAAACAGTTAGCAATGCGACAGTAGTATGGGTCAGTTTCTATCTTAATTTTTTACCACTTAGGGCTAACAACAGACAAATGTAATATTTTTAGACACTCATGAACACTTAAATCTCATTTAATATGCAGCATATATACCTGAGTCATGTTTAACTCGAATGCTTCCCATCCGTTTGTCCTATTCTACTGTATTTGGTTTTATTTGACTATACTCACCTCACTTTTAGCCTGTGCATTCATTAGGTAACCTGCACCGTTTGTTTTTTTTTTTTTTTAACTCAGGATCAGTTTCTGAGCCCTCTTAACTAGATTACAGCAAAAGCATCATATCCTCTTTCTTCTCTAACCTTTTTTCCTTCTTTGTCATTTCACTTCCTACTTTTTTAGAACATTTTTGTCATGGAATAATTTTAAGTGTTGTTGATTGGAGCAGAACTGTGTGTGAACTGTTTCATATTCATTTTAAGCACACTGGCATGACTTCAGAGCGTGCACACCACAGTAAAAGCTTATATTTTCAGGCAATTCAAAGGCAGATGTAACGAATTTCCTGAATTTTTCTGTTCTACACAGATACATGAGAGTTCTAGTCACCGGAATGACCTGTTTGTTACCAAACTCCCTATTAACTATTCAAGGAGGCCACAGGTGCCAAACAGACGCCTGTGTTTGGCTCATTGGAGGAAAAAAGGTGAAACAGCAGAACAGAACTGGGCAATAAAAATACATCAGCTTAGGTTAAATAATAGTGATAAACAAAGCAGAGGTGGAATGGTGGTAAACTTTTCAGGATCTTTTTTTTCTGGATTCAGATGAGATGTAGAAACACATTTTTGGATTTTGTGCATTTGTGAACATGGACCCTTCAGTCGGTCCTCTGAGAGGATTTGAAGTGGATGTGGATCTTGGTTTCGCCCTCTTCTTTTTCTTCCTTCTTTGCTTCTTTTTGCTCGTGACCATTGTTCGCTGTGCTCACCTGGTGCTGGACCCTTACAGCGCTGTTTCTGTGTCTACATACATGGAGGAGCAAGAGGACGAACCAGAGGAATGATGGAGACCAAAGAACAGTTGAGACTCCTCATGTGGAATCAGGCGTTGGTGACTTACTCTGTGTGCCTGTGAGGTTTTATTTTGGATGCAACTAATGGTTATTCTGAATCTTCCAATGAAGTGTGTGCTACGAAGAAGGTTAACGATCTTTTAAGAGGTATTATTGGAAAGTGGCAAACATTTGCATAAAAAGGATTCTTAGAAAGCACCATATTTCCTAAAATAATCTGGATTTTCTAAGCAAAACTAGTCAGTAAATATGCAAAGATATTCAGAAAATGCAAAATAAAAAGTAGATGCTGATATTTAACAAAGTAAGTTTCATTAGATGATAATAGCTATTAAGACAGCAGCTGTGGAAGAAAATCCGCAAAGATTAAGGATAAACGTATTCTTTTAATTTTAACAAATTAAAATTCTTTAAATTTTTTTGACTGGAAGTGATATCATTTGGAGCGCTTTTTTTTTGACAAGCAGCACCGCCCACCTCGGGTGCCCCGGCAACCACAGCATGCGCTACTCTTTGTAGCCAATCCTTCGCGTTAGCAACAAGCTAGTTTAAAATTTGCAATCGACAGGATGGAAAGCTGTGATGGGTGAGTGTTTTTAATTAGCCTTTCATTAGTTGTTTGAGTTCAGTGTGTGTCACGTTTGTGAGAACAGTTGCAAACTATAGAATAATATTTGTTTTGCAGGCAGCCGCCGCATCCTGTACCAAATATAAACACATTTCATTGCTCATGCTAGGCTAACCAGCTAGCATGCTCTTGAATCTTGGTTGCTGCTAAATAAAACACTTAGAAGTTGTGATTTCTTGAATTGATACGCTGACTTAAATAACTTTATTTTGCAAGTCTGCACATTTTGTACATTATAAACAAAATAGTCGCAATATATTACTAGTGTGTTTGTTTCTACTGTAGTTCTCAGATGTTTACTAAGAAGATAATCACATTGCCTAATCAGTCAAAGCTGTTTTGCGTTTGTTTCTTGACTTTCTGACTAAACCTTCTACAGTTTCTATGAATGAGCGAGTTACAAACACCTACCGTTCATAGACGGGCTGCCGATCAGCAGGAAGAAAACCTTTTTGTTTATCTGCTTGACCAAACTGAGCATGGGATCTGCTGCAGCCTTTACTGCTAATGGTCGCATTATTTTGCATGGACTTATTATTATTTTTTACTTGATTTTATCTGGAGGATATCCAGGGGGAAACTCAGAAAGGGAAAATTCCTGTAAGATCTTCCCGCAGTTAAATGCTCTCTAGAAAAATACGGAGTGTAAATCGAGTGTTTTTATGGGTACTTATGAATACGCAAAAAAAAAAAAAAAGTTTGTATTTCATATTTTTACACTCGGCTGTTATACTTTTCAAAGCTGATTTTGCGGCAAAGATTGACTGAGGCGCTATTATTTAATCTTTTTTTTACAGATGGGTGCATTTATGCTCCAACAAATAATGCTAAAATATTCCATGTCATGTTTACATAGCAACCTATAATAAATTTTTATCCCATCTATCCATCTATATGTCTATTGAAGTCTCTATAAAGATGTAGGAAGTATAAACTCTGTGATATTGTTATTCTTGTATTGCTTTTAGTAATAGTGTTTTAAAGTAAAAATATATAACTCAAAACTTCAACAGCATTCTGAGATCTTCCTAAAATACAACAATTAAGCTGTTGCTCCCTTACAACATGTATGTTGTGTTTTCTAATATTGCATTCAGTGTGTTTATTATCTCACTCAGATTTGGATGAATAAGCAGGTTCAGTCATTTAAAATGGTAGATTTCCTAATAAAATTATATTATTAAGCAATATTTTGATAGTAACGTGATTGTGCTTGATATAGTCACCAATCTGACCTCTATTTCTTACGCTGATTAAATTTTTTAAGTCATATTCAAGCTGTGTTATACACATGAATTCAACCATTTATCAAGCATTTTATTTGTTGTTTAATTTTAGAGTTTTAAAAAATTGTGCATTTCAAGATATAGTTCAGGCATTTTATAAGTACATTTTTTACCCTATTTTCATTATTTTCATTCTTAATCCCATACGTTCCACTTGACTCTGAAGAATTATGACAGATTAACTGTGAGCAACATTTATTAGAGGCACATGATCCCATTTCTTTGCATTAGACTATTAAAGATGATATAAATTTCTCCCGACTGCCAGCTCAATTTTGCGCCAGACTTTCCTGGGAACAAAATCGTCACCATCACTTCCCAGAATCATAATTTGTTATGGTTCTGGAAACCATAACACCTCTCTCGGTCATTCAAAAATCATATAAGTAAGTGTTGAGTCTGTCTGCTGATGGATGAAAGACATAAAGTGCGTTGCTCATCTGCTGGTTGTGTCCCCTCCTCAGAATGGAGGTTGACGACTGGGACCCCAGTCTGGAGGACGAGTTGGGAGTTTCACTGGATGACCTGAAGAAATGGATTGAGGAGGCTGTGGAGCAGAACGAGGCTGTGAAGAAGAAAAAAGCCCAGTTGATAGAGCTCGAGGAATGGGTGGAACAGAAAGAGAAAGAAGAGGCGAAAACAGAGAAACTTCTCAACGATGCAAACCAGTATGGAAGATGTTGCTTTTTTGGGTCAAGTGGTGTTTTTTGCCATGTGCTCATTTTGTCTCTCTGATTCTTCAGGTCCGTATTGGAGTGTGAGAAGCTGGTGAGGGCAGCGTATGAAAACAACGGCCTCGTCTACCGAGAGAGCAGCTCAGAGGATGAAGGAGGTGGCGGAGGAGGAGGGCACCCCTCTGAAGTCATCGAGATTGATGATGATGACGACGATGACGTCATAGCTGTAGGATGTTGTAAGTTGCAGTTTTCTGCAGAGTTGCTGTCAGTGCTGCAGTAGCTGAAAATGCTAACATGCTTATTTTATCTCTCACTTCTGTTCTCCACCATCAGTGGTTCCTCCAAAGACGCCATCTAAGGACCCAACAGTGAGAGCAGTCAGCCGCCGCTTTTCCTCTTCTGATGACCAAGTGTCGATGACGAATGATTAATTAAATTATCTGTAAAACACAATCTTCGGCCGTGAAATTAATATTTCCACCTCCAAAAATAATTGTACACATAACATCGTTTTCTGAAAGGTTTTCATCCACATCAACTCTCACAATCTGGTCCTGAGTGTTGTATTAAATATGCCAAACCTATAGGGGCAGCGTAGCGCTAAGCTAAAACTTGTCAACCAATCAGATTCCTTCAAAACAACCAAAACTTCCTGTTAGGAATTAAACTTGGTGCCAGAAGGTTTGTGTGGGCTGATAAACGATAAATGTTTGAAAATGTACATATTTCTAAGAACAAGGCATTTTGTCAACAGGATATTTATCCATTTTACCTCTAATATAGTTTTACATAAATTTTAAAAAACTTGTTTTTATGAATGAAATAAAAAAAAGTAGAATAATTTATATTAATTAAAATAAATATTTATAACAAAGGATTATGTGTATATTTTTATAGAGTACAACATTTTAAAATATAATTCTAAAATATGTCTTTACTACAAGTGTTGTGTGAATTGGTAACATAATTTTGAAAAATTAATAAATGGAAAATGTAACAAATAATAGAAGAAAAATATGCACTTGAGTTACAAGGACGTAAACAAAAATAATAATCTCCTGCACCATTCCATATAACAATTAAGGCACCAATGGTAAATAATACTCAGCCGTAAACATTAACCAAGGCTCACAAAGAAATGAAGAAGAAATTAGCTCACTGTGATCATCCTCATCCTGTTTTCCACTGCATGAATTGTCTTATAATGTTCCACTAAAACCTGAAGTCCGCATTGTTTCCAGCTGTTCTGACATCTGCTGCCTGCTCTTTCATCACCAGTTAAATGAAGCCTCTGCAGTTCTGCAGAAAACCACCCAGCAGGTCCAGAAGTTGGTCCAAATAGTCGCCAAGCCTTCCTCTGTTTCTCCATTGATACGAACAGCAGTGCAATCTGTAGTTCAGCCAGGTGAGCACACGTAAACCTTCTTGCTTTGTGGAGCTGTTATTGATACTAATGTGGGGATTTTTTTATTTATTTTATCTTCCAGGAGTTCAGGGCCCGACACCAGCAATATTTGTATCACAAGCTCCGTCTCATCAGACGATGACGCAGACGCAGCCAAACCCCAACATAAAAGAAGACGAGCTCAAAGTGGGGATGAACATCCTGGGAAAGAAACGCACCAAGACATGGCATAAAGGCAACCTGGTGGCAATTAACCCTGTTGGTGTGTTTCTTTTAAACTCATTATAAGCATCACCTGTAACACAATGTTTTACATAACTTTTGCTTTTTGCTCTGTTGGATTGTTTTGATAATCTCTTTGTTTCCAGGAAATGGTATATTTAAGTACAAGGTGAGGTTTGATAAAGGCAAGAGTCTGCTGTCTGGAAATCATGTGGCGTTTGACTACAACCCCACCCTGGAGAGCCTGTACGTCGGGGCTCGTGTCGTCGCTAAGTACAAAGACGGAAACTTGGTGTGGCTGTACGCTGGAATCGTAGCAGAGATGCCGAACAACAAGAACCGCATGAGGTATAAATTTTATTTATTGTCATATCACACAGATTAAGAAGAATTTATAGGTTTACATTGGCAAGAAGTTGGTAATTATTCTGATCCTGTATGTCCGGTTGTTATTTACAATGATCTCTTGCTATTCTTATTATGCTTTTATGCTTATTATGCCTCGATTTTTTTTGTCTTCTTCTGAGTTCATTTGTAACCATTTTATCTATATAAAATTATTTATTTGTTGGCTCCTTAGCACAGTATATTGAACAGGCACATTAATATTCTAACATGGTTTTAATTACAAAGTTTTCTACAATTAGTCCTTTATAAGCAGAAAATTGGTGTTAACAAATTATGTATGCACATGTTTTCTCTGTCCTACTGATTGCTTGTTTTCTTGCTTGTAAAAACCTGCTTGAAATAAATAAATCAAATAAAAAATGTGGACATTTCCAAAAGTTATAATTTTAAGTTCAGTAACATACAACATTTGTGTTTTAGGTTTCTGATCTTCTTTGACGACGGCTACGCTTCATATGTGATCCTTCCTGAACTGTATCCGGTTTGCAGACCATGTAGGATTTAACTTCTGTCTTTGATAAAACATTAAAATAACATGCAGGAAAAGAGATATATGAAGAAGTTTTTCTGTTTCTTTGTGTAGTAAAACGAACTTGGGAAGACATAGAGGATGCATCTTGTCGGGACTTCATCGAGGAGTACATCTCCGCCTATCCCAGCAGGCCGATGGTGCTCCTAAAGGTTGGCCAGATAATCAAGACAGAGTGGGAGGGGACCTGGTGGAAGAGCAAAGTGGAGGAAGTGGACAGCAGCTTGGTCAAAATCCTCTTTCTGGTTCGTACGAGCCACTCATCCAAATTCAAATACCATTTTTCAGAGCTTCCAGGTCAACAGTTGCATTAATATTTCTTACAAAGATGTGGCACTTTAATCTTGGAGAGTGTTTTAAAACAATTTCCTGTGTTGTCTTGGTGTTGAGAAGGACGATAAGAGGAGCGAATGGATTTACAGAGGATCCACCAGGTTGGAGCCCATGTTCAATCTGAAATTGGCTTCAGCAAACACACAAGAAAAGAAGCTAGCTGGCCACCAGAGGACAAGGCCAAACATGGGTAACTGGACACAGACTAGCATTCACACAGATTTGCAACATTAAAACCTTGTATTGAACCTTGTCAAAGCCTGACTTAATCAGAAAATCCCCCTGGTTCTGTCAGCCAGAACTGGTTGGGTTTGAGCCTTTTTTATTAGGACTATCATAAAGTTTAAAGCATTAATGATCTATTTAGTGACTATAACTTTGTTTTGTTTTGTTTTTTAACAAATAGTCTTCTAAAACTGTAATTAATAATAGTTTAAATAGTATTTTGATCAATAATTACTACAAGAAAGTTGGCTCTTTAATGGAGAATTTCCCTCTGTCTGTCACTACTTCTACACTGTCTGTTGCTACTTTCTCCAATCTTTAGGAGCATTAAGGAGTAAAGGCCCAGTCGTTCAGTACACTGGCGTCGAACACGTCGGAGCTTCTCCTGCCAAACCCCCTCAAACGACACAGAGTCAGCCGCCAGCGACGACACTGATCCAGCAGCTTCAGCAGCGCCCGCAGCCCCAGCTCATCCAGCAGGTCCAGCCATCCCTGCAAACCCAGCAGCCACAAACTCAACAAACCCAGCAAACCCCTCAGCCCTCACCGGCTGCCCAGCTTCAACGCATTGAGTAAGTATTAGAGCTGACACGCTTAATTGCATTATTGAAATATTGTGTGGATTATATAGATTTTTTAAAAATGTCCATTCGCTGAAAGAACAACTCAGAGCAGTAATTAACCTAAAACTATACCAAAACATTTTGCATTTAAAATAAAAAAAAATTATTTTGGCTGTAAATATGTTCTACCCAAAATTCCTCCAGTGGCATTAGGCTTTACCTAATTAAAATTATGTAAAAAAAAAAAAAAATCACATTTTTAATCAGTCCAAAAAACAATCACTATATCAGTCCTACACTACATTGAAGTTAGGTTAAACAGGAATAGCTGAGCTTTTCACACGTTGATGTTAAAATTATTGTTTTCACTGAAGCATCAAATGACGTAGCATACACTATAGAAATGCTTTTCTATTGCATTTTAGGCAATAAGACATTTACTTTCAAATTTAAAGAAGGAATTATTTGTTTTTTTGCATCTTTTAATGTTTGTATGAAAGCCTGTAATAAGAACAGGTAAGTAATGATCATCATCCAGATGTTAGTTTCTAGGATATTTCACTTCCTGTCAGGGTATAACGATTACAGCTTCCTGGGAAGCTAACCTACGCCTTAATGCTCGAGTTGTCAAGAATAAACAATAAATTTTTTTTCCCTTTTGTTTTATCACCTCAAGAAATAAACATCAGATGGCAAAGAAGAGCACGTCTAATTTCATCCCTGGTGTCGGCGGGACGCATGCCTCCAAGATCTTGCAGGCTGCGTCTGCTAATGCCAGCAACCTCTTAGTGTAAGTTCACAGTTTTACACAATTAAATTCAGTAAACACAACCAAGAAAGTAACTAATAAAGCTACTCAGATTCTGTTCTTGATAGAAAATTAGCACTACATAGTGTATTTTTTTTATTTTCAATGCAGACACAATGTTTGGTAAAGCTCCATTTTTGTACTGCTGTCATCCTGTGCTTAAGTCTGTCATACTAACAAAATTTGGTGGATGATAAATTGTTCCAGAAGTGCTATTACAATAAACGATAACATTGTTCTTTTGAGGCACTTTTCAAGTAATATAATTGTAATAATCCAGGAATACATTCTCAGCCTTAAAGTTTTATTAACATTTAGCACTGGAACGAGGAAAATGTTTTAAATATCCAAAATAAATAATCAGAACAACAGAAACAACAAATAAAATGAATTAAGTCTCTGCAAACAAAATTGTCCCATCAAAAAAAAAAAAAAAAGGTTTTGTTGAGACCAAAGCACCAGACTGAAGACTTTTGTCAAACAGCTTTTGGTAGAAAAAGAGAGAAAAGATAAAAACGATAAATCATGCAAGTGGAAATTATTGAGCTAATTTTAATTTATCATGCAATTATTTGATGTATTGCTTATTGTGACTCAAAGACCGACTCTTAACTAGCAGAGCAGGAGTTTAAATTAGATAAATTAGCTAATCAACCATCTGTGTTCAGCGGAGAGCTTTTTAACAATCGCAAAATAAATATCAAGCCTGAAAACCTAATATCTTAACGGACTGAATGTTTTGATTTCAACGTAATCTCTGATCGGCTTGAGCAGCTCAGGCGGTTGCCAAGGCAACGGTTGTTTTACCTTTGTTTACCTGTGGCGCATTACAGCCTCTGTAATTTCTGAACGTTCAATAAACGACAAAACTGGACTAATTACCTCCTTCGTTTGCGAGTATACATCATTTACAACATACATCAAATAGGACAAATATATTTTATTAAGTATTTAACAAATGGCTCCTACCGCCATAATTGTGTGAGATTAAATTAATTGTCTTATATATTTAAAAAAAAGAACAAAAAACTATTTTGGTGTTCTCTGGCATATTGCTTTGAGCTCAGACCTTTATTGGTTTTTCCTCTATCAAACATGCTATTTATTTTCGTCTCTTATTTAGTGGAAATATTGAGACTTTCTCTAAAATGACAAGCTTTTTCAACCTGCTTTGCGACATTGAAATAAATTCCAGTCCAACATCTGGTTTGAGGTGATTCATCTGGAACCTGTTGGAGGAAAAATATCCCAACTTCAGAAGATGTGCTTTAACCTAACAGAGCTTTGTGGTTCCTCCTGTTATTCTGTAGTTTCTCAAATTAAGGTAACCAAAAAAAAAAAAGTTCAGATCTACCATAACTGACTGACACCTGCTGGCCTCAGGTTTGCAACCAGCTTCTGACAGAGAAACCAGTAACCTCCTCCCAGTGTCAGAATCTCACTGAGGAAGAAACTGGGTTAGGCTTTCTATCACTTTAATATGTCTGCTATAACTAATGTGTATTTGCATAAGTCAATAGAGTTTAATTTACAATTTTTATATGTTCGTAAGATGTGGTGAGAGAAGAAGTAGATCTTAGTCTCAAAAGGTTTGGGCACCCCTGCACAAGAGGATCAATAAATATAAGTGCATTTGAAAATATGATTGAATTCAGGTGTGCAGCTTAGTGACATAAATCTCACTTCTTTAAGTCAGTGGAGTCCTGAAGAAACCTGTTTCAAATGGGAATGTTTGTCAAGAGAAATGTTTGTGTTTGCAGCACCATGCATTCATAGCCATAAAGTTACCTAAAAAAGAAGCAAAAAAAGTTTTTTAATCATAATTTTTATAATTACCACAATATTAAAACAATGTGTTGTAATAAAATTGTAAGTCCATCTCGCCCAATGGCCATTTTAATGTTTTGACCATTTTAGTTTTATATCTCGTTTCCATTAGTATGAGATATAAAATCCGTTATGATGAAAAACCTTCTGGTTTTGAAAAGATGTTGCTCCTGAGTTTATTTCCTGTCTCTGACAATTTAACGCTTCCATACAAAAGTTTCCTGCAAGAACATAAAAACTTTTTATTTTTAAGATGAGACTTACAGTATTCTTACATACTGTAAGTCTCAATGACCTCAGGAAAGGACGAAACAACTCCGTTCTGTATTTTCATTGATTTAAGTGTTTTAAATATCTTTGCGTAGCATTTTTGCTTGCAATTGTTTTATTTATGAAGAAACAGTTTTAACTTTCAAAGTTAGCTGAATCAAATTCAGTTTTTTGTCAGTTTTTAATGTTTTAAATCCACAGTGGAAAAGTGCAGAGCACCCCGAGTACACCCACGTCCTCCTTCACACCTCTGTATCAGAGACAGACGTCCGCCCTGGTGTCTCCTCCTTCCATCGTCACGCATGCCATGGCCACCATCCCTCAGCAGCCGTCCTACAGAGCCCCGACGGACCGCATCTTCTACCTGGCTCACACCTGTCAGCCTGCGTGTCTGAACCGCGTTCGACCAGCAAAATCAGACCTGCACAGAGGAAAGAACCCCCTCCTCACTCCGCTGCTCTACGATTTCAGACGCATGACGGGACGACGCAAAGTCAACCGTAAAGTACGCGCAATCTTTCAAGTCGTATAAAAATTCTGCTTGTGTGAATGAATTTAGTCTTAAAACGACATTTTCTTTATGTTCGACCTTCAGATGTCCTTCCATGTTATCTACAAGGCTCCGTGTGGACTTTGTCTGCGTAACATGGGGGAGATCCAGTACTACCTCTTCCAGACCCGCTGTGACTTTATATTCTTAGAGATGTTCTGTCTCGACCCGTATGTCTTGGTGGACCGGCCTTTCCAGCCACAAAGGCCCTTCTATTACATTCCAGACATCACTAGTGGGAAGGAGGACATCCCTCTGTCCTGCGTCAATGAGATTGATACCACTCCACCACCTAATGTAAAATACAGTAAGGATCAAAACCATTTTCTACCAAATGAGGGATTATTTCATATTTTTATTCAGTTTTATTCTTCCTTTGGTCAGTCGTTCACATTCCTAAATCTTTCTTTCAGCCTAATTTTTCCCTGTGCAATTTATTTAACATGGACACATTTTCTCCAAAATCTTCAGTATGAAAATATTCAGCTTCAATAACGACTAATTTATTTTCAGGCATTTCACTCATCTTCCCAAGTGTGTAATGGAAATCTTTAAATAAAATATTAGTAAAAGAAAAAGAAGTTTTTCTAAGTACTAAGAAGAAATATGTCAGCTTCTTAAATTGGGAAAATAATCTAATTTACTTTGGTGCATCCAAGATATATCATTAGGTGCAATGGTATACCATAACTCATTTTCATTTTGGGCCATATCAAAAATCCGAATGTTTTTAAAGGGCCAGACTGTATTAAAACCATTCAATTGCTGAAATATCAATAAATAGCTGTTTCAGCATTCAATAAGTGTTTCTTAAAATTAAATAATATTGAAAATCTTTTCAAACTGATCAGTCCAACCAGGATTGTTTTAGTTTTTTGCAATCAAAATCAAAATGCAATCAAGATTTTCTGGTGTTAATTTAGAAATATTTGTAAGGAATTTTTATGATATTTGCTAAAGTATGATGTTAAATGTGACTTTTTATTAATCGCCGTATTGATCACTGACTATGACTTGACATCAAGTGAGGCTGAGGCAGCAGTCACTTAAACTCAAAGTTTTGGCAGGTTTTGAGAAAAAATTTCAGTAAACTAAAAAAAAAAAAATGTGCGGATCTGTTGACTTTGTGTGAATTTTTCAGATTTGTGAAAAACTGGAGGGACTTATTGATGTAATTTTGAGTCTGAAGGGCCACATTAAAATCTCTGGTGGGCCAGATTTGGTCCCGGGGCCTTGAGTTTAACAAATGTGACCAAAAATGATAAATGTTTTAAGATAAATTAAGAAAATCAAGTTTCTCTTGTTTTTCTCTCTCTCTCTCTCTTTTTTTTTTTTTTTTTTACGTGAGAGCAAAGTTTAGCAAGTCGATCACAATCTGTGTCAAAATTAAAATACAGCAAATTAAAAATGATTGCTAACTTGTGCTTTCAGCTGTATTTTGCTGCTGAATACAATTTGTTTTGTGATAATGTCACACCTGATAGCTGTGCCTGACTCATTCTCTCCTCTCTCTACAAGGCAAGGAGCGAATCCCTGAAGACGGAGTATTTATTAACACCAGTTCAGACTTCCTGGTCGGCTGTGAATGTACCGACGGCTGTAAAGACAAGTCAGTGGAGATAATCGCCTTTATTTCAATTTGTCTGCTGCAGATAAAACCCTGAAAATTTGTCATGGGATCTTGGTATTTCTTCTTCTTTTTAATTACAGATCCAAATGTTCCTGCCACCAGCTGACCCTGCAGGCTTCAGGCTGCACACCTGGGGGACAGATCAACCAGAGCGCTGGATATTCATACAAACGATTAGAGGAGTGCTTACCTACAGGGTCAGACATTTTCACATGCATAATTCACTCATGTCTTTCATTAACACACAGGGAAATAATAACTGAAAAGTAATTTTGTCCTCATGTTTAATGTGAAATTCTTTCTTCCTGCTCTTCTCTTAGGATCTATGAGTGCAACAAAAGGTGTAAATGTTGTTCTCAGATGTGCACCAACCGGCTGGTGCAGCACGGCCTGCAGGTCCGTCTGCAGCTCTTTAAGACACAGAACAAAGGCTGGGGCATTCGCTGTCTGGATGATATAGCTAAGGGATCATTTGTGTGCATTTATGCTGGTGAGAAACACGATTAGGACTGATGGGAAGACAGACACAATCAGGCTGCCATTGATGCATTGTCTTTCTTTTCTTCTATTTTACCAGGTAAAATCCTGACTGATGATTTCGCTGACAAAGAAGGTCTAGAGATGGGTGACGAGTATTTTGCTAACCTGGACCACATCGAGAGCGTGGAGAACTTCAAGGAAGGCTATGAGAGCGAGGCGCACTGCTCCGACAGCGAGGGCAGCGGCGTGGACGTGTCCAGAATGAAAATCCAGCCGTCCGCTTTAGTCTCCAGCAGCGCTGCGAGAAAAAAAGGTGAGTCCTAACCCAAACACATGATGTCTCGGCTGCTTTTGTTTACAACATGCAGCCATTTTATCATGCATGTTTCCTCGTCCCGCAGCTCAGAGCTCCAGCTCTTCAGATGACAGCAATGACGAAGAGGAGAAAGATTCGAAGAGTGAAGATGAAAGCGACAGCTCAGACGACACTTTTGTGAAGGACAACTACTACACCCCTAGCTCTGTGTGGAGGAGTTACACGACTCGTGGTCAGGCCAAGGGCAACAAAGAAGGTACTGCAGATCCATCGCTAATGATCAAACTCAGCAATCGGGGTGCAATATACTGCTCTGAAAACAATGAAGAGCCCACTGCAGTGAACCTCATTGAAAACTTCATGATTATTCCACCAAATATTGATTTCTGAACTCTTCCTGAGTTACAACATCAGTATTGTTGTTTCTAAATGAACACGAACTTGTTTTCTTTGCATTATTTGAGGCCTGAAAGCCTCAAATAATCTTTTTTGTTATTTTGACCACTTATCATTTTCTGCAAATAAAAACTAAAGTTTTGCTTGTAACTTCAGAGACATGTTGTCAGTAGTTCATAGAAAAAAGGAATAATGTTCATTTCACTCAAATATATACCTATAAAAAGTAAAATCAAAGAAACTGATCATTTTAAGTGGTCTCTTAAATATTTCCAGAGTTTTATATGTAAATGATTTCAATATTTTTATTTTCTTTATGGTAACACTATGTGCCCACCACACATTTGTCCTTTGCACGCTAAATATAAATTCTGTTTTTTAAATAAAAACTTACATTTTAGGAAAACCCTTATTGCTCACCATGTTAGTCTAATTTAGAGGAAATCAACACATATTACTGAGACCTGATGATCTCACCGTGAGCAAATTGCTTTAATATTGCTAGTAGGTAATGTCTAAAATGTGGGCCGTTTTCTCTTGTCTTTTATTGACTCGCCTGCGTTTGGTGCTTAAGGGTAATTAAAAAAGTAAATTTGGTAGAACAACTTAATTTATCACGCTTTGATAAACAGTTGTAGTATGCCAACAGCATGCTAGCTAATGTTAAAACAGCGAGATGAATGCGGGTAGCCATGCTTTGTCTTATTACTGCCTGATTGTTTTGCTAAATAAAGTTAATTCTTGCTCTCCTGCTGCAGGGAGTCAGGACAGTAAAGATGGACTGAGTGTCTCAGCCAAAGGTCAGGATGATGAGAAGCCGCCCTCTATGCCAGAGGAGACGGGGAAAAGCAAAGTGGCTTCCTGGTTAACAAGCCAGGGTCTGAAGAAGGTCAGTAAAATAACACAAATAATATTAAGCCAAGAGATTATTTTACATCCTGATGTGTCCAGGTGCCACATGAAACAAATTCTGAATATATATTTTATTTTGGGTGATTTTTGATTCAATACTCTGTTCTCTCTCCAACAGGAAACTGGAGACAAGAGGTGTGCTGAAATTCTCAAACTCTCCTTAAATTTAATAGGATTTTTTCATTTAAACTTTGATGTTACACAAAATTTTCCAACCTTGTGGCCTGCTCATAGAATATTCCTATTCTGCAGTCAAATAAAGACAGAGCAATCAAAGAAACAGGACGTCATGACTCTATCGGACAGCGACGATGTTCAAACCATTAGCTCCGGATCTGAAGACAACAAAGAGAGGGAGAAAGCCACTCCGGGTAAACGCAGTTAAAAAGCAAACACCAAATCTTTACTCTACATGTTTCGTGACTTTCCCACACTCTTCTTCGCTGGAGCTTCTGTATCTGGCGTGACCAAGAAGCAGGTGGCAGTGAAATCCACGCGAGGCATCGCCCTGAAGAACAGCCACAGTTTGATGGTGAAACCGCCTGGGGGAGGAGTCGGGCCCAGCGCTCAGGGGAGCAAACCCGGCCACCAGGGGCAGCCTGGAGGAGGGGCAGAAAACGCTCCCAAAAACACCCGGCTGTTCTTTGACGGCGAAGAGTCCTGCTACATCATCGATGCCAAGTTGGAGGGAAATCTGGGACGTTACCTCAATGTAAGAAAATGTTCTTTGTCATTTAAAAACAGCTTTCTGTGATTCAAATTGACTTGCTCTTCTGTTACTTGCATTACAGCACAGCTGCAGTCCTAACCTGTTCGTCCAGAACGTGTTTGTCGACACACACGACTTGAGATTCCCCTGGGTGGCGTTCTTCGCCAGCAAGTGAGTGAGAAATGGGTTCATTTCATCATAGTGGGGATTTACAGTTTAAACATGGTCTGTAAGCCCTATTGTGACATACTAATGAGGGAGTGTCGGAAAGAGTAGGAGGTTCTTAAAGAGACAGAGGCCAATTTTATGGATATGGCTGTGAAGCAAAATCAGAGTAATTTTAATTTATCTTTGATATATAAAGAATTTTAAAAACAACTGGAGGTAAGAAAGTTTTAAGCTTTAAACATTTCCTCTAGAAAAAAATCTGGAAGCAACCAATTGTTGTAAAACTGCAAAAGTTCCCAGGTCAAGATTTCATAGACGGTCGAACAGATAAAACATTTTGTAATGGTTGCTTCAGTTACAAGTCTAAATATTATAGATCAGAAATGCCTAATACTTGTTTTTTTTTTTTTTTGTTTTTAAAACTCATTTGCACCTTCGTTCTTCTTCATATTGTTATATTATCTGGTAAGGTTCCCTTCTGTCTCTCCCGCTGTGTTGCGTTCAGGCGGATTCGGGCCGGGACAGAACTGACCTGGGATTATAACTACGAGGTGGGAAGCGTTGAAGGCAAAGAGCTGCTGTGCTGCTGCGGATCCACAGAGTGCCGTGGACGGCTGCTGTGATCCACCCGGACTTACCCCAACATCCCCCTCAACGCTGAACCCCGTTTATTTTATGTTTTATTAAGTTCTAGGAATTTTATAACATCTCCTTCTTTTCGTGTGTTTATTTTTTTTACCAGCATGTGACTCTTAATGTCGTCCATTAAATGTTTTCTTTACCTCCGAATAAAAGTTTCTTCAGTGACCGGGGCTCCTGCCTTGTTACTCGTGTATTACTGCGTGAATTATAAGTTATTTTGTGTTTTCTGAAAAATCTCTTACTGACCAAAACAGCTAAATATGTTTTATTTCTGCTCGATGTGACTCAAACTTGCAGAAGTCCAGCTTCCCTCAAAACGATCCGTTTCTTTCAATTTATCCAACCGGGCAGAGAGTTCGTCCAATCAGCTCAACTCAATCTAAAAAACCCCCCAACAAAATAGATCATTTGTCTTTAACATAAAACTCAGAGCAGAAGCTGCTGACTTTCATCAGTTTTGGAGGTTCTTTGGTTTACTCGAACATTTTTAACATGTTTTACTACCCGGCTGTTTTAAACCGTCGCTCAGGATGTTTCTCTACAATCTGGTGAGTGAAATCGTTTAAATCCTTCAACAGTCCAGTGATTGCATTTTCAATCCGAACTCGTAATATGTACCTGCATGTTTCCACTAAATCTGATTCTTAGAGAGTTTTTAAAAATGTATTATTGAGGTCGATGTGTTGCATTGCTACTTAGAAAAAATTGATAAAACCTGGTGAACTCTTTTAGATTAAAACTAAGTTAATATCTGTCATTACAAAAGAAAACTGGCTATTTAAAGAACAATTTTGTACAAAGTGACAAAATCATGAAGTACTCAATACATTATTTCTTTCATAAATTTAAAATATGTCTACGCTTTTTAAATTTAAACCTGTAACCTGTTCGATTTAAACACAAAATGGCTACACAGAGTTGACAAGGTCTTTTATTTTTGTCCTAAATAAAAAGAAGTCAGAGTCCAGGTGCACCTTAAAAAGCTCACAAACAAAAACAGCGCCTCTGAAGTTTAAAACAAAAGCGTTGCAGTGTTTGATGTGTCCTTCACCAAATGTAAGATTTCTGAAGATTAAAGAGAGTAGATTTAAAAAAAAAACTCAGATTGATTCCCACAGGTGCTCCTCAAATGTGAACATTTTATTTTTTTGAAGGTTTTTGACCAGTTTTGATTATAACTTTTGACTTAAAGAAGGTATAGCTCCTTAAATGAGTGGAAATCAAGATATTAGAGCCACAAATTTAGTTCCTTAAATATGTAAAGATTTTATTTTCATAGAAATGCCGGTGAATAATGACAGGATGCTGTAGAAATCAAAATAATTTTATGAGTCAGAAATGAGGATTAAAATTTAAAAACAAAAATTGACCTTTTTTTTACGTTTTTTTCCCCAAATTCTCTCAAACTAAATGGTTTCATGTATCAATAGAAAAAAAAAATTCTGATCATTTTCCAGGCTAAACATATTTAACATTACATTAATCTGTGATCAAATATTTTTTAGTAAATGAAAGATAGCTTGTTATAATAAAGACCTTATAAGTTGTTCCTTTTTAGTGGGATTGTAATTGGGATCAGCTTCAAATGCTGATCCGTTTGTGAAGCTGATTTGACAATTATCTCTGTCTTCTGGTTTTAATTCAGCAGTAAATGAATTATTTACATTTCAGGCTGGTTGCCACAAAAGGCATCAAAGTTCCTCGCAGGGATTTCCTGAGAGTCAACGTGAAAAGGACTTGGTAAGTTGTTTTTTTCCCCAACTATAGTTGCTTTATTCAGTGCATGACGGTTTTATTTGTTCCACCATCTATGCAAAAGGTGAAGCGCAGGGATAAAATGGAAAACAGTTAAAAGTTTCATTAAGACAAGAAACAGAAAAATACTACCACTGAAAAATTTAAATGACTGAAATATAATAAAGCAATCAAATCTTTTGATTTCGTGTGGGAGATGCATATTTTTTGCTGCAGCGAACATGCAGCGAACATGCTTCCCCATGAAAAGTTTTAACTGAAAGGAGTTTTTTGTGGCGTTTATTCCAGAGTTTAGGAGATTGATGTGTTTTCCTGGTGTTGGTCAGGACTCTGACAGCATCACTTTGAATGAGCTGTAACTTCCTGATTTGGTTTTACAGAGACCTGTACAGACAACAAGATTCTAACCAAGTAAAAATGAACATTTAATTGTATTTTTTTAGCCACATTGCAAAAAATAATTAAAGCCACACTTACCCCTTCCATGCACAGCGGTCGCTGCAGTGGACAGCTATCTGAAAGCGTTTTTCTTGTGCTTCTTGTGGACTTTTATGTTATAAATGCACACAGACCACTGAAATGGACACTAGTGCATCATACAATACATGGTCAACTATTGGCCAACCACTGCAAGTGCAAAAAAACATTTAAGTCCAATTGGCAGACAGACGAAAAAGCATCCTGACCAACCCAGACCCTACTTCTACTGTAGACGCCTCTTGCAGGTAAAAGTAACCCCTAAAGAACATTACTACTGATGTATTTCCCAAATATCAACTTTGTATTTGGAGAAAATTACAACTGATCACCTAGAAAAAAAATCCTAGAATTTTATTTATTTATTTTTTACAACATTTTTTTCCCATCTTTTCTTTATGCCTTAAGAAAATCAAAAACACTTTGGAAAAAAAAATCCTGACATAAAGGATCATAATTCATGCATGAAAGGGTCATGTGGCAACAAATAAATCTAAAGTTGCATTAAAAAGCAGCGTTTGGAGAACAGAGCCTTGAGGAATCCCACAATCGATTTTCAGTCACATTTATAATTAAGGCGACACAACGTCGTCTGGGTTTCTCAAACCAACCAACCAAATGACTGATGATGTTAACTAAGCTGTTGCCTTGGCAGCGATGACATCATGAACTACGTGCTGGAGCAGGTCGCCCCGCCTCAACCCGGCCTGCCGCGACCCCGCTTCTCCCTCTACCTCTCCTCACAGCTGCAGTACGGCGTCATCCTGGTCTACCACCGGCAGTGCACCATCTTTCTGGGTAAGAAAAACTATAAAAGGTTAAAAAGTTCTGGGGAAAAACCAGTGATGGAGCTCATGGCAAACTTGTTCCCTTTCAGAGGAACTCCAGTCCATTCTGGGCCAGCTGTTGAAACAAAGAAGCTCAGGGAAAACGGATCTTTCCGGCCAAAGCAAGTATGAACATTTGCTATGGTAAAATAAAATCACATTTCTTCTTCTTCTGCTTTAAGTCCTGTTTTATTCATTCAAGGTCAGCTGCAGTTCTGCCTGATGCCCTGTTTCTCATGGAGGACACAGAAGGAGCTCCGGATCCTTTATTTGGAGCGATGCTCCTCCAGGACATGATGCCCAGCCCGACGCAGCTGATGCAGGTACCGACTGACGGGAAGCAAGCGCCGAGCCGATGCATATCGCTCAGGATAACGGACGTTTTTTTCTGCCTTCTGCGTCAGATGAATTGGGAAACTCTGCGAGAATCCTCTCCTGAGCTTCATGAACGGAGCAGCTCAGCTACATCTTCTTCCCCACATCCGGAAAATGGTAGGATTGTTCCTTATGTGCTGCAACTACATTATGTGGTGGTGGGAGTGTCATGGTTTGGTCATAGTGTCAGACAGGAAACGTTCCTCAACTTCCATCATCTCATTTTTCCCTGCTGTCTTCGCCGGATTCTGCATCAGCCATGTTTAGGTAAACGATGGGTTGTGTTCTTTTTCCTCAGGCATCTCCGCTTCCCCAGAATCCATCACTCTGAGCGAGCCGGTACCCGCTGCTGCCCCCGCCGCAGAGGTTCGCCTGCTGGCTGAAAAACGATAAAAACGCTCTCAGTCTGAGTCTCACGGCCTTTTTTTCCCCTCTCATCTAGTTTGATGAGGAAGACTTCACTGATTATCTTCCAGAAACTGTTGATTTACTCCTGGACCAACTGGATCACTTTCAAGAAGGTTTGAGGAAGATCTTGTTTCTCAGCTGTAGTGTAAGTTACCAGCTGCTTATCAGTTCTCTGATGCTGTGTTGTCAGCAGGAGGTTTGGAGCCAACACAAGAAGAGATGAGAGAGGAGGAGAGAGAGAAGACGAAGGAAATGACTCCGTCCATCACAGAGTAACGCCTCCCTCCTCGCGTACAAACGCAAATGAGAAGAAACAAAATCCGACTGACTGTTTAATCTTTCAGCCTGCAGCCGCCCACCGTCTCCAGCGAGGGCCCTGAGCTGCTGCCTCTGGAGGAGCCGGGCCCCTCTGAGGAAACCCCCTTAATGCCCAGAGACCAGGTCACCCCAGTGTCAGCGCCCGGCGTCCCCTCACCGCCGTCTGCAGCGCGGCGACGACACAGGAGCCCCGAGTTAGAGGTACGTTCTCTCTTTTTGTTCTTCTAAAAAACTGTAGTTTTTACTCAATCATAATTGTATAATTAAATACATCTTTATATGTTTTAATAAAGATTACCTACTATGCAAAAGTCACATTTTTGTGCTTCCATTTTGGTTTCTATAAACAGCCCAAGTTCTTAAAATAAAACAAAGAATTTTGGGGGGAATAAGTTAAAGTTTGTTCTGAATGTAATGTCACAAATCTGCAATCGCTGCCCATCACCTAGAGACCTAAGCTGAGCTCCAGAACGTCTGATCAGCCAGTTTTACCTCTGTATGTGCTGTACAATGGCTGTTGGAAAAGACAAGTGGTTTGTTGTCGACTTACTGTGCAGAAACCACTTGCTGCATTCTTGCTAGTTGTGCAGGAGGCTCCACTTCTGCTTTTCAAAGATGTACAGCTGTATAATTGCTCATCTGTTTGCAGCTATTTCCACCTGTGAGTGTAAACGTTGAGTTGGGGGCGTGGCCAGCAGCAGCTTACTTGGATTTAAAGTGACAAGACGCCGTAAATCGTCTCATTCTGAAAGGAACTCGATATAGACAGAACTGATCAGACTAAAATCTCATTATCTAAGAATGATTTTGTGCACAATATGTAGTGAACATGTTTTGTATAGACCATAGATCTGCTGTAACCTGTTGAAGGAAGCATAATAGGTCACCTTCAAATCAGTCAGTTTTAGAGGCTGGTTTTGTTCCAAAGGAGTTAAATTTAAAGTGACAGTACCAACAATCACTCCCCTTCCCTTACAGATCTGCTTATTTCAGAGTCTTTACGCCTTGTCCAATTAATACCCCTGATACTTAGCAAGTCATGATTAAAAATTACACAAATTGTTTTCATTAGTTAAATTGTTCTTTTTCGCTTTGATCATCATAGAGTGGGATCCAACATTTTTTAGAGCAAGAAAATGGGTAAAAACATTATCTAGGATGTATTGTTTGTCTTATTCTAAATAGAGCATCTCATATTAAATGAGCAATTTCTGTTGTCTCATTAAAACATTATCCTATGGTTGAGCAGGGCACACAAAAACATTTCACGACATTATTTTACAGTTTTTACATGCTTTATCGTTGCTTCTACACTATAAATCCTCTCTTGCAGCCATCTTCCCATCATCAATCGCCCGGTTTTTTAAACGTTATGTCCCGTTCCGCTCATCCCGCCAGGAGGTCCAACCGGAGGTGAAAAGGAGGAGGAGGAGGAGGAGGCAGCTGGTGTTCTTCGATCCGGAGACGCAGCTCTCGGAGACGGAGCAGCAGCAGCAGATTGAGGAGCCTCTGACTGAGACCAGAGCGCTGGTCGTCGCCCCGCCTCCTTCTCACCGGGTCATTCCTGCCGCCGAGCTGCTCAGCAATCCCTGCTGCTGTCAGTGAAGCCATTTTCCACTTCATAAAATCCAACACTTACTGACTAAATGAGTCTCTGTGTGCAGCACCGACTTCCTGTGAATGGAAGCTTTAATGAAGGTACTGAGCGTAGCTTTTTCCTGCATTGCCGCTCTGACCCACACACTTTCATAACTACAGTTTTGCCTGAGGAGATTCTGTCTCTGTGGAGACGGGCGGCGGTCATAACGCCGCTGTCGGGGCCTGACCTGCAGGTCGGGGACAGGGGGCCCGAGTCCACCGACTCGGAGCGCGAGCGAGAACGGGAGGCGATGCAGGAGGCGGCAGCAGAGGAGCAGAGAGCCGATGAGATTTCCACAGAGGTGTGGCCAGGTGTTTCTGCTTCTACGAACAAACTAACGTGAATATTTGAGGGATTTTAAGTGTGTGTGTGTGTGTGTGTGTGTGTGTGTGTGTGTGTGTGTGTGTGTGCTTCTGTGTGAATGTAGGTCCAGAGAGGAATGGAGGAATCTGAGATGATGAGAATTTCAGGTAATACAGTACTTATGGTTTTTTTCTTCACTTTTCTTCACTATTCAGTAATAAATAGTTATTGAAATGACATTTCAATAAGTTATTTTAACTTATTTTTATGGTGACTGAAAACAGATGAAAACACATTTGATTTTACTATAAAAAATTAATAATTAAAAACTCATCATTAAAAACATTAATAGATTTTTTTCCTTCAACTTCCTGACGTCCCCTTATCACCTCCCGGTCGTCCCCCAAAGGGCCACGGCCCTCACTTTGATAAACACTATTCTCAGATTCAACTTTGTAAACTTTTTTTTTTTTTTTACATTTATTCTAGTTTTCCTTGTCAGAATTATATATACATATGACGATCTCAAACATTTAAGTGTGATGAAGGAATCTGTCTCTGGGAAAATATTTTTCGCAGCTCTGTGGAAGTTAAGTTCAGGTTAAAGGTCATGACTGACACTTTCCAGGCTTGTGGTTGTCAGGGCATGAAAACTGAAGGTCTCGTGGTGTGTGTGTGGGCGTGTGTGTGTGTGAGTGCAGCTCACGACGCTCCGTCTCTTGAGGGATCGGACCAGCGGGAGGCGTCTCGAGACATTTCTCCTCTGTACACGTCTGAGAGAGAAGGGTGGGTGACGAGGAAACCTGTGTGTCTCTGTTGGTGGGGTCTCGCATTAAGACGCGTCCTCCTGTGTGTGTCTCCAGGTCCACCGTCTCCACGGCGCTGCAGGACATCCCAGAGGCGGTGGACGAGAGGATTGAAGAGTTGCCAGTAGAATCCCCTCGGTGTGCTTCTCTGGACTATTAAACTCAGCTCACTGGGTCTTTATTTACATTTTACATTTTATTTTTGTGTCTCCGTCTTCCCAGGTTGCTGCCGGAGTTGGTGGACTTTGAAAACGAGCCGGTGCTTTTTCAGTCGGTTTTACCGTCTGGAGCCAACCGCAGAACAGTCAGCTGCATTTTTCAGAGGCTGCTGGGTAACGAGTCGCCATTTCCACTCATATCTCTTACGTTGAAGCTGGGATTATTTTGCAACTTCTCTGATCAATATGTGGCCTCTGGTAACTGCGCATGTCTGAACCACACCTGTTATTTGTGGTTAAGTGCAAAAAGGTTTTTGATATGATTCTGATTTCTCTACACTCCAAAAACACAAAATCTTACCAAGTTTTTGGCCTAGTTTCTAGTGCAGATATCTCAGCACAATGTCTTGTTATAGGTAAAATTATGTGCCAGTGGAAGTAGTATTTTTCCATCAATAATAAGGAATTACTGACTTAAAATAAGCTCATATTTATTGCTGAAAGGTTGCTTGTAAGTTAATTGTGTCTTATTTCAAGTACACTGAGATTTTTCCACCAGAAATACTTGGTAAGGTTTTGTGTTTTTGCAGTGTAAGCCAAATGCAGTTCAGGTCACATAAAGGAATTTGTCGCATTTGTTGTTGACTTGTAACTATTTACATACATTTTCTTTTCCAGGATTGAAAACTGACATTTATGCAACAAAAACTTTGATGATTCTTTTTCAAAATAAGAGATTTGTAAACTAATCTGCAGGTTCTTTTCATATCCACACAGGGTGAAAATTACATTACCTAAAAGAATACAAACCAGACGACACCAGAAACCTAAACCTGAAATGTTATCATTTTGTTTGCAGAGAATTTATCGTCCAACAGGATTTCTGCTGAGCAGGAAGAGCCGTATGGAGACATCGTGATCCTCCCCGGATCCAGATATGAAGAACTGGATCTGCCGTCATAATCTGCAGAATCTCAGCTGAGACTCTGAGGATTTCTGAATTCACTATTTCACCCAATAATTCTGTCTTCAACCACTGTGTAGTTTTAAAAGTTGCATGATTTCCAATGTATCCCTGTATTATGTATTACTAGAATGAGTTTTGTGGTTTTAAAGTTCTTTTTTTATTTAGCAAAAGAAGATTGACATCAGTTTTCTGTGTTCCTGGTGGTTCTCGCAGGTTTTATGAATACTAAATTTGATTTTATTGTTCCAGTTTTCATATTTGAAATCAAAGCTCCCTGGTTCTGTGTTCCTTTCAACAATAAAATGTATTTCTGTTGAATTTGCGCTGATTATTCTACATGCTGGAGGGTTTGTGGGGGAGCAGGCCGCGGGGCAGACGAGCCGAGCGACACTTGATCTTCCTCTGCCTCTTCATACATCTTAATTCTCCTCTGCGGACCCTGAGAGGCGGCCGGCGGGGGGGCTGTGACCAGTTTATTATTAGCATCTGTCTCCACTCGCCTTCGCCGTTTCTGTCGTCTCATTTCTGTCCGTCACTTTCCGTCTTTGTCTGTACTTTTGCTTTCTTCTGTTTTTCGTGTGATTGGGTTTTATTTATACGTTTTTTAAAATAAGTTCTTCCTGAGTTTCTGTCTTTCCTTGTTGGCTTTTCTGTCAAGTTTGTGTCTTTCCTTCACTTCAGGTTTCTGCTGACAGCACTGGAGGCTATTTTTTACTTTCTTAGGTCTAGATTCTCTGCTTGTTTTCTTAAAGCCACTTATTTCATATTCATGGTGCTATCTTCAGTTATTTTTCTCTACGTAGCCCCTAAAGCTTATCAGCTGCCGCTTTATCTGCTTCTCCTCTTCACCTTAAAGGAACATCCCTCTATCTTCTTCTCTTCCTCTTGAACTTGACCTTGCTAGTATCTGATCTGCACCTCTGTGTGATGGGAAACAAGGAGCTGTTTTCTCTCTTGAAGGGCTTTCTGGACTGCATTTGTCTCCGCCTGTCAGTGAGTACCATGGATTTATTTTACTTTTCTAATCTATCGGTCTCTCTTCTTCATTTGTATGATGTTAGTTTTACCTCAAACCAACAACAACAGACAGAATTTAGTTCATTTATCCACAAATTCCCCAGCTTGTGTTTATGTGGGTCAGTGTGACTTTTGTGTGCGTGTTTTTTGGCGTGTTTCCAGCGCTGAGTATCTCCTTTGCTTGCATGCTTAGCTTCTGATATTAATACCAGCCTCAGAATGGGGATCGAAATAGATGCTAGCCTAATCCAAAGAGACCAGAAGTCTCTTATTAGCCTCTTTTAGTCATTGCTAACATTTCTGGGATCAACTTCGCAATAATTGACAGTTTGGATTTTCAGAGGTATGGGGCTATTTGTGAGATTTTTCTAAACGTAGGACAAAAAGTCGGGACATTTGTGTTTAGTTGCCATATTTGTAGGAGAAATGCATTTGTAAATCGAAAACTTGCCAAATCTTCTCTGCCAGTGCCAAACTACTTAAAACAACAGGATCTGTCAACATTTAAAAAGGAGAAAGTTTAACAAAAATTTATCATAATGTGATTTGTCACATCACAAAAAATGAACAATTTGGTTGGGATGTATTCACTTGTGTGATCCACTGTACGGCAACAAATCATTTGGATGTTATAGCTCAGCAGCTTTAGATTTTCACATAAGTGAGTTAAATCTCAAAAACAAGATAAACAACATGAAGACCAAGGATATTTCAGAGATGAAATTGTTTAATAAGTAACCAAGTATTTATTTTATTTACACAAAATGCTTCAGTCATCTAAATCACGTGTCAAACTCGAGGCCCGTGGGCCAAATCCGACCCGCCACAGCTTTTTATGTGGCCCTCTAAATTATAAACTAAACACTAAGTGTGCTTAAATATTATTTTATCAATCAAATCAATTCATTTTTTTTATCTGTTTAATCCAAATTATATCAATCAGTCCCTTCAGTTTCTTGCAAATTATTGTGGAAATTCACTGAAAATGAACAAATTCCTGCACTTTTTTGCACTAATATTTATTGCAATTTTTTTTCCAAAAATGTCAAAAACTTTCTTGCTTGTGCTAAACAGCTGCCTCAGCCTAAATTTATGTCAGATTATAGTCCATGATCTACAGCGAGTAATAAAAGTCGCAATTACCAACATAAATTTGTGCAAATATCGCAAATATTTCCAAATTAGCACCAAAAACACACAAAATCACAAAACAATCATGAAATCCTGGAAGGATTGAAAAGATGTTCAATAATATTATTTAATTTTAAGAATTGATTGATATTTTATCAATACATTCTGTCACAACCGGCCCTTTAAGAGCATTCATGATCTTAATTTGGCCCAAAACGAAAATGAGTTTGACACCCCTGATCTAAATGTGTCTGAAAGGGCTTTACACAAACATCACATCAATTTAAAAAAGATGAGACGAGAGTTGTGGCTATAATGAACAGAGCAGAAACTTTGAGCTTTGTTCAGAAACTAAACAATTAATAGTACAAAACAACGGGAATATAAAATACTACTTTTACGAAGGAATTATATTTAGTGAACAGACATCTCTGGTGCTGATTCCAGAATCCTTATTCCAGTTTGTTGCACGGTGTTGAAAGTATCACATTTGGTTTGTTTTGTTTTGTTTTTCCTCAAAACAAAACGAAAATTTGAAAAACTCCTCAGATGAAAAACAAAATGGGATTTCAAATTTTGATCTCAGTACAATATCCTGCATTTAAAATATTTCAGTGCTTTTCAAACAGGAGTGAAGATTTTAGTATAAACAAAAGAAAAACCCTATAATGCTATAAACTGATCTCCATGCTTTGAATTCGCTGGATGTTAAATGGAGACCTTCAACTTTATCTCCTGAAGTTGGATCGGTCTGTTTTTAGTGAAAGCAGGATGATTTCTTGACTTTGTTCACAGCAGAGAAGCATCAACATTGAAGCTGAAAATGAGCGGGACTCTAAAAATGGCCACCTGATCTACGACAGCGGGGACATCCTGGAGGACAGATGTAGGTCCAGAACATCTGGCAGAGCGGGTTGCAGTTGGAATCCAACAACACAGATTAATCTGACCTCTGTTTTCCAGATGAGGTGCTTGACACGCTGGGAGAGGGAACCTTCGGGAAAGTGGTGCAGTGTCTGGATCACAGCAGGTAGCTCCTCCTCCGATTAAACGCATAACTGGGTTCAGTGTGTGAGAGTTTATGGGTATTAGTTACGAAGTAACGTGTTGAAACACACAGAGGAGGAAGACCAGTAGCTCTGAAGATCATCAAGAACTTGGAGAAATACAGAGAAGCAGCCAAGCTGGAGATAAACGTTCTGGAGAAAATCCGGGCCAAAGACCCTGAGAACAAGCAGTGAGTTTAACGCTCAGCGTGTTATTAATGTTACAATTCAACGTATTTCATGTTTGTTTGTGTCCCTTCCAGTAACTGCGTTCAGATGCTCGACTGGTTTAACTTCTGCGGCCATGTGTGCATCTCATTTGAGCTGCTGTCCCTCAGCACCTTCGACTTTTTGAAATCAAACAACTTCCTGCCGTACCCCATTAACCAGATCCGACACATGGCGAGCCAGATCTGCCACGCTGTCAGCTGTGAGTGCAACACAAACCCCTGCAGCCACTCTCTCCCCCCGTTACCTGTTTCATCAATAAGAAAGTAGGGAGATGTTTCACAGTGGGGTTGTAAAAGAAATAAAATAATTTTTAAAAAGATGTTTGATGGAGTATACAAAAGAAGATGATGCGAAGGTTTCTGGTTTAAATCTGCAGGCCTGATTAAGGATACAACCAAAGAAAAACTTTTAATTTGTAAGTGCGGAAACATTTAGTTGTTGTTGTTCCAAGTCCACAACTATTTATATAAACCTCTAATTAAGCTAAGCCACCAGAAGGAGATTGTAGGGATTTTTTCCCCCTCCATAGTGGGGTTTTGTAGGGTAGTTATAAACAGTCAGTGTCTTACCTGACATAGATAGCAGTAAAAACAACTTCCCAAAAAATATTTACATAAATAAATGAGTTAATCAATCAGTTCAAGTAGCATAGCATGACATCACACTAAAATATTGTAAAACTGATTAATCTTTAGTAAAAGATTTAAAAATTAAGATGCATCTAATTAAGTAGATGCATATAGCGGCATCATGATGTGTAGATCACTCTTTTGTTTTACAAATGTTATAAAGCTTACAAACAATGGATTTAAACTGATTTAAATTTACATTTGATACTACAGATGCATCTGAAAAATATATTTTTTCCCCAGTTAGTGAACGGATCATACTAAATGAAAATAAGTCACACTGACAGCAATGCTGTTCTACAATAAAGTTGCTGGTGAGTGAAAAAGATATAAAGGAAGAAGGTTTCAGTTTCAGAGAGGTGCTTAAAAAAGTAATGAGAGGAAGCACAGATAAGTATTAACATATTAAGACATGGAGCAAGAGAGAGCATAAACTTCAGGAAATAACAGGAAGGCTGAATGTATTACAGTAAATTTATATGATTCACTCCTGAGTAAGTTGTTAGTCTTTTTATTCAGGTATAAATTAAACAAATACCTCTGGAGGTGCTTTTATTGAATTAAATAGTAATTATTATTATTATTATTATTATTTATTTGTTACTTTGGTGATACAGATGTTTAACAACAATCTCCTTTTCTGTACTATGTAAAGATAAAATGACAAGATAATATTTAATTCCAACATATGACTATAATATCAGAACAACTGGAGAACTAACTGGCAGAATAAGGTAGCTTTAAATTACTTTTTACTTTTTATAAATAAACAAAAAAAAGTAAAAACAATGTATCGTTTTTGATTATGTAAATGATCGGTGCAATATTTGTAACTCCTCTAACTCCAAATCAAGTGTTTTATACCCACTGTAATGCCAGTTTAACCAAGATGAATGTATATTATTATTATTATAAAAAATACCATTTATTCTCTTCAATTAATCTGACAGGTTGCCGTCGATCAGCATTTCTCAATTCCAGTCCTCAAGCCCCCCCTGCCCTGCATGTTTTAGGTGTTTCCCTTCTGTTACACACCTGGATTGAATCTATGGGTGATTAACAGGCTTTTGCAGCACTTGATGGTCATGCAATCATTTGAATCAGCTGTTCTGGAATAGAGGCACATCTAAAACATGCAGAGCAGGGGGGCCTGAGGACTGGAATTGAGAATCACTGCCGTAGATTAAGACGTCACCACTGGGGGGCGCTCGTTTCTGACATATGCAATAATCTTCTGTCCTGGCTCGCTCTCGTCCACAGTTCTCCATGACAACAAGCTGACTCACACCGACCTGAAGCCTGAGAACATCCTCTTCATCAACTCCAACTACTCCCTCGTCTACAACGCTGAAAAGGTGACAGTCGGCCCGCATCCTTTAAGGAGGCCGCATGGCGACAAAGCAGGGATTACCAGTGGCAGAACAACCTCAGAGTTTCCTTTGTGTTTTCTTATTTAAATGCAAATTTATCCCAGCAGCAGAACCATGAGCCACCCACAGGACGTCTCCTTTTAGCTACAGGTTTATCCGTCAAGACTGCAGGCTGTATTCGCTGCACATTGAGCAACATGTGGCATTTGAAGATAATATATGGTAGAAAAAAATGTATATTAAAGTTGAAAAACGACAACCCTGATAGTGCAGCTCTAATTTTTTTTATAGCATTTCACATCTTTACACAGGATTCAGAAAGAGGGAACTTTAACCATTTCTCTTTGCACATCTTTTCAGTTTTGGATCCTCTCTTTTGCAAATCTGATAAAAATTCCTGAGATGGATAGAGGAAAGTTAATTTTGTGTCTGGTGGGTTTTTTTTTTCCCATTTTTTTCTACGAAGAGTTTTTGCGGCGCTAGTGGCTCGTATTTTTTGTACAGTAGGCAGACAGGAAGGAGGGAAGACATGCGGCAAAGACCGCTGGGACCGGGAGCCGAACCCGCGACGTCCGCGTCGAGGACCAAGGCCTCCTTACGTGAGGGGCGCCAACCCCCTGCGCCACCACAGCACGCCCCGTGTCTGGTGGTTTTGATTTAGTTTTATGTTTTGGATTTGATCCTGATGAAAAACATAAATATAACCCATTCTTTCGTCTTATTAATTAAACCAATCTGCTGTTTTAAAGAATTCATGATGTTCTCTAAGAAGATTCCACTTGCCTTTGGAAGGCATATTGGCCCAAAGCATGACACATCCTCCTCTGCACTTGACAGTGTGCATGTGGTGCTTTTCCAAACCCATCTGAATTTGTCTGTTGTTGAAAAGTTTTGCTTCGCATTTTTCCAGATGAAGCTTCAGTACTATGATGGCCCCATTGTCGAGTCTTACTCCAGCTGGTTAATGTCTGGTTGGTGTGTTCCCCATTACGGCTGCCGTCCCACTGCAGAGCTGATGCTCAGATCCAGTTTTTTCTGAAATCACATCTCCAGCGTTTGCAGTTCAAAACTGACCCGCATTCCAAAAAACATGGAAGAAAGTTACTTTCATGTTACCCCATTTGTTAAGTTAATGTAATAACTCACAGAACCATTGCAACTGTCGTCCATCTTGCCAACATTTCCCGCCAGCCCAGTTAAGACAAATAAGTGACATTAAAGTTGGATCAAAACTGCTTTGGTTGTTCCCCCGGGAATCACATCGGAAAAGATTGGATAAAAGTCAGATTCAGGAGCACATATCGTCACTTTCCTAAATCATTTTTGCCAGAAGTTTTCTTTTTATTTTTGACAAAAAAGGACATAGGCCATTATTTTAGAAAGGTGACAATATGGAAGTGGCTCAAATCTGACACACAAAAAAAATCAAATTTGAAAAATCAAATCACTTATCCTCCCAAAAAAATCTGATTTAGGTCCCATTTGCTTGCAGTAAATATGGGCAGCAACGTGAATGGGCGGTGAATGTGCTGTAGTTGATGTCATTTTGTGCTTGTTCAGCCGCCAGTTTCTCTGAAAAATCTTTATGTATTTGGTTGTTGCCTGTTGTCCCGTCCAGTTAATGCTGGATGCTTTTTTTTTTGCCATATTTGTTAAAAAGGCTTGGACTTCAAGGTTTGACCACGGGATTATTGATTTACAGTTTGCCGTCTTGCCAACCACCACGGTCTCTTTACAGATTGAAAATGTTATTGGTGGTGGAGGAATCAATGGATGCAGTATGCTGCCAATCAAGTCCCCTGCGCCTGAACACATAAACTATAAAACATGCAGCCCGGATGAAAATAACACACAAACAAGTAGAGTTAAAGTAATACCTACATTGTTCTGTTTCATAAGTTGTTCGTTCATCAAAGCAGGCAAGTTACCGCCTACAAAAATCTTAGATATGTACAAAACACAAAAAGACCGGAATTATCCTGAGGCTAGAAAACGTTTTTGACTTCTTTAATTAAATGTCTCAAGTGTTCCCAAACATTTCCGCTCTGGTTTAACTGTAATTTGATCAACTGAAGCATGAACATATGACTCAAAAATAAGAAATGAGATACAAACTGAACCTTTTCTCACCTGTCTCTGTGTGTCTTCTGAGTAGAAATGTTGTGAACGGAGGATAAGAGACACAACGGTGCGGCTGGTCGACTTCGGCAGCGCCACCTTTGAACAAGAACACCACTCTCTGGTCGTCTCCACTCGTCACTACCGAGCCCCAGAGGTCATACTGGGTAGGCTGGACTCTTCACTCGTAAAGCTGTCAGTGATGTTTGGACGGTGGTGAAACTCTCTCGTCTCCCACAGAGCTGGGTTGGAGTCACCCGTGTGACGTTTGGAGCATCGGCTGCATCCTGTTCGAATACTATGAAGGCTTCACACTCTTCCAGGTCAGTGCGCCGGAAATCTGAAACTCTGGTCAGCCATGTTGTTTTGTTGTTTTTGTTGTGAGTGACTGAGGGTCATTGCGCGTAGCAGAAACCCTGTAAATTCTAGACACTAACAGGTACCATAGAATTGCACAAAAATCCGTGAGGGACGGCGGAGTCCCTGCTCAAAATTCCGTGAAAGAGGTTTACGGAGCCTTGTGCCAGAAGCCCATTAAAATGCATCTACATCATTTTAAACTGTGTGAGCATGAATGGGAATAAAAATAGCAATAGGTATTTTGTTCCATATAACACAGTAAGTAGAAGTGTAACAGGTAAATCTTTTATGGATGCAAACTCGACTAAAAACCCACCTGTTTAGGATTGTATTTGAAACATAATCAATTACCAATTTATTGATGGAACCTGACTGAATGTCGTGTTTTGACTGTTGATTCTACGTTGCATTGTGTTTCTGTGTTTGATATGATGGAAAGCACTTTGAAATGCCTTGCTGCTGAAATGTGCTATACAAATAAAATTTGATTGATTGATTGATTGTGGGATTTAACTCCTCCGCTTTTCGTCGCAGACTCATGACAATAAAGAGCATCTGGCGATGATGGAGAGAATCCAGGGACCAATTCCTCTGAGAATGATTCAGTGGAGCAGGTTTAAACCTACCGACCCTTAAAGCTTTAAAACCCAATCTGAAACATCTGGCTGAATTTTATTTATTCTTCTCCACAGGAAGCGCAGGTATTTCCATCATGGTCATCTCGACTGGAATGAAAACTCCAAGGCCGGACGCTACGTTAAATCTAAGTGTAAACCACTGAGGGTAAGCTGAAGGACTGCAAACATCTGGAATGAATAATTTGCCATATCCCTGGCTATTTTCCTAAAACATTCACAGAAAATGCAGCTTAGGAAGCTGAAATACTGAAGCCTAATGCTACTTGACACAATATTGACTTGTTGCAATTCACGGTTGTTTGCAGCCCTGTAAATAAAAAATAAAATTAAGAAATAAGGAAAAGAGAGTTTCCCTTAATTATCTGTAACTCTTAGATACCAAACAGAGAATGGTGATTTTCACTTAGACAACACTTTATTAGTTCTTGGAAGAATGAGAACAGCAAGCAGACATGCTCAGTGTCTGCTTATAGAGTCTGCTTCAGCACACCGAGCCACTTTTAGCCTCACTTCTAATAAATTAATTTCTTTAAAGCCATAAAAGCCTTTGTAAAATGACCCAGCTCAACTGCTATATAGCTATAAAGTATATCTATTTTACAGTTAACGAACCAGAGTTGTATTTCTATTTTGCGGTTTTAGATCCATACAAATTTGTGTTTTTCAACAAGCAGATTAATTTGACTTCTTTAAAGCATCTGCTTTTGAATGAAAACCTTGCTATTTTTATATAAGGCATATTTTATTCATCTATGTCTATGTTCACTTCAGTCCAGAGCCTGATGTTTTTTTTATCATCAAAATCACAATCAACTGAAATTCAAACTGTTATGTCTTTTTCTATTCATCTTATTTTGATGTCATGCAGATATTGAACCAAACCACAGAAAATTTGCTTCTACTATAACTTCCAGTTAAAGAACAGTGCTCAGTTCTACCATCTTTGACCAAAATTAGCAAGAGTGGAGGCCCCAAGAGCCGCATGCGTCTCTAGAGTCGCAGGTTATAGACCCCTGAACTAGATGGAGTCACTACCTACTTATATTCGTCTTATCACTGAGTTTTCTCACAGTGATAAGTCACTGTCTGGGAACCAGGATTTCTGGCTCAACATTGTAGCTCTTAATTGGGATGATCTAACCTTGAACGTAGAGGAGCGCTCCATCCTTATCTGTACCTCTCAGCATCTGTGAGCCCTCCTCCCTAAGGTCCAGCAGGGTGAAAATACAATGAGCCTCGCATAAATGCAACTACTGCTGCACCAGGAAGTGCATATAAGAAGTTATTTTCTAAAATGCCAGGAACAGGTTCCTAACTCCTGCAAAAATTGGGTGTCCACTGCAAATGCTGAAGAAGGTCTATGATGCAAAATTCACATTTTGCACGTTGTTGTACTCAACTCTCAACTGCGTCTACGAATAGCCCAAATGTTTTTTTTTTTAAGAAAGCACCCAGCCACTTTTTTGGCAATAAGTAAGACTTCTTTCGGTATCTGGAAAATGAGCCATTTCAAAAACCTCCAGGATATTTAGCCCATAGGTATAAATTTAAGCTGTGAGACTCTCTTCAGCCTACCGGCATCGTGAATTACCACGCCTCCGCCTCAGCCAACCAGCACCAGATTGTCGCTCCACTCCAGCCAATCACCACGCAAGAGCTCCTTCAAAAGGCCAAACAACCACCTGCTTCAGCCGCGCTTTGACTCACCTCCTCCCCGTCTCCACCCTCATCCTCCCGGGCATCTTCCAGACTCCCTCCAGGCTCCTTCCTCTCCAGGGTCCACTCCACCACCAGTGTCCGGGCCCGGGAGATGACTACCCTGAGCTTTGCCCCGAGCCGATCATCCAAGCTCACGGCGATTCTCAGCACGCACGTCTTCTGCCGGTGTCCGAGCGCCAAAGCACTTTGGGTCAATAAAACTTTCTAACTGCTGCTTTTCTCTGTGTGAGTCTCTATAGATTGAATTAACAACACAAATCAGCAGGCACCGCCCCTCACCTACCAACTAAACTGACATGATGATCGAGCCCGTTACCTAGCAACCACAGCCAAGCCCAACCCCGTCACCTACCAACCCAAGTGGAACTCCAGCATGTTTGGTCAGCCGGTTTTACTGCTGTGCAATGGCTGCTGGAAAATATAAGTGTTTTGTTGTTGACTTACCGTTCAGAAACCACTTACTGCATTCATGTTGGTTGCATAGGAGGCTCTTCTTCTGCTTTTCAAAGATGTACGATTGTATAATTGTGCATCTCATTAGATGCACAATGAGATGCAGCTAATGAGATGCAAAAAGAATAAAGTTGTGCAAAAAATATAATGAATATACTTTGTATAGTCCATAGACCTATCCTAACCTGTTCACTGAAAATTAATAGGTCACCTGTAACCTTATTTCTCCCTTTAAATAACAATCTTCTACGTTGTTCCGTTGATTTCCAGAACTACCTGTTATCACACGGGAGAGAGCACCACCAGTTTTTTGATCTCCTGGAGCGGATGCTGGAGTACGACCCGGTGAAACGGATCTCTCTCCCCGCCGCTCTGAACCATCCCTTCTTCCTGCCGCCCAGTCAGTCTGCACGGACTCAGGCCTGGAGGAACAGCTGGGACAACAGCAAATGACCCTTAAGAGCTTTTTAACGCTTCATGGACCACATGGATGTGTTTACAGGTTTACAACAAATTGTTCTTAACACTGTATTCATATTGTAAAAGAGAGTAATTGAGGGCTCACAGATTAGGCAGAAGATTAATTTATTTACAAATGAAGAGGTGGATGTTGTGCTGAGGAACGTTTAAATTGGAGTGAGGCTGAGCTGGATTGCATCAACTCAACATTGAAGGTTTGAAGCTCTGGTAAATATCTGAACAAAGCCTTCTTTATTCCAAAGAATACAAATCCTCTTTATTAGATTTATACTCAAACAAACTGTGAAGGAAGCTTTTAGCTTTACGGATCCTGTTCTTCTTTTACTTTGCCTTATTTGTTCCATGTTGCATCATAAAAGTTTAAACAGTTTTTCTGTTATTTAGATGAGATCCAGTGTCAAACACTATAAAAATGGACATAAATTAGATAAACTGCTTAGAGAAATTGAGCTATTTAACAAAAGGGGATTGGTTATAAAGAGGTTTGCTTTCATGCACTTAAATGGAGTTAAATCAGGGAGAAATAGGAGCAGTCTTCAGCTCACATGTGGGAAGAAAAGGAAGTATAAAATGACAAAATATCACGAAGTGTGTGACTATATTTACATTTTAAAGCAAGAAAATGCAAAACCTTAAATGTATGTTTACATTCTGTCATCTGACAATAATAACGTCTGTGTTTTTTTTATTATAAATTTTGTATGAACTGACATTTGTGATCGAATAATAAATGAGTCTCCTGACTCGATGATGAATCCACTTCAGTTCAGTTTTGTGTTGTTCAATTCAGTCCTGTCCATTCAGTTTTGTTCACTTTAAGTTATCTCAAGTCATTTTTGGCCAAATTCAGTTCAGTTGGTCATCCAGTCTAGTGAGTCAGTACCTAGCTAGCTAGCTAGCTTTTTTGCATATGGGTAAGTGCAAATTTATCGCCAGTTGGCTGGATGAAATTAATGCATTTTCTGTGGATATATCACATTCATTATGGTATTAAACAGTCTTAAATTTGAGTTGGTGAAACGGGTAACACCAACGCAAATCGACGTATCACCAGCAGAAACTCCCTGATGGCCCATTACCGGCTGTGCGATAATCATAGACAGCTTATAAGTCGTGATTAAGAGAGAGAGAAGTCATAATTATGAGATATAAGCTTTTTTTTCATTCCATAAAATCCTGTATTGCATAAAAAGGTTTAAATTAAAAAAAAAATTCAGTGCCAATTTTTAAAATCTGATTAATTGTCAGAATAATCGATATTTTAATTGATCTATAACTGAAGTAATAGTAGTCGCTTACAGTCCAGTCCTGTCCCAGAGACAATAGAGGACAAGAGTTTACACATATCGGTTAATTTTTTTATTTATTTATTTTTTGTATTATTTTGCATGTCCTGAGCCACATGTTGCATTGGCAGAGTATGAGCTCTTGTAAAGGCCGCCGCCTCCAGCAGGTTGATTGAGTGCAGCTCGGCAGAGAGAACGCTCACAAGGCTGAGCAGTGGCTGCCAGCTTCCCTCTGCAGCCTTGGCAGACTGACTGAGAGCTGAAACTGAGGAGTGTTTGTGCAAATAAATGATGTGTCTGTTCATAATTATGTTCTTTGGTAAGCTAAGCATGGTTTCAGAAAGTTCATGGACATGAACTGATGTTAAACAGAAGAGAGATTTTTTTAAAGTCATGTGGTGCAGACAAGAGGAGGCTAGAAAACAGTATAGGTAAGTTGTATCTTCAAGAAATAAATACATAAAACAACATGCAGTTTTTGTGGTTTTGGTTTTTCTTTTTGTTTGTGAGATTTCCATAAATAAACAGGAAACATTTTTTGTTTGAATAACAGATTCCCTCTTAGGAGTGTAGGGTGATTTTTAGACACAAATAATTTAAATTAGACTTTAAAAAGTGCTAAAGAAATATTGACTAACTCATTTAATTTACCTGTAAATGCTCATGTTTATTGCATTAGATGAATGACAACTGAGTGAGTGATCCCACACACCTCAGGCACATGTTAGGTCACATGCAGGTCATGGTAATTCACTGTGACATGAGTGGGTTAGGCTTCCTTTGAAATCCTTATTGGGCTTTGACCTCAGTGGCGTCCCTGACCTCTGTGGTTATACGTGTATGATCACACCTCAGGTTCTGGGGATGTACATTTTTTTAGACAGCTGCAATACTGTACAGAAACTCACCTCTCTTTCTAGAAAAAATAACTTCTTCTATTTGGTTTGTACTTCATTCCTACCTGCTTTTGTTCCATCCTACTTTCCTTCTTGCTCTCCATCTCTCCCACTTTCCTGTCTGTAGTCTTCCTTTCCTTGGACTTTGATTTAGAATAAGGATAAACATACAAGAGGAAGGATATTCTTTTTTAAAAAGCACAAAATCCATCCTAATGCCAAGTAAATCAGATATAAAAACACATTAATGGTACCTTCACTGTCATTCTTTGTGGAAATTCAATTTAATTCAGTGGAAATTTTGAAGGGAAAAAAAATGGATAGTGGGTTAAATCTCGCAACTGTTATTATATCTGTGTTTAAAAACATGGATTGGTTCTTTTTCATTTCTAGCCAAAGTTATTAAGTGTCATTTTAGAAGGTCCAAAGAGCCACAAGTTGCAGACGCCTGCACTACAACAACCTATGAGAACTACCTTTAACATTTTTACTAAATCTCCAAAGGTACAAAATAATATCTGATGATTAAGACTTAATTTTAAAGGATTCAGTTTGTTTCTGATGTATTTACCAATAGCGATGGGATGCAATGGGTCCTGATGGAGGCGTGTGGGTGTGTGTGTGTGTGTGTGTCAGTACTAGAACTACTTAAAGGATTCTGCAATGGATCAGCATGAAGCACGTGATGCAGCATCCACACACACGTTCTCATGCATGAGGAACTATGCTTTCATCACCAATAAATGATTAACTATGGGTGACACACAAACACATTGTTTTCTTAATTAAACCTGATCTGACAACATTTAAAGCAGGAAAACTAGACTCCTTGGTCGCTATTTTCTCTTTTTGTCTTCAACCCATGCTGAGAGGAAGTGCCTGTCCTCTCTTCTTGCTCCTTAAACTCATCCCAGGTCTGTTTCTGCACACAAGCTCATGGGGACGTGGCTGAGTGTTGATCCGGTTAAAGCATTAGCCTCTGTGGGCAGAAATGGGAAGAAATCTCATCAGTGAAAAGGAAAAGAATATGAGAGTTGAAGTGAGTTAATTTGCTGCAAGCCAACTGGAGTACTCCTGAAGAGCAGAAAATCTACTGTGAAAACACATTTAAGGACATAAAACACAAGAAGGCAGAAGGCGGCTCTCTTCAATCCTTTTATTATTTTAACTCAACATATGTTAAACCACATTATAAATGATTAAATGTACTGTTTCTATGAGTTTAAAACCCCAAAACAGAGTTTCTGGGGGTTTCTTTATGTAGAATTTTTTTTTATCAATCACATATACAATCAAATAGTTGAGTTTATTCTCTTGGACTAAATTATTGCTGCATACTTTTGTGTTTCACAATCATGAAAAGTGCCGTGAATTATTGGGAAAATGCATCAGTAAAGAAGGAAAGAGTCACACACTCCTTTGATGGAGTTCTGTTTTTATTACATCTATTAGTGATGTTTATTGATGTTTATTACATCTAATAAACATCAAAACATTTCCTCTCTACCAGCTGAGTAATTGTGTCTTTGCTGTGACTTTTATTTCACATCTGAATCTAATTTAAAACCTTTCTGATTACTTTAAAGGCTCTCTACAGTCAGACCTCTTCTTACTGGATGGGTTTTGCTTTTCATCTGGAAACCAATCACTTCCTCCTGTCTCCTTTAAAACTTAATGTGCTTAAGTCGTGAATACTTCTTCTTCCCTGGTTTTGGTCCAAAACATTCAAACAGTCCTTGTTACGGTCACTGACCTCTAGGGGCTCTCTTCATGAGAGAGCTCTTTCTTTGTGTTTCAGATTTACCTGGCTGCTACAGGTGCTACAGGTGTTGGAGCTCGTCAGCCACCCAATAAAGAGCTTCAACCGGAGATGTCAGATCCCTTTTTCCGTGGGCCTTGATCTGATGTGATCTTGTCAGTGAGTTGATTGTTTGTGGAGACTTTGGATGGTTTTGCTGTGAGCATTCTTGTGAAGCATCAAGTGTTTAACTAAAGTTTTGTTTCTCTTCACAGTGGAAGCTGGTAGGGGTTCTCTGCCATTTTGTTTAACTGTTTTCTCCTGTTTTTTGGTTAGTCAGGGAGTTCAGGTATTGCGCTTTCTTTTTTAGTTCTCTTCTAGAAAGTGTTTCTATTTTACAATTAAGAGTGGGATGTTATGTTTGTTGTTTTGGCCTTGGGGACCCTGAAGTGTAAAGCTTCCCTGTGCTTGTTGTCTACTGTGAGTGACATTTTACTTGAACTGTAAATGAAACTATATTTTTGGTACTGACACCAACTGTTTAGGTTGCCTTCTTTTTGTGTTACACCCAGTGCCAGACTTGACCCTTACTGGTCTTGTGGGGGGTTGTAACAGTCCTAAATATAGTAGTGTAGTATAAACCATGGGCGTAGGTTTGGGTATGGACAGTCGTGACATGTCACGACCAATATTCAAGGGATATAAAATAGTCCCGACCAATTTTTGCCATATAAATAAAAAAAAAAAAAACATATGTATTTTTTTAACAAAAACAAAATAAATAAACGAAAATCTACATTGATTAGTTTAATATTTCAATATACTACGCAGTGGTAGCATTCATTTTAAATGCTGGTGAGTTGGTGAGTAAGTTGTAAGGTCCCACCAAAACTTAGACCAAACCTACGCCCTTGGTATAAACACAAAATCGTGATGGAGTTGTTGATGGAGAGTATGATTTTAGTGTCCCATCTATTTTCATTGAAATATATTGTTTCTAAATAACTTTATTCGTGCCTTTGATCGTTTGTTCTTGTGGTTAAATTGGCATTTGAAATAAAGTCTTACTCTCTTACCTTGGTTGCTGTAAGAAAAGCCAAGATCTTACTTTAATTTTAACACAAAGACACTAAAGCAACTGAATGAAAAATAACATTAAATGCTAAATGTTTAGCAATGATATTGTCCAATATTGTGTTGCCAAACATAATCACAGTTTCTTAAAAAAATGTTTTATCACAACTTCTGAATTGTATTTGCTGTAGTGAAAGTTTCAGACTGGGCTCAGCACAGAGCGCTTTCAAATCTGATTCTTTCAGGAACATTTCTGTGAGTTTATTCCTCTGATTGGACAAACACCTGCTGTAATCTTCAGCTTCAAACTCTTTAACAAGCTGAAATCTTTACTGTCACTGTCTGCATTGATGGATAAATCTGGTTGTGAATTCAAAATGTCGTCATTCTTCAGCAACTTTCAGGTACATTTTTGTTTCCTTTCTTTCCCTTTTGTAAATCACTCAACTTACAATGTCATAAGCAAAAAGGAAACGTGTATTGTCTTTTTAATGGATTCTAACTCAACTTTGATTAATTTACATCGTTTCTTTCATGAAATAGTTTCTCTTTCAGACTCAGCCGTATTTGGTCACACTTTTCCCAGCTTTGTCTTCTCCTTCTGTCTACATAAACAAGTAGTCTGTTGTTTTATGAGGATTTGGGGAGATTTAAGATGCTGTGGTTTATCTGGTGGATTTCCTGCTCTGTCACCTGTCAGCATCCTGATATCCAGACCTAATCCTGAGAGGAATATGGAAATAGGTCTGAAGTCAGGCCAGTAATGTACGTGTGGGTCACTCAACATGACATCGCCTGTAAATCTTCCTCACAGACACGTGAGTCATTGGGTTCATTCTCTGCCACGGCTAACGAGATTCCCCTCGTTAAGTCCTCTAATCTACACTGAAGAGCTGGAGGCGGCGAGGTGCGGAGTGAGTCTCTATCAGGTAATGAGGGAAGCAGGGAAGGAATTTGTTTTCTCCCTTGAGGACCCAGACCCACGTCTCCCCAGGAGCTCTCTGTCCAGATAGGTTTTCTTTAAACAGGGCTGGCCTCAGGTTGAGGTTCTCCAGGAAAAGCATCTCTCCATCTGCAAGGGTAAGAAATCTCTACGTAGTGTTTTAAGATGTCTGGATAAACAACCTCATCAATATCCTGTGGAGTAAATGGAGTGACATTTGTCACTTTTTGTCCTTGTGTGTGGTTTGGCTTTCTGATTTAGCAACTTCCCAGACGTCTTGCTGATGATAAACGCTTCATATGTGTGTGTAAGCGGGGCGTGGGAGGCCTACACCTGAGCATCTGAGCCTTGTCTGACTCCTTGTCCTTGTCCTTGGTAGGTCTCAGCCTGAGTTATTGCTGAGACACATCAGACTGCCAGACTAATACAACATGAGCGAAGGAGAAAGCCATTACACTTCCACACGTCAGCTGTCGAGGAAATAGGGGTGTGGTCGATCCCTCTCCGCCAGCCAAACCGCATCATGGAGTCCGTGGCGAGACTGAAGAAGTCGCTGAGGTCGCCCATGAGGAGGCTGACCAGCTGTGTGGCGGGGCCGAAGGAAAAAAGGTTGTGTGCGAGACCCAGAGGGAAGAAGGGCAGGGACAAGAGACGGTGCAACATACTGGGGAAGATTCCTCCATTAAAGGCCTCCAAACTCAAAGACCCTTCAATGATTCGGTCATACCAGGCCGACCTGGAGAAACAAAGGCAAGTCAACACAGTTAGAAACAATGAAGGAAGTACTTGCACTTTCTTTGAAAAATATTGATACCTTTGACATTATTCACATTTTCTGAATAACTTGTGACGGCAACAAACTTGATGAGGTTGTTTTACTTGGAGTGGTTCATTCTGATAAAGTGGAAGACAAATGTTACAATCCCAGTTCCAATGAAGTTGGGATGTTGTGTAAAAGATAAATGAAAACGGAATACAATGATTTGCAAATCCTTTTCAACCTAAGAAAAGATGTTTAATGTTCAAACGGAAATCTTTGTTTTTTTGCAAATCTTAACTTATTTGGATTTTGTTGCCAGCAACACATTCTAAAAAGTTGGGACCGATTCACTGAAATTGGGGTTATACATAAGTGTAAAATTTTTTTTAACTAAAAAATAAGAAAATTGTCATTTTATTTACATCTCGATCCATTCAAAAGTCACTCAATTAGTAAATTTAATCCATCTGTGTGTAATTTAATCTCAGTTTAAATCCAGCTGTGAAGATCTGTGAAGTTTCTTGGAGAACAAAAAGCAACACGAAGACCAAATGACAAAGACATTCATATCTTTCACATTTTTACACTTCCATTTGGGTGTAAAGTTCTTCTAAAAAATAGTCCGAACTCTCAAAAAAACACTCAGCAGTTTTTTGAAAACAAGTTTATGTTTGTGGTGTCTGAAAAATAAACAGTTTCAAAAACCTCCTGATTATTAAGTCACAATCAACGGGCACTGCACCGTTACCTAGCAACCACAGCCAGGCCCAGCCCATCGCCTAGCAACCTAAGCAGAAATCCAGAAAATTTAAACTGATTTTTTTTTTTTTTTACTATACTCTGCTGTAAACTACAGTGAACATATCCATGCAACAATCAAATTAAACTATTAACTTTTTTTTTTTAGACAGATTCAGAAACTTTGGTTTACAAATGGTAAAAAGAAAAAGATAGAAAAACCCAACAATAACATTGATTAAATATTCAGACATGTATTGTTCGACTAGCTGTGTTTACATCATGTCATTTTAACTCATGTCCCCTATGCAGCGACTGAAGTGATGCCTTAGCTGAACTGTCTGAAATATTTCCGCTGTGTTTCCTGTTTGTACAGGAAGCTGCGGGAGGCCATGAACACTCAGAAGAACGCACAGAGGGCAGCTATGAGAGCTCACTTCAGGAGAAAATATCGACTCTCACAGGTGTGTGAGGAAAACAAGACACATAACTCATCGTAATTCAGCTGCAAACTCTCTTGGGTTAGAGGTGGACTTTTTGTGTAGATTAAAACCAATGTGCGGTGTTATGGAACATGTTCTGTTGGATGCATAATAAATTTGGTAATGGAATGCTTTCAGAAAGCCACATTTTTTCTCAATCCCTTTAGTTAAATCTGACAAAAAATAACAAATATCAAAGTAAAGAGCTGATGCATCCCTCAGCGTCTGGTATTCGTTTTAACTTTAGACTAGATACAGATGGATATGGAATCAGCTCCACTAAAAACAGGAAGCATTCTTGTGGTTTTTTTGACAGTATGCGAAGAGACGTTGGTGTTGATATTTATGACATAGACTTTGAACGGAAGAGTGGAAACTGAGAATCAGCCTGAAGACTCCATCGACTGATTACCGTCACAGAATTAACTGCTTTCTTAGCTACTGGTGTTAGAAGAACCAAGAGAATCTTCATCTATTTAGTACTTAATTAAGCTTTTAGCCACCTTTGATCACTTCAGTTAAATGTTTTAAAAAATATGTGGTCTCAGACTCAATTTAAGACTGAAAATGCATATTATTTATCTGCATTTACATAAATTACACTGAGATTTCAGTTCTTGTTCCTGTCACCTTTTTGTGGCCTTCAGCCCTTTTTCCTGTTTTGTTTTGCCAACACGATTCAGAGCCCTGAGGACACAAACCACCTGAGGTCTGTTGGCGGCAAAGTATCGCTCCCCCCTGAGCTGTCGAAGATGATTCATCCTGAAACCAGAACCAAGGACGACAGCTTCAACCTGCTTAGCGCCTTCCAAGGCCTCGGCATCAGCGGGGCGGTGTTTACGGGAGGGAAACCCAGCAGGACGTCAACGCCAACTCACGGAGACTCTTGTAGGGTCATGTAATCAGCGTTGTGTAGATTAACAGAAAGAGGTGGAGTGTGTGATGGTGTAAATTATGATTTTTTTAAATGAAATTAGAGGCATAATTTTATCTCAGCTGCTGACAAAATGACCGAATGCGACTGTGTTGGTTAGAAAATATACATATTAAACACAATTCAATAAAAGAATATTCAGTAGCAGAATAACTTTAATACCGAAACTGCAAATAAATGGAAATAATGGAAACATTTACTTTAGGGATTGCATCTATCGATCATAATTTAACATAACATATATAATAATTATTTTATATATTATAACATTGATAATAATTACTAATATTATTATTAATAAATAGAAATAAAACACTACAACAGAAAAGTTACAGTATCAGGCTTCAATTTCTAATGTATGTACTATTTGGAAGATGGGTCAGTTTTACCTGAATCGCTAAGGGTCTTTTAGCTCTGACATTAACATGTAACATGTTTACTGAGTTAATGCTCAGTAAACATTAACATGTCAGAGCTAAAAGACCCTTTAAAAAGTCTTTTCATTGTCAGTGGATTTTGCATGAATCCTTTTAGCTGCTGCTTTTAAAATGGATGGAAACTTTGTGGCCTTGAATATTCTCCTAGTTGGAGCGTTATGAATGGTGCGCATGGATAAATCTTTCTTTTCTGTACTTTAAACTCTGCTACAGTACGAAACAAATAATGCTGATTCAAAATCTGTATATATTGCTTATATATTTTATACAATGTATATTTCACATGACCACCACATAATGTTTTGTACTCAATATAGTGGAATCTTGTTTGATGCATCATGAATAACAAGTTCATCTCGATTATCTTGACCTGTGGCTTTGGGATGTTTTAACCACTGCAACTTTTCTAGCTTCCTGTAAGGGTTAGCTGCGCTCTCCTACTAGTGCTAGCTAGCACATAAACAGAAACAAGCAACTATTTGATAACAGATGTTATTTTATTATTATAAACAATATGTTGTTTTATTAGTCTAATTACTCAGTAGGAAAGGTAGGCAGCAGCCTGGCTAATGATGCTGCTCAGTAAACATTATAGATCCAATTGGTGATCTATACACAAGTAAGGAACCTCAGGGATATAATTGTATAAAATGTAAATAGTTTTTTTCAACTTTATGTTGTTTCATCATTTTTTTTTCATTGACTTACTGTAAATATGTAAAGTGCTGTAAAACGTACTTACACCTGTCAGATTTTTATTTTGCCATTTTGTCAAGCTTAAATGTTTGAAATCATCAGAAAAAATTTAAATATTAGGAAAAAGAAAACCAGAGTATTTATAAAGCACATTTTTAAAGTCCAAACTGACCTGACCATTTGTGAAACAACCACTCTTGACGAGTCTTTTCCATCACGACGGAGACATTTTGACCCACTTTTCTTTGGAGAATTGTTTTATTCTGTCACAATTTCTGGTCACACAGGCTCTTTATCTGCCAAGCCAAAACTGTATTTGTTGAGACCTTCAGAGGTGAACCTACTGGTGTGCTTTGGGTCATGGTCCTAGTCAAAGGTCATGAGCTGGTGGCTGGATGTTCTCCTTCAAGCATTTTCTCCTGCTTTGTTAGTTTTACCAGATTTAAAGCGACGCACATCTTTTGGAAACTTCTACGCTTGTTTTTTTTCTCGGTTCACTTTTTCTGTAGATCTTGAGGCTCTTCAAGATGTTTTTGGAAAATATGAGTTAACTTTTGGATGCCATTTTCTTGGTAAATGAGGAATAATAACATGAAATCAGTCAGTAAGCTCTGCAGTGCTTTAGATTGTGTTCTTGGTCATTTGTTGATGATTTCTTGGAGTAATTTTGGTCAGCTGGTCACTCCTGGGAAGGTTTAGCGCTGTTCCATGTTTTCTTTATTTGCAGATAACTTTTTAACCCTTTCCAGGCTGAGAATTTCTTTAGATTGGGGCCTGATAATTTTTTATTTTCTTTAGGTCTTGTAGTCATCAGTCATTAAAAGATTTTTGGGGGATGTGCTGTGGTGGTGCAGAGGTTAAGCACAACCCACATAAGGAGGCCTTAGTACTCGACGCTGCTGTCGCAGGTTCGATTCCCGGCCTGGTGACCTTTGCCGCATGTCTTCCCCCTTCTCTCATTACCCACTTTCCTGTCAATTAACTATCAATTAAAGGCCACTAGAGCCAATAAAACCTTTAAAAAAAAAAGATTTTTGGATTTACTCTGGTTATCTTTGATATTACAATTAGTTTGATCTGAAACATGTAAGTGTGACAGAAAAGGGAAAAAAGTTTATATGTGGCTGAATACTTTATCAGGACTGTATGTGTGTACTGCTTATGAGCCAAAGTTTAAGCTCTTATCTTTTTTTTTTTTTTGCTGTTAAGCTAATTTTAGTAAGCGACTAGGCTTGTTGAAGGTTTTTATACGAAACAGAAAGCGAATAAAATAACCTTGTAACAAGAATTTACTGTCGTGGAAAATTTTATTGAAGACATTTTTGTTGTCCAGCTGGTGTTTCTCTGTTTTGTGTGAACATTCTGGCTCTGTTGTCTTTCTCTTGAACTCTGATGCTCATATTAATAAATCACCACCTCCTATCGGTTCGTTAGAGCAATAAAAATACACATCCAAGGCCTTGTGAGGCTGGAAGTAGAGCAGGAACGTAACCACTCCTGACAACTTTAGATGAGAGTGACCGACACATCGTGGTTGGACCATGAGGAGAGTACAGGGAACATCTGGGTCCAGGTTTTTAGGCGTTCTACCTCAAAAGGGTTTTTGTATGACTGCAGCAGGGACTGTGGTGCATGCTAACCTGGAAGGAGGCAAAGGAGCTCTGAAAGCGGTCAGAAGAGGCGGCGTGGATGGACGGGTGAGAGGCTTTGAGGAGATCCCTCATACTGGGAGGAATGGTTGGATCAACCTGCTGAAGTTCTGGAGAGAAAATCGTTTCCAGCAGCTTCACAAGCACATGGAGCGGACCTTCAATGTCCTCGGACCCATTTACAGGTACAGAGAGATGTTTTGTTTGTGCTGTATGTGGTTCAGTGGCGGTTCTAGACCAAATTCACCAGGGGGACCAACAAGCGGCCAGTTCAATCTCCAAAAGATTGAATAAAACAAAACATCGCTGAACATATGAAGTGAGCCAAAGAGCCAGTTGTAGTTCTGGAGCTGCAGGTTGCAGACTCCTGATCTAGCAGAAGAAAATCATTGTCTCAAAATGGCTGAAGCTAAAAGTGGAACAGAGCAATGAAAGAATTTGACAGAGAAAAAAGCTGAGAAAAGTTAGTTATAGCTATAGCTAATTATTTTATTGATATGTATATTAAATCTGTCACATATCTTAATGATTTCTTTTCTATGATGTGTGTTATTAATTATGGAGTAATTGGGTTTAAAGTCCTGATAATGAATATTCTAAACATCAAACACCTAAAACTGTAAAACTGTGAAAACATAAAATTAAGTTTCTCTAAATGACCAATTGGTTACGGTTTCTGTGCCAGCAGATTTCATCAGTCATCACTTCTACTGGGGCCCTGACCCCCTGATGGCTCCGGTCTAGAACCGCCCACAACGTTGTGCCTTTGTTCTTACACCAGCTCTTCTGTCTTTTGAAAGGGAGAAGGTGGGCACTCTTAGCAGCGTGAACATCTTGTTACCGTCTGACATAAGCGAGCTGTTTCAGTCAGAGGGGCTGCACCCTCGACGCATGACCCTGCAGCCGTGGGCCACACACCGAGAGATACGCAACCACAACAAGGGAGTCTTCCTCAAGTCAGTACCCCATCTGCGCTTTAATGACTCCTGTTGAGAAAATACTCACTTCCTTTCTCTCTGCAGAGACTTATTAGACTCATTGCAGTTTATGTTTGCATAAAATGTGAGCCAAGTTGGATGAATTGATGCGCAGTATGCTTTACCTTCCGGTCCTTCTTCCCACTCGGAGAGCGTTTGGATGGTAACATGTTCGAAATGCCAGGATGTGTGAAAAAAAGAAGTGCAAAATCAAAACATAAAACGTGTCAACTTCAAATATGTTTTTATCCCCGAAAGCTTTGCATGTCGTACTTGAGTTCAGACCATGCAATGTTTCGTATTTACGGTTATAGTCAAAATATTTGATAGTTACACAACATAAAACTACCAGAGTTTATTTATTTTATGGACATCTTAGAATCCAAGGGCTTTACAAGAGGTTCTTATTTATAACAATAAGAAATAAAAACGGTTCTCACAGTCAAGCCAGCAAAAAAAGTAAAAAAAAATCTACTTTGTGTTCTATTGCTGAAAATAAAAGTTACGTCATCAATACATTAAAATGTTATGATAGAAACTTCTCAGAAAATATATAATTTAGATCTCCAGCTGGATATAATTTTTTTTTTCTTTCTTACAGTCTGAGAGAAAACCTTAATGAAAAGATAAAAAAAAAAAAAAAAAATTTGTTTTCATTGTGTTTTCTCAACACAAAAGCCCTTGAATGCCAGACTAATATGAATTTCTTATAGGACTGAAAACTATGTAATTAATTCAAGCGGAAAACCTGGTAAAGGTCAGGTGCATCATCTCATCTCCGAACGCCTGACCAGGCAGCTTCTTCTCTTCAATCTGATAGAGAGGCCACAGTTTACAAAGTTTATTGTTTTTCTTGCATCTGGAAATGCTGGAGAAAAACATTAGTGTTGTGATTTGAACCACTTCCATGATTATGCACATAATCCTTCTAATGGCAGCCAATCTTTATTCACATGCTTTATTTAGTGAGATTCAGGTTATTATCATGCCTCTTTTAACATTTTCACATCTTCTAACTTTACGAAAACATGCTTCAAAGTATTTTGTTGGGATTTTCCACAATAGATCAACAAACAATGGTTGAGAATAGTGAAGTGGATGGAAATGATGCATCTTTTCATTTTTCTTAATAAAAAGATGAAAAGTGCTCCTATATTTATATTTAGCCTTAACAAAGAACGCAGCAGACAGATCCAGCCACACCAGCACATAATGGTCAATCTAAACTGGTTAAAAGGTGAGCAGACTGATCGAAAATATTGATAATATCAATATCAAGTCAGTGTCAGTATCAGATCAATACTAGTGTGATAAGATCAATACTTTAGTTTCAGATTCCCTATTAAAATTCTTATTTTATTTTTGTATTATAGTTTGTCAGTTGTACGTTTCAAAACATTTTGTTTTGTTTTACTCACATGATCATTGTTATGCACTTCGTTTTGGAAAACAAATAAGGTCAATATATCATCACTAATGCATTTCGTAGATACCTATAAACGTATCTAAATTCTGCACCAGGTTTGAACAAAATAATTCATATTAAAAACCACAAAAACACCTAAAGGCCAGAAGATTGATGATGCATCTAAAATTAATAAAAAGTATCAGTATTGGTATCGAAGAGAAGAAAACCACTGACGGAAAGTAGCCATAAGATGTAATATTTATAGTTTGAAATGTCATCAACAACAAGGTGGTGGCAGCATCATGATGATGGGAGGCATTTTTTTTTAGCAGAGAGAGAAAAGCTGGTCAGACTTTTCAGATAATTATTTGTCAAAAGTTACTACTTTGTGTTGGTCCATTACTGGGGTAAGAATTTATCGTATCATTTATTATTTATCGTGTCATAATAAGAATTTAGATTTTTATTGTCGTCACAATAAATTTCAATTAATTATGTTAAAAATACAACAAAATTGTCTGTATTGTCAGGATTGTTAGTTTTAGTTTTGAACAAGCAGTTCAATAAGAACCAATGAAAAAACATTTATTGTTTTTTCTCAATAAATACCAATAAGTATGGAAATATGATTAAATGCAATTATTGTGAGCAGTTTAGTGATACAAATCACACTTCTTTATGTGACTGGTGTTATAAAGTAGCATGGTAACAACTGGTTATGTTTCAAGAGCAGTGTTTGTGTTTGTGGCTCTATGATTGCAGTCACAGCTATACAGTTATTTAAAAAAGAAGTAATAAATAGTTCTCAAAGTTACTTTTATCACAATAGCACCAAAAAATATCATGATAAAACTTTAAGTCCATATCATCAACATCTGGTCTATCACATGAAATCCCAATAAAACACATTGAATCTTTTGAAATGTAGTAAAAGTTTGAGAAGTACAAATACTTTGTATCTTCAGCTACAAATTCCACTCAAGCAAAATCAAGTGGAACAAAACTTAATATGATTTATTGTATCTAGTCTACAAGGTGCAGTTACTGTTGATCTGGGTTTAAAAAAGAGGTTATTATGGTTACAGAAGACAAACAAAAGTAAGATTTTGCTTTCTTTTATCACTGTAAACGTCCTTTACTTCTCTGCTTCCCTGCCGCTCTTCTCTGTCCAGGAATGGCGAGGAGTGGAGGTCCGACCGCCTTCAGCTGAACAAGGAGGTGATGCTGAGCGCGTCTGTGAGACGATTCCTCCCCCTCCTCGATGAGGTGTCGAAGGACTTCTGTGGCATGCTGCAGGCCAGGGTGGAGAAGGAAGGGCGAGGAGAGGAGGGCAAGCGGAGCCTCACCATCGATCCCAGTCCTGACCTTTTCCGTTTTGCGCTGGAAGGTCAGGGAGCGTCTTCACCACGCTTTTTCATTAGCTGAAGCACCAATAAAGGTCATAATAGTTTGAAAAGTAAAGGAGGGCGGTATATTAAAGCCCACACTGCAAAAAAGACACAAAAACTTTGCACAAGAAACTTACTTTAGTTTCTTGTGCAAATATGTTAGCACTCTTAAAATAAGACAAAACTAACTTAAAAGTACCTTTTCAGCAAGATATAGGAGTTTGTTTTAAGTAAATAATTCCTTAATACTGATGAAAAAGGAGAAATAATCTGCTGGTGGAATAAGACATTTTAACTTATAATATGGGGAAAATGTCTTGTTCCACTGCTACTTTTTTCATCCATATGTTTCATGCTGAATAGTTCCGTGCTAGTGAGTTTTATTTTATTCCAAGTGTACTGAGATATTTGCTAGAGAAACTAAAAATATTTAGTAAGATTTTGTCTTTTTGTAATGCAAAAATCAGCAATTCCAGTCACAAATGCTGACGCAGATGCTGCAGCAACTTCTGACGTCAGAGGAATTACACAACTTACAAAAATATCACTCTTTGGAGATGTTTAATACAATTCCACTGAACCAATCATATTAGCTCCATGCTTTAAAGGGAAAGTATTTACAGACTGTACTTGAGCCAAACTTCAGTCTGACCCGAGGCGTATCGTATTGATGAAGCAGGAGGTCAAGGAGAACATGTTCCTTAAACATCAGAAATGATCAAAGCTGCAGTCTTTCTTGCGTCTGTCTGCTCCGCTGCCACATTTGCAAGTGTGAATCCCCTCCTGTGTGACTCAGTGTGATGATAACATAGTCATGTGGCTCTGATCTAAACGGACCGCAGTGCAAGGAAGGTGTAAAGCCAGACGAGGAATCGGCCGGCTCCGGCGAAACTCAGCCCAGGAGGTTTATGTGAGGATAACGAAACGCGAGCACGTCTGACAGTCGATGGATGTGTGAGGAAACGAGCCGCAGCTTCTCCAAGACAACAACTCTGCTTCGCTTTGCAGAGACGGATTTACAAATGAAACAGCAGAGAAACATGCAGATGGATTTAACACACTCAGGGTGAAATAATCACCATTGTGCAAAACCCTTTCACATTTTGTCACATAACATCAACCTTCAGGGTGTTTGTTGGAGATTCTTGCGAAGCATAACTGGGAAGTGGACTGGAGAAGGTTACATCACATTTACACAAATAGAAATCTGAAAAGTGGTGCATGCATTTGTATTCAGTAGAGGTGTGTGATAGATCCAATGCCAAGTAGATACAAGGTCCGTATTGTCGATACCAATATTGATACGATCCTGTATATTTAGGTATGATATATATTGTCAAATGTCTGACTTTTTCCTTTTAATTATTTTGGTCAAATCTAAGACACGTTTATAGAAATCTACAAAATTAAATAACATTTTAACATGATTTGTGTGCATTTTTCCTAAATAAATAAAGTACAAAAAATTGATCATTTGAAAGAAATCAAAACAAAAACATTTTGTTGAGAAATAAATAATAATAATAATAATAATAATAATAATAATAATAATAATAATAATAATAATAATAATAATAATAATAATAATAATAATAATAATAATAATAATAAAAATCAACATGGAATCTGAAACTATTGATCTTAGCATGCTAGTATTGATTCAGTATTGATACTGACTTGGTAGCGATATTACTGATATTTTGAATCGATCCGCCCATCTCTGGTATTCAGTGCAGTTTTCATGTCTAGCTAATAATTATCTGCTGGATTTAGCTTTGGACTTTGACTAGGCCACTGTAACAGATGAATCTACGTTGATCTGTCTGATTTTGGTCATTTTTTTCCGGATTAACTTGTATTTTCCTCCATCAACTTTGACACGCTTCCTGAAAAAAACCATCCCCACAGCATGATGCTGCCACCACTGTATTTCAGCGTAGAAATCATGTGTTCAGGTGATTTCCTGTTTAGTTTTCCTACACACATTAATGTTTTGTCTTATCTAACCAGAGCACCTTCTTCTGCCTCACTCTTTCTATATTTGGATGATGAATTGAACACTAATCTGTGGGATGTTCAAAGCTTTATTATTGCTTTTAACTTCTCTACAGATTTCTCCCCGACTGAATTAAATTTAGAAATTATGTGACGTCAGAAGATAGGATGTCACTCTGGATTTAATCTATGGGTATCAGAGTAAAAGGGACAGAATACAAATGCTTGCCACACTTTTTAGAATTTATTTTACAGTAAAGACATTTGAAGAGCTTTACATGTTGCTGTGAATCTTAAGTTCACAAGCTGAAAATAATTTGCCGAAGGTTTTAACACTGAATTAAAAGCACTGACGGCCCGTCTAATCCTCCCACCTTCTCTTCTTTCCTCGCCTCTGCAGCCAGCTGCCATGTGATCTACGGGGAACGCATCGGCCTCTTCTCCTCCTCTCCTTCTCTGGAGTCTCAGAAGTTCATCTGGGCAGTGGAGCGAATGCTGACAACTACCCCTCCACTCCTGTACCTGCCCCCTCGCCTGCTGCTCCGCATCGGCGCTCCCCTGTGGACCCAACACGCCACAGCCTGGGACCACATCTTCAGTCATGGTGGGAAGCAGCATAGCTCTGATTAGCTTAGGGCAGTGGTGTCCAAATGTTTTGGCGTGGGGGCCAAAAATGTCAATTTGAATGAGGGCCACAGAAGTCTCTAAACTCAGTGTTTTAGTGAAATAGGCAAATAAGTCAGATATTTGTAGACAGCTGATCTGTAACTAATTTTAGATTAAAAACATAAGATGTGTCTACATTGTTGACCTGAAAAGAAGAAGAAGAAAAAAACTATAAACTATATTCTAAATTTTTCAGATTGATTTGCTTTTTCTAGATTTTTCAGCGACAAAAACAGGATGTGGCTCACTCTTGATTTATTTGACCAAGTTTATTAAATGGCAGTCCCTGTTAGTATTAAAATTAATTAAATTCAAAAGAAAAGCATTTTCATTGTAACATATTAAATTGTCTATATCTTCCTTGAAATGTCTGGCATCAGTGATAATTTCACCCTAAGATTGTTTTGAAATGAGTATCTGCATCAACTGCCTGGGAAACCAAATTTAAGCCATTGTTAAATTGCAACCAAGGGCCACCCAGAACCCCTCAGAGGGCCGCAAATGGCACCCAGGCTGCACTTTAGACACGCGTGGTTTAGAATAACATCTTTAGTCAGCTGCAGCTTTTCCCCTAACTCAGTTATTCTGCTTCTTCAAGCTCAGGCCAGGATCCAGAGGGCTTATCAGCGGCTCTCATCCTCCCAGGCTCGCCGCTCTGCGACTGGGGCAACTGGGGGCCAGTACACTGGCGTTCTGGGGCAACTCATGGAGAAAGGGCAGCTATCTTTAGACCTCATCAAAGCCAACATCACTGAGCTGATGGCTGGAGGAGTGGACACGGTGTGTGGGCGTGTGTGTGTGTGTGTTTTCTTGTCCACGTGATAATCGTTCATGGCCAGAGTCCATGTCACGTCTCATTTGATCCTCTCTGCAGACGGCCGTTCCTCTGCAGTTCGCTCTGTTTGAGCTGGGACGCAACCCCGAGGTGCAGGAGAGGGTCAGGCAGCAGGTGAGGACGTCGTACTCACAGGCCGGCGGTGATCCTCAGAAAGCCCTGCAGGGGGCGCCGCTGCTGAAAGCCACAATCAAAGAGGTTCTCAGGTACTTTGATCCAGCACTTAAATCTGTTCTGGTGCTTTTGTTGGATTCTACTTCAACAACAGACATTGGGATGAATGGATAATCATTTTCAGATCAATAGAGCAAAAAGATATGGAATCGTTTTGCAATTTCCATTTCTGAAACCAGGCAAAAAGTCTCACCATGCAAATGACTCAGCAGTTACCAGAGTTAAGACAGTGGAAAGAAAAGCACATCAAAACTATGCACAAAAAGAACAAAGAAATCTGAATTATCAAAGATTTACGGTGTATATGGAGGGATACTAAATTAACCTGTGGAGTCCTCTATCAAGTGGATTAATAAAGAATCTGATTTTACATTAATTAGTGAAACAAAAAGGATATTACGCAATCTTAAAAGCCATATGAAGCTAAATGAAATCAAAAATTTCACATTTATTTTAGTTAATTTGTTTAATATCCATCATATTACTTTTTTTTTTGCTACACATTAAAACCATTAAGTTAAAATCCACCCATCATGTTGTTTGGTCTGTTGACATCCAACTCTATTTTCCAATCTAGTTTTTTTTTCTCTCCTGATGCAAAGAAAAGTATTTTAAAGCAAGAAAATACTTGAATAAAACCAGATAGTTTGGTGAATAAAAGTTGTTTAGTTGCCTTTCAGTTGTCATGTCAAGCAGCTGTTTCAACTTTGGGATTTTTTTGTTGCCTTATGAATATTTTTCAGAGGATTTTTTTATGATGAAGTAAATCTTATTGATGTGTTTTGTTAGAGATTTATGGTTCCTAATTTTTTTTTGGTATCACCTTTCCACCTTTAATAGGAAAGGATTTAATTCAGGTTTTGCTCTCAGATGTGTTTTTTTAAGACTATTTGGAGGAGAAACTTTAGGATAGTGAACATTAAAACAAAGAAATTATATAGTGTTTAATTTTGTTTTTAAAAAAGTGGTAAACTTCATCTGCAACACAATACAACCAAAAAAATCTATTTTTATGTCTTATACATTAAGCAACTAAACTATGTCGTTTTTTAAAATGATTTCATTTGAAATATTTTGATTCGAAGCAGCGACTTTCAGTAATTATCTTTAAATCTAAAACAAAAACACCAGCAGCAGCTGTGACTTTGAAACAGGAATAACCTCCAGTAATGGATAATTTGTTCCTTTGGACCAGTAGAGCAGGAAAAGCAATCAGAGATTGGGAACAGCTTCCTGGAGTATGTGCTTTCATTAAAGGGACACCCGAGGTTGTGTTGGGAATTAATTGACAGGAAAAAAGATTTAAATTGCTGGAAATATCAGCGCTTATTGGTTTGTGTCAGGTTGTACCCAGTGGGGATCACAGTGCAGAGATATCCTGTCAGAGATATTGTTCTCCAGAACTACCACATACCTGCAGGGGTAAGTGTTGCCCACTTTCCATGCTTACCCAACATGCCCTAAAGCGTGATGGTTACAAGTTTGATATCCCATCTGCAGACGATGGTCCAGGCCTGCCTATATCCGATGGGAAGGAGCTCCCAGGTGTTCGAGGATCCGCTGCGGTTTGATCCGGGCCGCTGGGGCCGCAGCAGCAAGGAGGACGGGCGGAGAGGAGAGGGACAGGGGTTTCGCTCTCTGGCCTTTGGGTTTGGGGCGAGGCAGTGCGTCGGGAGGAGGATTGCTGAGAACGAGATGCAACTCTTGCTCATGCATGTGAGTCACAGTAGACAGGGCGGGAGGAAGAGAACAAGGATGAGGAAGGGAGTGAAAAGCAAAGAGGGGGCAGGGGAAGACAGAAGATAGTACTATCTTAACCATTGTATGCTGAGTAATGTTAAGTAAAACTACCAGAGACACAGAAAAATCAAGGAATATGCTGGCAAAAATCCTGAATGTAAGGTATTTCATCAATAGCCCAAGCACATAAAAAAACACCCAGCTGTTTTGTTGGCAGCAACTTAATGTTTTTTCGTGTCTGGAAAATTACCTGTTTCAAAAACCTCCCAACTGCTAAGTCACTCTGTGCAGTTACCTAGCTACCGCAGCAGAACCCAGCCCCGTTACCTAGCAACCCAAGCTCCAGCACCTTTAGTCAGCTGGTTTTATAGCTGTATGTGCTGCACAATGGCTGCTGGAAAAGACGAGTAGTGCATCTAAACCATCCTTTCATTGTGAAAGGAGCTCAAAATAGACAAAACTGATCAGACAGAAATGTCGTTATCTAAGAATAATTTTGTTAAAGAAATTAAATAAACATGTTTTGTATAACTCATGGATCTATCTTGACCTGTTCAAGGAAGCATAATATTTCACCTTTAATTTGTGGCATACACTAATCAGTGGGGAACTTGGAGTTAAGTACTTTGACTAGGAACAGATTGATATGTGGCAGGAGAAAGTTTAATTTGACTCTCACCTGTTGAATTGCAAATTCAATAGGTGAATTTTACCTATTGAAAAACATTTGCCTGTGGCACCTACCCTAAAGTCCTCTGCAATATTTTATTAAAATGTCCACCTTTAAACCTTGGTTATTCACAGATAGTTTAGAAAAAAAGTGAAATACAAACCTGTTCTTTGTTGTTGTTGTTTTTTGTCTTTAGGGTTTGTTCAGTCATCTCTGCATTAGGAATAGTCAAACTAAAGCTTCACCTATAGCAACAGGTGTGATAGAAAGATTTTTAGCTAGAGATATTCAAGACTAAACACAGTGCAGTTTTTCTTGTGGCAGACTTGCTGTTTTACCTGCTAAAATCATTTTTAATTTAAAGTAAATGAAAAAAATGAAGCAGTATAAAATGAAATGAATTAAGAAAAAAATCTGAAGCACTAAGCTTAATCCCTCTAAAGTCTGCTCTGCCTCTCGTCTTTCCTCTCCCCTGGTCCTGCCTTCATCCTCCTCTCTCTGTTCAGATCCTGCTCAACTTCCATCTCAGCGTGCCGTCCTCAGAGGACATCAAAACCAACCTCACCCTCATCCTGCAGCCAGAGACTCCTCCGAGGATCACGTTCACCAAGCTCTGACACACAGGAAGGGAAACTTTTTATCATCCAACACGTTTTATTCACCAAGTTTAGCTCAGTTTAACTCCTCTCTCCTGGTTGTAGCTGAACTGGGAGCTCCATATCCTTTCTCATGCTTTGTATTCATCTACAATGGAGTCAAATAAAGGATGATTTTCCTCCCTTGTGTTCTGTGACTGAACTGTTGTCATTTCTGTCCATGAGATGGCGCTAAGACTCACAGCTGACACACCCCGTTAATATTCCCCCCCCCCTACTTCCTTTTCATGTTTCAGTCTTTCCCTGCCTCTTGCGGCGTCCAACAGGTTGGTCATTTTTTTCCGCTCTCAGGATTCAAACTGTGAATGAATCTGCTGTGATGGTCAGTGTGTAATGTAGGAAACATTCCTGGAATATTTACTTTATTTAAAAGGTAGATCTGCTGCTTGGCGAGATACCTTCCCTTTTTTTTGGCCGTCTTTTTTCTTTTAAAGTGGGCTAAAGTCAAACACGGAAAGATTCCCTACTATATCTCCTTCTTTCAGCGTCACATTTTCATATTAAATTCAAACCGACTTTGATTTTAACCGCGGCCTTTAGCTCCTTTGTGACATTGTGCAGGCTCAGGTTGCAGGTTAGGCTTCCAGTTTTGGAGCAAAGGTCTATTTAAGTTAAAGATTTACACGTTGCATCAGCGTGGGTCGGTGCGTGACCGTGCGTGGATACCACTCAGCAGAGTAAACTGTGCTCATGAATGGAAAACCTCATTCAGCTGCCATTTATTACACACACGTCTCGCCTAATTTCTTACACAGCGGGGGTTTGGGTTTTTATACTTAAATGGCAATTTGCTGCTCCGAGTGTAAACAAAACTTGCTGGAAAATTACTGTAGTGTAAAAAAATAATAATTACAAGTTTTATTTTTATGCAAAAGACGCTTGTTAAAAAGGCTTGCCAGTTGAAACACCTTTTAACAATCTAGGGATAAAAATGAACCCAGAGAGAAAAATATATGGATTTGGTCAAAATGTTGGTTTTAATATCAAAAACAGCGTTATAATTATAATGTTTCCAATTAGTTTATAGCAGCCGGTTGTGTTTGTGGAATAATACAAAACAATAAGGATTTGATTGTTGTGTGAATGTGGGGAATTTTTTGTAATTTAACTACGTTGACTGCAAGGTGCATGGTTGTACTGTTGCCGTTCAGCATTTAAAGCCATGGGTTCAAATCTTCCTACATGTTTGCTTGTTCTCCCTGTGCATGCCTGGTTCTTTCTGGGTACCCTGAGATTAATTAATCTCCCTAAATTGCTTTTGGTGTGTGCGTGTGTGTTTTCTCTTAAAATAATAATAATAAAAGGAACACTTAACTAATGCGCTGTGGAAATCTCAAGCATTTACAGGCGCTCTCACCTTCTGTAGTTTTGGTGAACACGTTACAACACTCAAAGCAGCTCCTTTTGAGCAGTTCACATTACTTTTGTCATCTTCTGCTGTCACATACAACTCAGACTGATTGGAATGACTTTTCTCTATTATTAAAAGTCAAACGTTTTCTATGGCTAAACTGACTTTCTGAAAAACATCTGTAGTTTCTTAGGGCATTTTGTTTTGTCCCAGTGACTCTTCAAAACCAGCTGCTGCTGTTAAGTAAGAAACTCTTTAGTATTTCACAACATTCTTTGTGCTGTCAACAGATAAATCAACATAATGTGATGAACAAAACAATTAAGACAAGTTAAAATATAACTTTAGCCAGGTTAAATGTATGCAGCAGTTTTCTAGTTTTATGCTGTAGGGAAGAGGTGTCACACTCATTTTTGTTTTGGGCCGAATTAAGATCATGAATGCTCTAAGGGCATAAAACCTGTTAACAAACTGTTACAATATCAATGAATTCTTCGAATTAAATAACATTATTGAACATCTTTTCAGCCCCTCTAGGATTTTGTGTTTGTGGTCATTTGGAAATCTTTGCAATATTTGCGCTTTTGTACGACGGAAAATGCAACTTTTTATTCCTTGCTGTATTGATTATGGACTATAATCTGACATCAGTTAAGGCTGAGGCAGCTGTTTGGTTCAAGTAAGAAAGATTTTTGACCATTTTTGAGAAAAATCTGCAATAAACTCCCAATTGTAAGTGCAAAAAAAGTGTGGGGATTTGTTGCTTTTCCGTGGATTTCCACAATAATTCTCAAGAAACTGGGGGGATTGATTGATCTTATTTGGCAGTAAACAGATTGTCAGGTCTAAATACCTAATTAAACAAAACAGAAGAAAGACAAGAGAGTTAGATTCTTTGTTTCTCGCGAGGAGAGCAGACAGAGATGTGCTTCCAGTTACAAATCTCCAACCTGCTCTGGCCAACACACCTCCCGCTCCTCTATTTTATTGATTTCAGGAAACCCTGTCACACGGGGCGCTGCAACCCTATGGGGTGGGGTCAAAACATTCATCATATGGTCGCAGCGCTAAATAACATTCACTAGTCTAGACACACGTTATCTATACTCTAAATCTTTCTTACTCCAAGCCCGGTGTGGAACAAGACACATTGCATAGCTTCAAAGCAACGGCTTTGTATCACAAAGCAGCACAGAGCAGAGTTTATTGTCAGGCCTGTAAAACTCTGCTGGGAGCAATTAACACCTCCGTCTTGTAGGAAGTCCTGCAGTGCAACAGCTGCCGAGAGTAGCTGTCACCTCTATTTCCCAGGGAAGTCTCAGGATAGAATCAAAGTTATTTAACACACAGAAACATTATCTAAAATGTAACTACAAGGCTACATGATACAACAAATATTTGATAATTACTAATAATACAATTTGTCCAACACAGATAAAAACTGCAATGATTTGATTGATAACATAATATTTAAGCACATTTAGTCTAGAACCTGGAGGGCCACATAAAAAGCTATGGCGGGCTGGATTTGGCCCACAGGTCTCGAGTTTGGCACATGTGCTGTAGAGCATCTTGCTGTCTTGGTACCATCGTGGGTATGTTGACGGTCTTAGCATCATATTGACCCACTCAGGACTAATGCAAATAGTGTGAGTGGGAGGAGAGAGGGGAGGGAGAGGAGACGGGGGTCAGAGGGTAAAACTGAACGAAGAGGCTCGTTCTGGTGAGATGGGACTCAGTGAGAGACGAGCGCACAACTTTGGAACTGAGAAGGATAAATTACACAAATAAAAGCAACAAATTAAAACGAGGATTGGAGCTGCTGGACGGAGGGTTTTATGAAAATGGGTAAGTTGATCAGTCGCTTTTTTTGTCCCACAGAGGAGAAATTCAGCATCAGATATGTAGGTTCATACAAAAAGTTCGTCAAGTGATAAAAAAAATATTTAAAAAACAAGCTTAACAATAGTAACAGTATTAATAATATACTGTACAAGATTATAACGTAAAGACTTTGTGCAGCTATTACAATAGAGATATTATACTCACAATCTATGGGAACTGCAACTTAGTAGGATGACTTTTTAAAATGTACATAATTTGCATGTGCGTTTCCTTATTTGCAGGTGAATAAGAGATTTGACCAAATTCAATCAACAATAACATGTTTCAAAGTTTGAAATGCTTTAAAACAATGTTGCTGGTTTTTAGCCAGTTTGATGGTCAGTGTTGGAGCAGAAACCAGTTTTTCCATCTGATTACATACAGCGCCTTGCAGAATTACTCATAACCCAGAACTCAGTCATTTTCACAAACTAGCTGCAAACTTTGTGTTTTATTCAGATTTTATAGGACAGACTAAAATGACACATGGTTTTCAAAACTTTTATTAATAAAAAATCTGAAATGCTTCTTCTACACTGCTACCCCTAAATGAACTTCAGTCCTGCCAATTGTCTTAATTTAATCAGTCATTAAACTGTTGTTTGAAGGGTTTAGAGGTTTGTTAGGGAGCATTTGGGAACAAAACAGCATCACCAAAAACACAGCAGATAGTTAAAGGGAAAATAAGCAGAGAATCTTAAAGTTGGGTTATAAATGATTTGATATTCTGAGCTTTAAACATCTCATAGATCACTGGTTTATCAGATTTTCATCTGAAACTGGAGAGTGTTTGGTACAAATGCAAAACTGCCATGTCACTGTGGTTCAACTAAAACAGTAATCGGAGAAATAACTCTGGTAACTCTGGAGGAGCTGCAGAGTTGGTGGAAAAATCTGATCAAAACCAAGTTGCACATGGTGTTTCAGGCCAGACTCGTGTTTTGTAACTCCGGTGTCTTTGACCCGAGCTGTGCTTTATTTATAACCAGCCTTCCAAGAACAGGAATCGATGTGTGTGTTGTCAGGTGCATGCACACATTTCCGTGTGAGAGAGAAAGGGTCTGAGGGAGGAGGATCTCAGTGGGACCTGTGATAATGTGTGCAGCAGAGCGGCAGAACTGGGTCACAGGGAGGTGCAGAGAGGAAGCAAAACAGGAAAAACTGACAGATTCTCAATCTGCAGGATGGAGGAGCTTTGGGGGTTCATATTATGCTGCAAAGCTCCTAGACAGCAGACGCCGTCAGGAGTTTTCCAGGCTACCTGTCCATTAAGCACAGAGGACTCTGATGCAGTGTCAGAAATAATGCAAATGATCTGTTTCCTCCTTGTTTTTATAAACACAGTCTGCCTCCTGTTGCCCTTTTTCCTCACACCCTGTTGTGCTGTTTACACTGACCTTGTCTGTCAGTTCTGCCCACTCATCTTCATGGTCCATATTCAGCCTTTACTACTCTAGAAAAAAAAAACAGGCTCGACTGACTGTGACATCCTTCAAAATGGATTCAATTATTTGAGATCAATCCCTTCATCAAGCTCCAGAAGGCTTCTGAAAAACCGGAGCTAATTTTTCTGGTTTAATCTCTCAACTCTTCACCAACAATGGAGGACAGCATGTCGAGTACCACTAACTGCTAACTGCTTCCGTTTTCAGTCTAAAAATAACAAGACGGGATCTCTAAAAGAATTCTTGGAATCAAATTGTTTGCATTGACGAATGAAAAGCAGAGATAAGTAAACAGAAGACCAGCCATTGCCAGGTCAACCTCAAACTTCAAATCGATACTTTCTAGAATCATAGCCTGTTTTCTTAGAAACAGATGTTACACGTTGAACGCCAGGCTGCAAGGCTGGTAGCAATTTTTCTTTCTGACAGAAACCAGAGGTCCAACTGGAAGAAAAATGAGTATCAGACTTGTCTTTGTTGGGGGGACACAAACAGACGTGAACACGAATGCAGATCTTATTGTGCATCTGCTGCATCTGCAATAATAAAACCGTTGCTGTGATAAAGAACCAGGAGCTTTTATCAGTCGCATAGAGAAGCAGCTTCTACCCTTTCAGTCTCTTTAAAACACACTTAGGTGCTTTTAAGCTTGTTCCAAAGCGCGCATTGCAACATAAGATGTGCCCCAAATGAAGTGGGTCTCTTATGTCGAAGCAGTTCAAACCAAAAGTACCAGATTTGCATTTATTAGTTCACTTCTTTAAGCATTAGGTGCATTAAGTAGACATATGTGAGAGCTGTTGGATTACCATGAGCCTTAGCAGTGATGTGAACAAAGTGTTTTGCAAAGTTTGATGTGTTTTATTTGGATTTTGTGTGATAGAGTAACACAAATTAGTGTATAATTGCAAAGTGGAAGGAAATGGTTGCATATTCCCTTCTGTTGTCTCTGCAATAAAAAATCTGAAAAGTGTGGCTCACATCCTCCTGCTCAGTTCAATACTTTAGAAACATCATTTGCTTTGATTAGAGCTGTGAGTCTTTAGGAATTTGTTTTAGCGTTAGCTTTTTTTCAGATGAGACAAAGAGCATCTAAACATCAATTATCAAATCTTTGAGCCTGAGCTGGATGAATGTCTGGACTTTAAGTAGACCATTCTAACACATCAATATGCCTTGCTGTAAGCCATTCCATTGTAGCTCTGACTGCTGGATTTATACTGGGATTAAATTACTTAGTTCAGGAAAACCGTCTACACTTGATCTATACAAGTACCAGACACACGTTTCAGTTTTGATCAGCAAATGAATGTGGAAAATCCATTTCTAGTATTTTGTGATGCGTTTGTAACAATGCAAAATGTGATAGTTTATGGGGTGTAAATACTTTTGCAGTCCACTGTATGTGAAGCTTTGCGACTGAGTGACGCTTTTTCTCCATTTTATCACTTTATTTCTAACAGATAAAAGATTTATTTTCCTCTTAAACATTCAGAACATCACTCTGACAACAATATAAACAACAGAGATTCAGCCACATTGTTCCACCATATCTTCTCTAAGCATCATCTATCATTTTCTGACTTTCTGCTCCACTGAAGAGGGAAACATTATTTTACAACAAATATCTTGTGCACCTTTTAGTTGCCTGGAAAAAAAACCTTTTGCTTTGAACGACTCACCTCATTTATTACCTTTGTACTCTCAGTTTTCAGACGCCCTTTAAGTGCTCATCAAAGAATATCTGCAGAGCAGTGGCTTGTTGCTCATATTCTTAGCTGCTAAACGCAGATGAATGTCAACATGTAATTTTGTGTGACTCCTGCAGATGGTTGTTAATGTCAGGCCAGCGTCTCAGTGAAAATTTGAAATCGATCATTCTTTGCTATCACTGATCCAGATATCACTTTGCACCCTTCATTCATTTTCACAGCTGGAGTTCGCAGCCGCGTTTCCGCGATTAGCTTCTCCCCTCTGACGACGCTCTCCTTGTCCTCTCAGCTTTCATCAGGCGCTACTCGGATGTGATGACAATGCCGGACTCTTTCATTCAGCGCCAGCAGCTGGACGCCAGCATGGCTGACACCTTCCTGGAGCATCTCTGCCTGCTGGACATCGACCAAGAGCCCATCACAGCCCGCAACACCAGCATAATCTGCACCATTGGTGGGTGTCACAACTGGCCCAGACGGCGGGTTTGGGCTCTTAGGTTCGTTTTCTGGCAGCTGTCACGGCCGGCTTCCTGTCACAACAGACATGTCCAGCTGTCAGCGCGCTGGCAGAGTTTGTTGGTCAGGAGTTGCATGAGAAGAATAGTTTGAAGGAAAAGTTATTCTTTTTCCTGTTAGTTTTTTAAATTCCTTCTCATCAAGAAGAATACATACATGGAACTGATTATTATCTACCTTCATTTTCTTATTTTACAGAGAAAAAGCCAAAGTAGTCTGAAACAACAAATTTGCTCTATGTTTAATTTAAAAATAATATTTTTGCTTTGTATTTCAACATTTTGAGTTTGATCCAACAAAACATTTTTATTATTTTTAAACGGTCAAAACTGGGTGTTGCACAGATTTATGCTCTTTATGGGAAACTTCCAGGCTTGGCTGAAGATTTTTGGTAAATTGAAACGTGTGTCTTAAAAACAGACACAATGTCCACTGCCACTCACCTCTACTGATGATTTTTTTTTCTCTGAGTATTCGCTTGACAAATTAGGAAATACCATTCACTTATAAAGTCTTTCTGTCCTGTTAAAACTTTTTGCAAGGCACAATACATCATTTTTACCATTAGCAACCTCAAGTCTAGCTAGTGTCAGATGTTTTTATCCATGGGAATGAAAGTCTTAATATTGAGCTTGCTATGATTTATTAGATTTTTCAGGGAGGAAAGAGTTTGCAACACACACTTTCATTAAATCTAGAAAACCGGGAATTAAGAACACAAGTTTAAATTTTAATTGTGGACTTGTATATGATCCAACCTCTGTGTACAGAGTTAAACATAGAGAGCATTCTCCTGCAGAATTAGTAAAGGTAATTCAAATTGGTCATTTACTGAAACATTTCTGACTTCTAGGTGTTGGCCACCAGTTTTTTGGTCTCATTTGGTGGAGGTCATACCAGATACTTAATGTTGGCCTTTCTTATTCAGTCCAAAACCGGTTTCGATTTACAAGAAACAAACTCCAAAATAAACAGCTTCAGCAGCTTGACTGCAATTTGAATCTTCTCACCTGGACAAACCAGATGCTCTCTTGTTGTCAAAGTGCTGGATCTGTGATAAGAAATCAATACATTTTATTGTTTATTGTTGTAAATCCAACCAGATATATGTCAGGGTCTTATTGAAGGCTACAATGTCCTGACAAGGTTTATTTATAAAGAACATTTTCCAAGAATACTAATGGTGCTCACACATTTGGACCTGTATGTATAATTTTGCTTATTGAAACTGTATGTTGGAAGTAAACAATGGTTATCTTTAACATCATATCAGTTTAAACATCCCCAGAGACAGAGACATTTTAATGAATGTCTCTGTGACATTCATTAAAAATTATTCTGGGACAGAAATCCCTGCATGTGCTCAGAACCACTAAACGTGATTAACTCCGTCCAATAATTTATGGGAAGATTAGGCTCTAACAGTCTAAAATCTCTGCAAATCTAATTCATAAATATGGTATTAAAAATAATTTAGCAACTGAGAGTGGAGATTTTTCCTCTGGTCTGTTGAATCAGCCCCTAAAATGATTTGGGATAGTTATGGACAGCACTTTCTTTATGTAGAAAAGCAGATATGCTGCAGTCAGAACAAAAAGCGCATAAACCCAGTCGGGTTCAGTGGTGGAGATGACATATGGGTGAATGCACGTCTGTGAAAGGAGCATTAGTATTGGATTATAAAGACAGGCAGTGGAACAACAAATGTTTCCAATAAATCTGCCCAGAAAAGAGATCTACTTTACAAAAAGAACCATGAAGTTTGCAGCTTTAATCGGTTTGGAGAGTCTTATAGGCAAATAACTTGATTCTGCTAAACAGTGAAGAATTGGAGAGAAAAATTGAATGAAGGGGAGGAATGAATGATGAGAATAATAGGGAGGAATATTGGACAGCACTGATTTAGTGCTGAATGAAACTGGACTGTAATTAAATCAATTTGATTGATTTGGGCATTGTGTACTGAATCAAACTTGGGCTTGTTTTTTATAGTTATGTGAGGAACTGGTGTACTACAATGAGCTCGCACCAACCCCTTGTCTCACTACACTTTATATTAGTAAGAAATCCAGAGGTTGTTTAAGAAACAGTGAATGGAAGCAGCTGAAAGTCTCACTGATAATACATACCAACATTTTCTCAGGGAAAACCATCACACCACTTAAACTACAAGACCTGTCTGAAGTAATGCTATAAAAACCTCTCTTAAAACAAATCCTACGCATGTTCTGGATGGGAGATGTTGGAATCGGCAACTGTTGTTCATTTGGCTCAGACATCGAGGATAAAAAAGAAAATTAAAAAGCTATTTATAATTGTACCAACAGAGGAGATATTCACTAACTTGTACAGACTTTACTGTTTTGGGGTGGAATTAAGGAAAAAACTGTAGAATAAAGTGGCCTAAATATTTTATGCTCATATATGATGTACATCTAATTTAATTCTTTATTCAAATTAGACAGAAAACTCTTTTCTATGTTTATATTTTTCAAAGCGACCCAAGTATCAATGGTGACGTGACATTTCATCCAAAGAGTGACAGATTCAGAGGTCAGACGTAAATGTATAAACCTGAAAATATGTTAGTAACATGATAATGTTTAATTAATAGTCATATTGATCTTATTGGTCAAGCATTTATTTTGTTTAGCATTTGATTAAACCATTCATTTAGTTTGTGGCTAAATATGTACTAAAACTATTTAATAATTTTTTTATTTTGTAGATTTCTGTCGTAATAATGTTTCTTTAAAAGCGACGCAATGCATGATGGGAGTATAAAGTTCATGACCTGTGATTGTGTACGGTATAGAGAGAACTTAAATCGTGAATTTGGTTAATAAAGTTGCACAAAAGCGAAAATCTTTATGCGTTTTTAAGTTCTTTTTAAGGGTGCAATATAAACAATGAAAAGCACAAACATGGCGGACATTGTTCATGGAGGTGGTTGTAATTTTCTTAATACTGTAAAAAAAAACTGTTTCCAGTGTTTAACTACTCATTAATTCAACATTTTCCTGTTGCCAAGGTCTTTAATGTGAAGAAAATAATTAGTTTTCTGTTTAAAACAGTCAGTATTGCTAATGCTAGTTTCTGTTTAGAGGAGTCTGGTTTTAAAGATTCTTCCATCTGCTTCAAAAGAAAATGGAAAGACCAGTTGAGTTTTATTGATATTTTATGCTATTAAGATTTTCAGGTGATTTAACCTCAAAGCATAATATCTGTCATTCCAACTGAATTGAGTTAGATTGAAGTTTCATACTGAAACTCTTCTCGTTTAATTGTGTTTTGAAAATTGAGGAATGGATAAATGAGGGATTAAATCGCAGGAGAAAGTGTCCAGTCATAAGAATCTTGGCCTCTTGAACCTTTCTGGATCCCAGCCTCGTTAAGAGACTCTAACAGTTTGAAGTTTTACTTTAAGCATGAACAGACTTACTGCAGCTGAAGAAACAACTCAGACAGTTCTTCACACCCACAGCTAATTTAGTGTTCTCGTTTACTGTGATCGGGTTATGTTTGGCCTGTGGGAGGATAACTGAGCAGCCAGAGAGAAACAAGGAAAGCACTTAGCAAAAACAGCAAACTCCACACAAAAATAGATGTTAGAATCAAATCTTGCTAACATATAGCCACTGGAAAATGAAGGATAAAATCCAATAAAAAAGTAAATCAACTTGGTTTCTTTGAAAATGTTGTAACATAAAGAGGAAACACAACACTCTAATAAAGAAGTACATAAACTTTTTAAATGTTACAATAGCCATGTTTTAATGAATGTTTTTCATTTTGAAGTGATGGTTTAGAAAAGACTGATGGAACTGGTAAAATTCAAAATAACTTCCTCAATTTTGCAAAAAGGTTTTTGCGCTCGCTTCAGGTGGTTTTTGCCTTTCTGAAAGTGTAAATATGCTAAAGGGGCAGACAAGAACAAACCAATTGGTCAGTAGAATAATCAGGAAAGGAGAGGATGAAAACTAAGATTACAAATTCAGAGATGAGTGGAAACAGGTGAAGTACTTGACCAATGCAGAACAGCTGCAAAGGAGCAGGTTTCTAAGGCCAGCTGAGGAAGGATGGTGAAAGGAAATGACAAATCAGGAAACAGGGGAAACTAATTAGACACAGCATGGCCAAATACAAAACCAAAAGTGAGAAAGTAACCAGTGGAAGCAACGAGAACACCAAACTAAAACAGGAACTACATCAACAAATAGTCAAAAAATAAAGAAAACCAGCAGTCAATTCCTGATGCTGCAGAATTTTCCTGAAATTGTTTAAAATGAGCAAATGACACAAAAAAACTTTTGTGTGTATTCTTATTTAGAAAAAATGTAAAACAGGGATCCTTGAGACCTCGATGCCAGGTGTCCTGCAGGTTTTAGATGAGACTCTGCTTCATCACACCTGAGTCTAATAATCATGCATAAAGCGTGCGTGCGCACAAAAAATGTGCGGCGCCATATTTTACGCACAAGTCGACATGTATAAAAATTTGTTTTTGCTTAAATATACGCACATTTTTTTGCTGGCGTGAAAATGTGCGGCAGCCACACAAACTTTTTCTGTGGACAATATCAAACTACAAAGCGTCAAAACTCACCTAAATACACTGAAATCTGACTACATTCGGTGATATTTAGTAAATACGTACTTTACATACGTATTTGTGGGAGGCGACATGGCAGACCAGCAGCTGCACTCGATTTCCCGCAAATTAGGATTTATAAAGGAAAGGTGCGCGGCCACGTGTGCGCACGGCTTTATGCATCCGATTTTTTTTTATGCGCCGCACTTTTCTAAATTTTTACGTACACCAAGTTTTAGTGTGAAAACTGCTCACTCTTTAATGCATGAGGCCCCTGGTCTTTAGCAGAACTTATCTGGAAAACTTGATATAAAATAAACTTCATTTATTGAAAATATATGATGAAGAACTGATTCATTTGATTGGTGGTCAGTTTCTTGCTTTAATTATGATCTGTGTCATTTCTCAGGCCCAGCATCTCGATCCGTCCCGAAGCTCCAGGAGATGGTCAAGGCGGGGATGAACATCGCTCGTCTAAATTTCTCTCATGGATCTCATGAAGTGCGTGAATCGCAGTGATTAATGCTCTGCTCCTCATTTCACAATCCAACAGTTTGCACACTACGGTCATGCTGTTGGATTTGTCATAAATTATTCTCGTTCTCTGCCTTTTAGTATCACAGCGAGACCATTAAAAACATCAGAGAGGCAGTGGAGACCATGACATCTGACCCTTTGTATTATCGAGCGGTGGCCATTGCTCTGGACACGAAGGGCCCAGAGATCCGCTCTGGTCTGGTGAAAGGGGTGAGTGTGTCGGACTCGTCTATCAAACACACATAAAGAAGAGCAGATAATCTCTTCTCCCTGATGCCGGTTTGTTACAGGTTGTTATTTCTGTTGGAAAAACAACAGTTGTGGGCGTGAGTTGCTTAGCATTTTCATCATCATTGTATTGTGTTGTTTGTGAATCTGCTGCCTTCAGCCTACTGTGCAGAACAAATACCTCCAAGGTGTTGGCAGACTCCTCATGCGTTGATTAGCTGACAAAATGCACTGTGTGAAAAGTGATCCCCGCTTCATGTGTCTCATAAATCAGTTTAACAGTTTGTCTGGAAGATTTAATTGCTTCTAAACCTCCTGCTCTTCTGCTTTTTGTCTTTTTATCTTTTGTGCTTCGTGTTTACGCCGTATCCACAGGGCTTGATAAGCTATTCTGCTACTTATCCTGTCTGTTTGTCAAACTTCAGTGTATTTTATTGGGATTTTATGTATTAGACCAACATTGTGTAGCAGAAAATTGTGAAGGAAAAGATATTTATGCAGATTAAAATGTGAACATTGTGCATTTCCTTTGTTTGGTAGATGAAATTTTGTTAAGAGCAAAAAGAGCATTAGCAAGGTTTCCCCTAGAAAACTTGCTAAGCCTGGTGGTTGGGGTGTTTGCCAGTCATTCATCCAGCGGCCAACCGTGTTTTTGAGTGAAAATATATTTTAAAGTTGACAGAAAATTTTAAAATATCACTTGATAATTATGTGTTATTGGAAGTTTAATACCTGAACACCAACTATAAAGACTTAAAAAATGCAAACATTTTAAAAAACTTAAATAAATAAACAATGCTAAGCCTGGTGGGGGCACTAGTAAAGCCCGCCAGGCTTATAATACACTGGGGAACATCCTGCATTATAATAAGAGAAAAAAACAAGATGTTAACTCTGGAGGAGCTGCAGGATTAAGAGCATTGCTCAGGTAGGAGAATTGGAGAATATTATCCATTTAGCTCCACAAGTCTGGACTTTTTTGGGGGGTAGAGGCAGTAAGAAAGCCATTCTTCAGAAAGAAAGCTGTAAAAAGCTTTGATTTGCAGTCATGTAGGGGACTCAGCAAACACATAGGAGAAGGTTCTCTGATCAGAAGAAACTATAACAAAATGAAACCATCTGGCCTGCATGCAAAATGCAACGTTGAGCACAAATCACCCTAAACACACAACATCAACCATGAAGCATATTTATGGCACATACAGGCAGAGCTATGATGGATTGTTTTGGATCAAATTAAATGCACGTTAGAATGGTCCAGTCAAAGTCCTGATGCAGATCCTAAAGAGAATCTGTGGCAAGACTTGAAAGTGTAAGTTCACAAATGTTCTCCATTTGAGTGAGTTGGAGTTATTTTTGCAAAGAAGAACAGGAAAATCTGTGCTGGTAAGAGACATGACCCTAGACCACTGGTGCCCAAAGTGGGTCCTGGAGGACCAGCATCCTGCACGTTTTATTTCTCTCCCTGGTGGTAGTAACAACCTTTTCAGCATGTTGATGTTCTTCTTAAACCTTCTAATGAGCCTCTCCATCTACTTGCATTATGTTGTGAAACAAGTTTTGTCGAAGCCCTGCAGCTTTGAAGTCCATCATTCTCAGGTTGTGATCCTGACAGGGTGTGGACTTGATAAAAACAGGCGTCAGCTCCTTTTAAATGCTGGGAAAAGACGCTGGATGTGAGACAAATAATCCAAGTGACACCATGTGGACGCTAAAATAAATATTTATCTTGAAAAAAACTGGAGCTTCCCTCTGAACTGTGTCTATTTGTGATTTATTTTATGGAGATTTTGAAGCCATTTCATGTCAACACCTCCCATCTACAAGTTTTGCCATAAAAATGACAAACGTGCTTCTAGTTTCTAAAAATGTTTTTCCAGTCTGTCAGTCCCTGTCAGGTTTGGTGTGTGTGTGTGTGTGTGTGTGTGTGTATTTGTTTTTATGTCTGTTTTCGTGCAGAAAGTGGAAGAAGAGGTGGAGCTGGTGAAGGGCAGCCATGTCAGAGTCGTGACCGCAGAGAGTGACAAAGACAAGACAGACGGGAAGATAATCTGGGTGGACTATCCCAACTTGCCTAAAGTCCTGGAAAAGGGAAAAAAGATTTACATCGATGACGGCTTGCTTGCACTCAAAGTATTAGAAACAGGTAACATGCATTTTAACATCCCCACTTTTCATTGGTTAAACAATCTAAACACAAGGAAAAAATCAAAAACAGCAAACTGTAGAAGTGTTCATACATTTACAAATATCTGCTCTTGTTATTATAACACTTGGCTTTTAGATATTTATTTATTTTTTTTACAAGTTTGGTTGTTTTTATTTAACAAAGTGAAAATTGGTCTCAACCAAAAGTGCATGGTTAACAGTCTCAACAACCAACAATTCAACATGGCTTCCAGCTGGTTCTGATCAGCCCATCATCAACAGCATGAAGGAATTTTAAATTTCAAAAGTATTTCAAAGCTTTCCAAATGTTTAGTTTTGACTCCTAATGGAACTGGGACCAATAGAATAAGAAAAAAAAAACTAAAATAATGCACTAGTCATGAAAAATTTTTGATATTTAGCTTTTTCTGTAAATACACGCGTGTACAAATATGGTCATTCTGTATCCAGCAGGTGAAATAAATATTGAACACATCATTCATAGTAAACATATTTCTAAAGTTGTATTGACATGAAATTTTCATCAGGTGTTGGTAACAACCTAAGTAATCTATACATAGGAAGAAATCAAAACAAATCTGTTCAGAAATTAACTTACGTGTAATAATGTGAAATGACACAGGGAAAAAGTATTGAACATTTTTACTGATGTTTATTTCAAAAGCCTTTGTTGGTAATGACAGCTTTAAGATTTATGGAGAAACTATGTAGCTGCATGCATTGTTCAGCTGTGATTTTGACCCCTTCCTCCACCCAGAGATTTAAATCTTGAAGGTTTGCAGGAGTGTTATTATTATCCTCTATATAATCATGCCGGTCTTGTTCCTGCAGGTTCGGACTGGGTGGACACGGTGGTGGAGGCCGACGGCGTCCTCTGCAGCCGTAAAGGCGTCAACCTGCCCGGCTGCGATCTGATCGGCATGCAGGCGGTCAGCGCGCAGGACGAGGCCGACCTGAAGTTCGGGGTGTCTCATGGCGTTGACATCGTGTTCGCCAGCTTCATCCGTTCAGCCCAGGATGTGAAGGAAGTGCGTCGGGCTCTGGGGCCTCACGGTCGACACATCAAAGTGATCAGCAAGGTGGAAAGCAGACAGGGAGTTAAGAAGTAAGTTGGTAGGAATGTGTTTCTAAAGTAAAACCATTTGGGCAACAGAATCTGCAGGCAGCTTGTCTAATAATTAGACTGTGACAGGACTCATAAATCTGTAACTGATGGTGGTCTGCCCCCTCCATCAGGCTGGAAGTGAGGATCATTTGTCAGCTGTGGATTTGACGTGTTTGATAAGCGAGCGGTGTGGTTGTCTGTGTAAATTATTGCTGCCATTAAAAATATCAGACACAGTTTATGTCACACCTCGGCTGCCTGCGTTACTTATCTGATGCTCAGCTGCACCTTCGACGATGTTAACACCTGTCTTAACTTGCATTCACTCTGTCTTTTACTGCTCAAAGCGACACGCACATTTTGTACATTTTATAATTATCCAACTGTTGCACATTCCTCTGGACTGGAGTATTTTTATAACTACAGAGTGTTTATGTTAAAATATGCCCTTGCTGTACAATATTTTTATTTTTTATGATGATTTTCAATATATTTTTATATTTTCTGTCTGAGCCGTTTTGCTGGTATTGCCTGTCGCTTTGCTGCTGTTCCACAGAAAAGTCCACATTGTGGGACAATAAAGAATATTTGTAATTCTATAAACTATTTCCTACAGTTTTTTTCTTGCATCTAAAGCTCACACATAATTTATTTTTATTTAGTACAAGCTGTTTAGAAAATTCTTTATTTTATTTTATTGCAACCTGTGTTATCCATACTTTTAAGTATATCTTAATTTATTATATTATATCTATTTTTCATTTTATTCACATTTTAAGTCGTTCATATTTTTTTTTGTTTTTTTCTCAATTGTGTGATGTCAGGAAAGAACTTTATTTATAAAACAGTTTTTTAAAATAGATTCATGGTTGTTTATTGTTAGAATTCATAGATTTAAGTTATTTTTTAATGAAATATAAATTATATTTTTCTTGTATTTTTTAAAAATTAAATAAGTCAAATTTGATTAGATATTAAATTATTTTTCTTCGCTTTATTTTGAATCTTATTACATCTTGTTTAAATGTGGTTCATTATTAATATTGTGTGTTTTTTCATGTAATTGATAGGTATTATTAGTTTTATTTTCAAATATTTGACTTCATAAACAAATTTTATGTAATTCAGATGCGTTAAAATATACTTTTTTTCTTCCAGTTGAAGCATTTCACCTCCTGACACTTTTTATTTCCGTGTCAGGTTTGAGGAGATCCTGGCGGAGAGTGATGGTGTGATGGTTGCCAGGGGTGACTTGGGAATTGAGATTCCTGCTGAGAAAGTCTTCATTGCCCAGAAGATGATGATTGGGCGCTGCAACTCTGCTGGAAAGCCCGTCATTTGTGCCACACAGGTCAGAGCGCAATTGTAGCCACATGAAAGGAGGCAGAAGTGATAAAATGTCGACTCGTAACGGCAGCTTTAGCTTGTCCAACATCAAACAAGTCAGTGGAAACCTACAGTAAAGATGCTGATCAACCTTCTCCTCCAGCACAGTGCACCAATAAGCAATTTCTCTCTCGTTCCCGTCTCATCTTTCTCACACAAACCCAGCCAGAGACACGCATGCTTCCACTCTCCTGTAGCCATGTTGAGTCACAGTGCTGCATCTTGTTTATGCTCCCGCTCTTGACTCGCAGTGACAGCGTTATAGCAGGTTTGCTACTCGAGACCTAAGCTCACAAACGGTACCCACACACCTACACACTAATCAGCGTTATCTGCAGCTCCCTAACTGCTGCAGGAAATATGGTCTCTGTTAGGCAATACTGCAAGCTATCTCATTTTCCAACCGCCTGACCCTCTTATTGACTCGTGTTGTTTCGTGCCCAATTCACTACTAATGATCTTGGAAATTCATACATATATTGCCTCTGCGTGAATTATCTCTTATTTCCCTTTCGTTGTTGTGCAATCTATTTACAAAGCCCCCTACTTCCTCTCTTGGATATTTTACCACATCATCTGTTTCATCAGTCTTTTATTCTGTGATTAAGACTCTTTGAAGGTGAGAAATGTTGTGCTTAATGTGTTTTTAGATGTTGGAAAGCATGGTTTCTCACGCACGGCCGACCCGAGCGGAGAGCAGTGACGTGGCCAACGCCGTGCTCGATGGAGCCGACTGTGTGATGTTATCTGGGGAGACCGCCAAGGGACACTTTCCTTTAGAGGCAGTAGCAATGATGCACTCAGTGAGTCTCACAGTGTGCAAGTATGGTCTGTTTTGCTGCATTTTCATTAGAAACACTCATTTCTTCTGTTTGCTGTTCACATTTGCTCGATGTTAGATCTGCAGGGAAGCAGAGGCTGCCATCTACCACCACCAGCTGTTCGAGGAGCTGCGTCGGCTTACCCCTCTGTCCTCTGACCCCACAGAAGTCACTGCAATTGGAGCTGTGGAGTCGTCCTTCAAATGCTGTGCAGGGGCAATTATAGTCCTCACCACCAGCGGCAGGTAAGCCAAAAGTTGCATTTACCGACATAAATAAGCACAAATATTGCAAATATTTCCAAATTAGTGCCACAAACTCTTTGATTTTTATTGCAGAAAATCACAAAGCAATCGTAAAATCCTGGAGGGACTGAAAAGATAGTTCAGTAATATTATTTAATTTTAAGAATTCATTAATATTTTAGCAGTTTGTGAACAGGTTTTATCAATACATTCTGGCACAACCGGCCCTTTAAGAGCATTCATGATCTTAATTTGGCCCAAAACGAAAAAGAGTTTGACATGCCTGATCTAAATGGTTATAATGCCAGCAAAAGTGAGTCATTGCTCATAAATGGAGGCAATATGGAGCAGTGGAGGACGGTTTCCCTCCACTGCTGATGGAGATGCTGCAGCATTTCCTAAAACACAAAGTTAATGCTTGAAAACCTTCCAGTCAGGCTGAAATCATAGTAGCCGACACCAAAATGTTTATTCCCTCACGTTGCTTTGATTAGGTTTTTAGTCCCTTAATAAATGAAATCATCATTTGAACACTGCATTTTGTATTTATTTATTTGGGTTATTTTTGTGATGTTCAAATGTCCTAAATCAGTAAGACGCAACAAAATGCACAAGCAGAAGTAATCTGTAAGGAGGCAGACTGCTAAAGCCTGGGCGGATCATTAAGCACCGAGGAAAAAAGGTACAGTCTGGCTAACAATGAGGAAATTCAGATATACATTCATCATCTGCCTTAACAGCAGACAACAGATGGGAGTGTTATGAGAAGAAAACTAGAGAACCTTTGCTTCCAGCGTTAATGCTTGAGACACAAATCACCTGAAATTATCCGATGATAAACTCATCTGATAATTGAGAGCAGACTGTTATTCCTCTCTTATATTAGACATGTGGAAACCATAAGATTTAGAAGAGACACAGTGAAGCTAAATGGGTGATCTGTGCTTAACGACGCTAAAACCAACCTTTAATATATTTAATTAAATGTTCTGTCCTTCTCTCCACCTTTCTCTCCAGGTCGGCCCACCTCCTGTCCAGATACCGGCCTCGCTGTCCAATCATCGCCGTCACCAGAAGCCCTCAGGTGAACTTTGATAAACTCAGAGATAAACAGTTGTGTATTTGTCTTGGTTTAAATTACAGTTTAATTGTTGCTGAGTCATTCATCTTTTAAAAAAAAACAACAAAAAACTGAGCAATGTGCGATGCAGTCATTATTTACTCTCACTGTCTGATGTTGTAAATATTGACAGTGTGGACACATCAGAGTGAAAATTAAAGAAGTTATCTGCAGATAAAACCTGGAATCCTATTAAAAAACATTTAATTTATAATTACGAGCTAAACAGAAAATGAAACTGCCAACAAAAACAAGAATACTGTGAGGAGTTAAAATCACGGAGATGAAGCTCTTCACATGAGCAAAAATATATAATTCATGATTGTATGCACCAAACTCTGGCTTATTTCTATTCTCTAATTTCATCAAGTTGCTTTACTGTGTTGTGTTTAAGCTGACACCTTCAAGTGTTAAATGGTTTTAAAGTAATGCTGAACTCAGTGTTGAGTTTCGAACAGGGTACACTGTTCCGAGATTTATTTCATTTCAATTTAACGTCAAAGACCAATACAGAGAAGTTCTTATTGGAAGAAAAATTTTGCATAGTTTTGAAACATTTATTTAAAAGTAAAATACAAAACGCAATGAATGGGGGAGAATCTTACCACACATAGACTTAAATAGTCATTTGACATGATAGTGGTGGCGTCATGCTGTGGGGATGATTTTCTTTGATTAAAAACAAAGAAATTATGGTATAAAACTCAAGGCCCGCGGGCCGAATCTGGCACAGCATGAGTATGAGAAATAGAACTTCAAGTTGTTTACTTAAATATTATTTTATCAGTCAAATCAAATCAGTTTTTATGTGTATGGTGCCATTTTACTTCAGCATTATAGGATGTTAAATATGACATTTTTAGAATTACTCATCAAATGCAGACAAAGTTATAATGTTTTAACAATTTATTATTAGGTAATTTTGTCAATAAGGAGTTTGACACTCCTCTAGGCTGCAAAAGACTAGAAGGTTTCAACTTTAAGCAGAACAACTTTTACAACCAAAGGTGCCATGTAATAATTGGGAATGCCACATTTTTCAAGGTTTTATTTCCAAATAATAATTGCAGTGTTGAAAGAAAAAATCGTAACACTTTATGTGAAGGGGTCAGCATAAGACTGACAGGAGACTGTCATAAACGTGACACAACAGTCATGAACTTGAAGGAGTCTTCATAAATGTTTACGACTGTTGTAACTATAGTTCAGCATATAGTGACACTTTTAATGCAAACTCGCACCGAAGGTTAATTAAATGTGTCAACTTTGCAATATTCAGCAAATAATGAGACATTTAATGTAAAATCACATTAAAATGTGCATGAAAAGTCAATTGAAAGTAACAACCGTCATGAACATGAAGAAGTCTTCATGAATGCTTGTGACTGTTGTCATGAAGTGTTATTTGGTAAATAAAGACACTTTTAATGCTAAGTTGACATTTTCATGTTTTATGACTGTCTCATGTCAGTCTTATGCACACACCGCCAAATAAAGTGTTACCAAAAAAATGATTAATCCCTTTTCAGTTTAAAATTATGAGTCGCTTTATGTTGATCTGTCTTAAAAAATAACGGTGTAATAAAAAAAGCTTTTTGTTTTGTTCTGGAAAGGCAATAGGAGTGTGAACAAATCCAAACACGGGAAGAGCAAAGATTTCAAAATAGAACAAAAATGGCTGACTGCATCTTCCTCAGGTGGCCCGTCAGTCCCAGCTGCTGAGAGGCGTATTTCCTGCTCTTTTCCACCCTCTTCCTGCTCCCGTCTGGGCCGATGATGTTGACAACAGGGTCAACTTTGGCATGGAAATAGGTCAGTGTGTGTGTGTGTGTCTGATGTTTGCTCTCTTGAATTTTAATAATTTTCACTCACATTTCTCTGCAGGGAAAGCAAGAGGATTCTTCAAGTCAGGAGACATGGTGATTGTGGTGACGGGCTGGATCCCAGGATCCGGTCACACCAACATCATGAGGGCAGTGAGCGCCTAGCATCTACGCCTTCTTACCAGATCCTAAATCTGACCCCCCGTCTGCGCTGGGACGGCTTTATGGTGAATGTAATTGGTGAATGTGGTTTTCACTGCAACACTGTCGCAGTTGGTGGTATTATGAGGAAACATGCACTGGTGAAGCTGGTCTCATGTATGATGAATGACTCCTTCAAATAAAACTTGAAGCTTGAACTGCGGCTGTCCTCTCATTATTGTCAGGAAGCTAACTGAAGCTAACTTTAGCTTCTTTATGCATTAAAATCAGATTTTATCTGTGTGTCTGTCCATGTAACACGTTGCATGGACGTGTTTAATAAGGTTGAAGGTTATCTTCAACCTTATTAATAGAGTTTAAAGATAAGGCTTTTACTCACATTTCTGTGTATATTTGTCTTCAAACATTTTTTTTTAGCAAATATAAGCATCTATGTGTGATATATTGAAAACATTTTGGGAATTTCCTTTGTGTCCACAGAGATGATCTTCTTCTCCACTAATTATCTAGTTTGTGTCATTGTTTCTATTCTTCTAGAGATCTCCTCCTCTCTTTGCTCCTCCTCCTCCTTTATTAGATATTTGCATATCTAACATTCCATGAATCCTCTGCAGTTTATTCTATCCTCCATCTGCAAACACACAACCTCTCTCCTTCCTCTGTGATCCATATTCTTTCTTGCAAATGTTAATCTTAAGGCTTTGTTTGCATTTACCTCTTCTAAAAATACAATCTGCAAGCATATACGTAAAACAAGACTTAAAAGAATAAAGAAATATACAAAAACATATACAAGCCTCAAAACACAACCATAACACAAAAACAAGGAGAGAAACTCAGGAATCAGGAAAACGAGTCTGTACGAAATTAGTATTAAAATAACTCAAAACAAAAGAGTAAAAACAAAACTCAAGCACTTCAAAATGAGAAAAAAATGCAAGAATAAAAAGTGATAATAGTAACTTGGCAAAAGTAAAAGCTTTAATGACTCATACCAGAAAATATGCTAAAGAAAAAAAGTTCTTACTGATAGGGGGAAAAAAAGAAAGAAAAAAGCTATCATTATTTTGGCATTTAGCAATTATAAATAATTTTAGAATACGGGTATAATGTGATTTAATGTCTGACAGACAGTGGATGTGTGGTTCCACCTGTAGGAGCTTTAACCTCTCCTAACCTTCAAGGAGACGCTCCTTTTTTCCGTCTCTAAAGTTTCATCATCGCTCTCTGCATCAGCCGCTCCCACGTTGCATTGTCTAGAATTGATGACGCGCGACTAGTACCTGCGAGACATGCGTGCGTCTTGCGCCAGCCGCGCACTCGGCCTTCGGGGGGCGGGGGCGGGGGGAGGGTTAGCGGATGATGGGGATGCGGGTGCCATGGTAACAGGACGATTAGATCCGGACCTTTATATGCAGATTTATTTATTTAATTCTCATTTCAGCGCGCCTGTGTGGATGTGCAGGCTTTCGGAGCGAGAGGAGTGAATTCCGCGAAAGACCTTAAAACGCTCAACAAGTGTTTTTGTTGTTGTTGTTTTTCTTCTTTTTGTAAATTATTGTGCTGGATACTCTTGATTCTGCGGAGTTGTGAGGACAAAGCCGCTTCCCTTTTCTGCGTGCTGGAGGCACGTATCTGTTCTCGGAGGAGGACGCCGCCTGTTTTCTGGACAGAATGTCATTGAAAGTCGTGTGAAGTGTGGATGGAAACTGAAGCTGCTTCTGAAAGCCTGAAATAACGCGAACCAAGTTAACAGTCTCTGCTTCCTCTTTCTGTGAGCGCTTCAGTCACGGGTGGACTTTCTTTCTTTTTCTTTTTTTCCGGTGTTCCTTCCGTCATCATTTCTCCTTAGATACTGACAATGACTGCGTGTCGTGTTTTCCGAGAAAGCATGGGCTGAGATTTTTAGGGGGTTGATTTGACTTGTGTGCGCCCTCCCGTGCCTCATTTTTGGGGGGTGTGCGTGTTTGTGGACGCCTTGTCAGGATGGATCGGTGCGCGTCGGAGTGTGAGCGTCTGTTTTGGTCGATACTTTATGTGCAATAACACTTCCTCTGCTGTGACCGAAGGAGCGAGTGTCCTTGTCATTCATCCTCGGATGGATGTTCCGACCCAAACATCCCTTACGTAATGACATGTGTGTTGGAGGTGAAAAGAGGCATTACTGGATGAGTGGTGTGGAGAAATAAGCGACGCCGACGGTCAATGAGCGACCAGGGCTCTTATCTACAGCAGACCGGAAAGCCGGTGCCAATATGACCGGCGCTGGAGCGCTGAGGGCGGCTCTGGAGAGGAGAGGGAGGGCCGCGGGCGGAGAGCAACCTTTCAAGGACGAGGAAGGAGGAATGATGGAGAAACATCTGTGAGGACAAACGAGACTCTTGAAGTGGGGGTGAAAATGAGGCTGCTGGCGCGACAGTGGGAAGAGTAAAGAATTCAATTATCTGCGTGGGGCCATTTCCAAGGGCACGGAGGTAAGGATGGCCACATTACCGGAGAGAGGGCGGGGGTGCGAGGAAGCAGCTCCAGGAGAATGAACACAGACTCGGGTTACTTTCCCCCCCATCATCTTTTGTTTTAATAAAAGCGACAGAGACATCTTTACCTATGTAGGATAATCTGAACAGGTGATCACAGCCTACAGGTTATAGCACCATTCTCCCTGAGTGGGGATGGATGGAGTGGCGGGAGGTGTGAGCACTCCTGGCAGCGCTGGCGGCTCTGGGGGTGACACCCTACCCAGGCGGACTGATGGAGAAGCAAAGCGGCGCAGTAAAGGCAGCCTGCCCTCCCCGGGCTACCGTCTGTCCCAGGCCTCTCTGGAGGGAGAGAAGGGCTCCTTCAGTGCAGACAGCTCCTCCATGGGTGGACGAGGCCGCCGCCCCTCCATCATGAGCTCCTCCCCCAGGGACAGCCTCCCCTTTCGGGCGGCAGGCACCCCAACCACCCCGGGGACCCTACCCATGGCACTGCCACCTCCAGCAGCATCCTCCTCCTCTGGCTGTACCCATCCTCCTCCTGCTCCACGCTCTGTGGGCTTCGCAGCATCCCGTGCCGCCCTGGCCTCCACCTCCTCCACCGGAACCGGGGTCATGGTGGTGGCCACTGGCGCAGAGACGACCACCACAGCCTGCAACACCACCGCAGCGGGGACACCGGACATGGCATGCCAGTCTGGGCTGGGAGGATTCGGTATGGGTCTGGACGGAGAGGACTACAGCAACTCCAACCAGAGCACCTTCATCCAAAGACAGTTTGGTGCCATGCTTCAGCCTGGAGTCAACAAGTTCAGTCTTCGTATGTTTGGGTCCCACAAAGCTGTTGCCATGGAGCAAGAGAGACTAAAATCAGCAGGAGCCTGGATCATCCACCCCTACAGTGACTTCAGGTATGAAGCCACACAGAAAACAATCAGCAAGCAACTGGTAGCAAATGGCACCTGCAGCACATCAAAGGCTGATTCTTTTAGGGAGAATCAGTTCAAACAAGTGGAATTGTGATTCATTTTAAAAAGCACTCTTGAAAGACAATGAAAGACACTCAAGAAGAAACACAGGACAGAAATACTTTGGAGCTTAAAAGAAGGAAAATGATGAGGGAAGAGGGCAGGACTAAAGGGATAGAGAGATGATGTGGAGAATTAAAGAATAATAAAATCAGCAAAATCAGTCAATAATAGTGATTCTTGCAGCTTTGAGGAGTGAAATGACAAAACAGTTGAAAAACAAGGTGAAGAGAATGGGTTAAAACAAATTTTACTTAGATGTAAAATAGGTTTTCTATTCAGTTAAATTCAGAAACACTTGATCCTTGAGGGAAATGAAATGTTGTTTGAATTCAATTTCTTCAGAGTTGTTGTAGATAGTGATGGCTGTAAAGATCTCTTGCAGCAGTCTGTATCACAGGGAATTTAAAGAAGCCTCTGACTAAAGACACTGTTTGCCTAAGGCAGTCTCTTGAAGAGGATGGTCAGGGTTGTCCATAATTTTTTTGAACTTATATGAAATCCTTCATTATGAAGTGAAAATGGTGAGATGGCACTGACCTAGTGTCACAAAATGATATTTTTTAAATATATATATGAAAATAAAAAGCAGAAATTAATTTTAAAAATAAAGTTATTTTACAATAAGTTTATGAAATTAAGCACCCATGATTACCCATCTCCCCCTCCACATGGCCTCTTTCTGCACGTTACTAATGGTTAACGATGCTTAAGTTTGTGTCTGATTTGTAGCGTAGCGACAAATTAAGGTGATTTTTGAGGAGAATGGGTTTAACTTGACAAAAGAGGAACCAGGGGAAAATGTCTGTCCTCTGAACCCAAGTCAGACAGTCTTCTTAATTTAGTTAGTTTTTGTTTGTTCGTTCATTTGTTCCTTTATGCTGGTATTCTTAAATGTCTATTACACTGATCAGCAGTCGCTAAAAACTGTCTGGGGTTTTTCAACTGTTTTATGGTCATTTTGATGTGCTGAATCCAAAAATCACATTGGTTTTGCTCAATCAGGTCAACTTTCTGAACTATTGAGCAACATGAGCATCAAAATGCATGACTTGTTCTCTCATCTGGATCAGATCCCTGATAATCTGGGATCAATGAGCGACGAGCAGGAGGAGAGAGTCTATCGGGGCAGAAAAGAGATAATGTTCAGTTTACATGTACTTACACGTATCAGTGTTTTCAATTTACAGAAATCGAAGCTTGTGATATTTAATTAATACACTCTGTTAGAAAAAAAAAATTCTTCTAAAATCTTTTTTGGGTGAGAAATATAAACAGAAATGAACCAATAATGTCACAAAATGTAATTTTCTCTAAATCAAATTAGAATAAAAACCTGACCTGATTGAGAAAAATGGATGTCATTTTTGGATTCAGCGGTGCAAAAATAGTCCTAATTCTGTTTAAATACATAGACAACTTCCAAAAATACATTTTCTTGAAACTCAGTGTTGCTTATGGTACTTTCTATTTGTACTTGGGAATTCCCAGTAGTAAGTACTACTGGGAGAGCGCCCCCTTTGGTGAGGATCGTGTCTTTGGTTGTGTTTGGGGAGACGCATCATGGAAGAACTGCTGCTCCTGAGATGCTTAGCAACCAGTTGCTACATGACATATTCCTGGTCTTATGCAAGTGAGACTTCGTTTTAAATCTGACTACATTTTATTGGTTCTGTTAGCATGCATTTTCCTAAATCAGGCAACAACTTGTGTCACATATCTGTTTTTTATTCTATCATGTGGGCAACAAGGTAGATATTCACTGGAGGAGTTAATCCAGGCTCGTTTAGGAGCATGTCTCACTATAATCTCTAGAACTGTGCAGGTGGACGGTGGAGGGACTGACAGCTTTCTTAATCTCTAGACACACTGCAGCAACAATGGATGACTTGATCCCCAAGGCTCCTGGCCCACTTTGAGTCATTAGGCACACACAGACTGTGTAATTCTTTGTGCATTGTCTGTCAATGCGATGATCGCCCTAGAGCTGTGAGAGGGATGGGCGTTGTCGCAGGTGAAATGATCTACCAGGCTCATGAGGAAGCAAGCAGAAGAATGACAGAGGGGTGTGGAGAGGCTGATAGTGTTGTCGCAAGAGGAAAATTTAGCATTTCTGACTTATACTAACTGTGAATTATGCAGACTGGGCATGCATTATGCATAATTCACTCATATAACTTTGCAAGTATGTGTAGTCTGGAGCGACACCTGAAGAATTATGCATGGCCAAGTGGCAGAAAAGAGGAAGTAAATTACAGCTAAAACAACCTCATTTGAATCATCCTTGTGCGAAAGTGTCTGTCAGGATATGTGTAGGAATGTGTGTGCTTGTAGGGGTATCATTACTGAGTCTGCTGCTCCCCTCTTACCACATTAAGAGACAAGCTACTCCTGCTTCACTTATGAGAATATATCAAGTGAATGAGGATTAATCTACGTTTGTGCACAGCTTTTATACAGATGATGGATTATGGTGGACAGATGCAAGCATGGAGACAATCACAGGTTCCTCAGGAGACACTTGGCCTCAATTACAGTAAAAATTAGTGTTCAGTTTGACAAGAGCTAGGCAGGTAGATGCAGGTCAGTGGTCGTCCAGCACCTGTTCATATTCAGAGAGGGAATGCTGATGAGGCAGCAGACACCATCTTTGATTGCATTTGCAATTCCTATTTTTGTGGAGTTCAATCGAACACGACGAGTACAGACACATGCAGGTATGTTTGCTTGAGTCAAGGACACAATCCATAAAATGAAGTCAGTGGAGATCAGAAATATCATCTATAAGGTTTTTGTTTTTAGTTTTAGTACAAGAGAGAAATAATAAAACATTGGCATTAAGGGGAACTCAACAGATACCCCCAAAACTTTTAAAAACATTTTTTTATCAATAATTACAGTGAAAGATTGGTAGGTATAAATAATTTGCCTATCATGTTTATATTTCAATTAAGTTGGAAAATGTTTTTTTTGCAGGATGCAAACAGTTGAAGCAGACCAGAAGAAATTACCCAAGCTACTAAATATATATGCACAAAGGATCTCTAATTGATTATCTAGGAATAGTATGATCATACCTTTATTTAAATGCAACAATTCTTCAGAAGTTGTTTTAAAATAAACATAAATCCAATTAATGAAAGTAGGACTGGCAGCTCCCAAGCAACAATACAACACAAGAAACAGGGATTTTACAGAAAGCAAAGTAAACATCCTTTTTCCAGACTCTGACTGAACAGAGATTTGTAATAAAATCCTGGGTTATTGAATTTTCCCCAATGAAAAGAAAAGTGTTAGATTTGCAGCTGTTAAACGCTGCAAGATGCTTGATTCATAGGTATAAAAAATATTTTAAATTAAGCTGTTCTTTATATGTGAGCTAATAAATAACGTCTCTGGATTCTCTATTGGAAAAACAACAATGACAGGAGACATAAGCCAAGCATGTACATTTAATTTATTCAGTTTGTTGTCCATCCATACGTCCATCAATCATTCACCCAGTCATTTTTTCACATTTCTTTACACAAACCACAAGACATAATGTAGCATGCATGCACTATTTTTGATCAAAATGTTTCTGGGTTTTTTGTTGTTTATTTCCAAAAAAAGCAATAAATAAAAACAGTAATGTTTACTGTTTATTTTGTAAAAAACACACAAAAAAAACTTGATCACAAAAGTAGTGCAGCTTTAATATTTGCTGCAAAGCTGCAACATAAAATGTCCATGAGTGTTTTTCATCTAACCTATCGTTTGGCTTAATATGTAAAAGGACATATTTTGACCAAGCTATATTCCTGGAAACATGCAGGATGTTATTCGTCTATAAATAGCACCGACATGAACAACCAGTACGTGATTCACAGATTTATTGAGCTCTAATCAAAGTTAACGAGGTGTGAGCTTGAGGTCAGGAATAGCGCTCCATCTTTGCTGCAGGAAGCCTTGTTTGCGTTGCTGTGAATAATCCCCGTGTTTATCGGCAGTGATTATATGAAGCGATGCATCTGTCAGTATAAATGACAAACTTCGAATGGGGAGTGTGAGCGGAAGCAGAAAAATGACTCACGCAAACATAATCTTCATCAGTATTGGTGGTAGCCTCACGCCATGAGGTCATTATTTGACTGAATTAAGGCTCAATATCAATCGAGTGCAGAGCTCCAGTGCATTTTTTTCAGGGAGAAACGAGTCAGTGTTTGAGAAGAAGCAAGTCAAAGTGATGGATGGAGGGATTAGAAGAAAGGGAGACGGGGAAATGACAAGGACTGTCTCCAGATGATTGGATCGACTCTCCTTTCATACTTTAATCACTTTTGACATCCAAATGACGTGATTTATTTGCTGAATTTATATCAGAGAGCTTAAATACGTCACAGAAATTTTCTCAAGCATGAAATGCAGACTGATGAAACCTCCCAAGGTTATTTTTCTTTCATTTCATTCCTCTCTCTTTGTCCCCTTTTCCCGATTCAGTTAAGGATCTCTTTTGTTCGTAAAGATAAAAAGATCGATTTATAATGTGTGTGCAGAGACGCCTCCTTATTCCTCACTATAAAACTCTACATTCATTGACTCCCCTTTTATTACAGGAGCAATAGCTCTGTCTCTTTTAGAAAATTAAAGCTTTATATTGAACAAATTTATTCAGCAGGGAAAGACTACCCCTTTAGGAAACAGTTGTTTCGAAGAAATCCATCTGTGAGTACCAGGGACTTTTGATTAGTTATCCAAGACCACAGCACAAAAATAGATATTTTGAGAGTTTTTAATGACCTTTTTTAACCTCTAACTTGTCACCATTCTATATTACATAATAAATCATGACTAGAGTGTGTTGTCTTGGTTCAGATCCTGTCTCACTAAAAGGAGTTTTGCCAGTTAGGAGAATATTTCTCCTCTTTATTTCAAGTCAGTTCTTGGTATTCTTGTCTCTGTTTTGTTTATGCCGCCACTTTTTAAAGAAACACCATATTTGATTGCACTTCTAGATTTATAGCTCTTGATGTGGTGCAAATAAAAATGCTGAAAGGAATGATGGTGCTCATGATCACCACGTCTGTTTTCCTGTTTATGCTGTTTACATGTTGGACAAAGAATTGGTGCCAGTCCACAAACCAAAATCCTGTAGAAAAACTGCAGCCTGAGCTGAAGAACGAAAAAATCTACTGCAGGATTCTGGATGATCCAGACAAAAATGATCAAAGATCTCTCTCTTTGAATGCACCAGTTGAATATTACCAACAACTTTAAATTTATTAAATATCAGAACATATACAGCTCTGGAAGAAATGAAGGGCCCACTGCACTGAACCCCATTGAAAACCTCCTGGTTATTCCACCAAATATTGATTTCTGAACTCTTCCTGAGTTAAAACATGAGTATTGTTGTTTCTAAATTAATATCAACTGGTTTTCTTTGCATTATTTGAGGTTCGAAAGCAATGCATCTTTTTTGTTATTTTGACCATTTCTCATTTTAAGCAAATAAATACTAAATTATTGCTTGTAATTTCAGAGACATGTTGTCAGTAGTTCATAGAATAAAAGAACAATGTTCATTTCACTCAAGCTTATGCCTACAAAGAGTAAAATCAGAGAAACTGATAAGTTTAAGTGTTCTCCTAATTTTTTCCAGAGCTGTGTATGTAAGTAAAATAAAAAGTGGAGTATTTTATTAATAAAGAGAAATTTTGATGCATTGCTTATGTTGTTTATGAGATCAGGACATTATAATATTGTATATTACAGCTGTGATATCATTATTACAGCTGTAGATAAAGGTGTTAGAATCTTTTAAAATTGTGTATTGTGTATTTTTTCATACTGGACAATATTATATCAGTCTATTATATCAGTCCTTTTGGCATGTGGTTGTAGGAAAAGCAGAGGTATTACTAAGAATATCTGTGTTCCTGTTGGTTACAAAAGAGCAAATCTATACAAATGTCGTTTTGTATTCTTATAATAATCTATTGACTGAAATACGCAGTGTGGACACCGTTTGGACAAAATCTTACTGCTGTTTGACTGTGCTGTCAGAGCACATTATCCTTACAAAAAGCAGCAGTGGAAACAGAGTGACTTGACACAGCTGGAAAATATGTTGTGCATGTTAAACAGATTTAATGGAGTAGAACTATTGTGTTTGGATTTCGCACACAGGGATTTGTGTGACAGGGTGCAATGTCACTCCAATTTTATCAACACATCTGTTTTAAATTATTTTATTTATATAATTTTTTTTACTTCTGAAAACAAATATTCTAACTATTCTAGAAACTAGAAATTGATATTCTAGTTTCTAGAATATAAAAATGCCTAATCTGGACTGTAATTTAATGCAAGATATGGGAAGGTTTGATCGAGACCTTCCTTCTGTATGTTTTACTTTGACAATTTTAAAAAAATAACATTTTAAAGTTGGAATAACAGAGAATTTAATAGATATAATAGATTAAAATACCTTTTATTGTCCCAGTTCAGATGTAACAGCAGCAAATTGACAGCAAATCAAAGCATGTAGATTCAGCCAAAGATAAAAGTATTACTATATATATATATATATATATATATATATATATATATATATATATATATATATATATATATATATATACAGTATGTACTGTATATATATAAACAAAAAAGAATACTATAATGTACAAAAAATGCTGAATTACACCATAATATACTGTGAAGTTATAAAAAAAATTCAAACTATCAATGATAGGTAGTTTTTCAGGCTTTCTGTAATCTTTCAAATACAAAAATAATGCAATATTTTTTATTTATCCTGCACTCTAATGACATCTAAACTGAAGCTAAATTGAATGGCCATCAGGAGAAATCTGGGCTGAATGGCCACTCAGAGAGGAAGAAACCATTACAGTAAACCAGACCGACTGGAAAAACTTTAGCCTGATTTAATATCAGACAGTGAGGAAAAGAAGGTTTTCTGTCTTTTCATCTGGTTTCTGCTGTAGTTACAACGACAACACTTAACAATTATTAAAATTTTTAACCTTCAACTAGAAAAAGATCATTCCCAGATCAGCAAGTGTCAAATATTACAAAAATTCCCACTTATAAATACACCAGTTATGACTAAAGACGTTTTCACCATCTTGCAAATTGTTGGTTGATAACAATCAGTAATCATACCTCCTTCAGAAAAATGCTTTCGTCTTCTTCATCTTTACGTCTGTGTTGATGATGCATCTTTGAACTTTCGAAAAAATGGAGGTTTGTGGTTTTCTGCTTTCAGATTTTATTGGGACCTGCTGATGTTACTGCTGATGATGGGGAACCTGATCATCCTGCCGGTGGGCATCACGTTCTTTCGGGACGAGAACACCCCTTCATGGATAATCTTCAACGTGGTTTCTGACACTCTCTTCATGGTTGACCTGGTTCTGAACTTCAGGACCGGCATCATGAAGGAAGACAGCACCGAGATCATCCTTGACCCAAGGTCAGTTTGAGCATATGGGAGTATATTTTTCTTTATTTTTTCATAAAGTATAATATCAGTAGATCCAGCCTGTTTCCTTGGCTACCAGGATGAGGTAACGGTTCAGACACATTTGTATGCATGAGGAGAAAGGTGGTTCAGCCGGGCTTTGTTCAAGTTCCAGTGTACTCCTGATGAATACTGAGTCCAGCAAACACCGGACTCACTTCCACAAACCCGCCCAGCCAGATGAGGCCTGCCTCTTCTCCTCCATCTTTCTCCACCTCAGGGCAATCCGCCAGAAGTACCTGAAGACCTGGTTCCTCGTGGACTTTGTGTCGTCCATCCCTGTGGACTACATCTTCCTGATGGTGGACAGTCTGGACTCGGAGGTCTACAGGACGGCCCGGGCGCTGCGGATAGTCCGCTTCACCAAAATCCTCAGCCTGCTCCGTCTGCTGCGCCTGTCCAGGCTCATCCGCTACATCCACCAGTGGGAGGAGGTGAGTGGCGGACGCCATGGACGAAGAGGACGCTTTCTTTGACAATTACGGCGTGTTGTTTTTTTGTGAACTCAGGTTAAATCCTGGAAATAATTTCATAATAAAAGGTGCAAAATAAAGTCCAAACTGTTAATTCACCCTCTTCTTAACTTTTCCCTCAGATCTTCCACATGACCTATGACCTTGCTAGTGCCATGGTGAGGATTGTAAACCTGATTGGTATGATGCTGCTTTTGTGCCACTGGGATGGCTGTCTCCAGTTTCTGGTCCCCATGCTGCAGGATTTCCCTTCTGACTGCTGGGTTTCCAAGAACCTGATGGTGGTGAGTCTCCACCCAGGTCCAATTTATTTTAGATTTAACTCGTTAATTTCATGATAAACAGCATAGAAAGTCCAAGTTGAACTTAATAAAACACTGAAGTGAAGCTCCGATTTCTTTTTGTGGTATTTTAGGTGACAGAATAGCACGACACAATGGATGCTTGTGAATTAAAAGAAAAATGATACATGGAGGGTTTGGCATGTTCAGGGTTGTTCTGCTAAAGAAGAATTGGAGCTGTATGGATATAAACATGGCATAGATTGCATAATAATACATTTATTATAAAGCTATCATTTTGAAAGACTGGAACTTGTGACATGGAGAAAAAGATGTGTAAATATTTATAAGGTCAGAAATATTTGGATTTACTAAGCTTTGGTTTCGTCCTACTATTTTTAAACTGGATTTGAAAGTTTTGTTTTTATGTCTATTATAATTATGGGCTTTTTTGTTGTCTTCTTTTCTCTGACGTTTTACATATTTTAAAAAATGAAGATTTATTTAATTTCAAGTTCCAGTAATAGATTTTTTTTTACGGTGTATATAGTTTTAGGTCTGGAACAAATGGTAAACTTCTTTTGCCATCTTGCCTTATTTCTCCTCTTTCCGTTTGTGGCTGAATCCCAAGCTACAAACATGACACATTATGTTTTCTTTTTTTTAAAAATAATGGTTTATTTCTTGCCACTCTTCCCTGTAATCCAGATTTGTGGAATGCACTAATAATTATCCAGTCAACAGATTATCCTATCAGGGTTGTGAATCTCTGGAGCTTCTCCAGAGCTGCTATGAGTCTCTTGGCTGCTGCTCTGATTATCATCTCTTTGCCAAACCTGTCAGCCTAGCCGAATGACCATGTCTCGGAAAGTTTGCAGCTGTGCCCTGAACTGAAGTCTGTGAGATGTTAAAAAACACGAGGACACCGTTTAATTACTTCAACCTGGCATAAATATTATTACATTTTTCTCTCTGACTTGTGTTGTTCTCCATGACGCTGTTGGTTCACTAATGTTCTCTAACAAAACTCTTTGCTAAATATATACTAAGTTTAAATATTTATTCTATCTCTCTGAAGACAAGGAGTTGCAGTAGATTTATTCGGAGGCATCAGATGTCGCACTTTCAGATTTTTATTTGTAAAAATGTGGAGAGCCATGTGTCCCTTAATTTCCACTTCACTTTTTCGCTCTACTTTGTGTTGCTCTAGCAGATATAATCCCAATAAAAGAAATTAAGTTTTTCCAGCTGTAATGTGGCAAATTGTTTAAAAGTTCAGTTTGAATGCATTTCCATTTGCACTTTGTCTGAGCATGTTTGTGCACAAAATTTGTTTCAGATAAAGGCAGAGGAGCTGATGTGTGCACAGTGAAGCTGTTTATCAGATATGACACAGTTTCCTCTTTATCTTTGTTAATTGGAACACGCAGCAGCGCATCCTGCTGGAAGAAGATTGACTATAATCATTAGGTAGAAAAAAAATAGAAAAACGAAGATCTGTTTAATTAAAAATCTCAGCAGACATCATGTAGATGTGACGGTGCATGCAAACAACAGAAACCCACAGGCTTGCTGCAGTCGATTTGTAATTGTATGAACAGCTGACTCACGTCTCAGCGGTTGCCATGAGTAAAGGTTGCTAAGCAGGCTGATGTTTGGATTCTCCCCAGAGAAAGTTCCCACTTCCTCTGAACCATTAATGTCACTTTATAATTGGACTCAAACAGGAGGTGCACACACACACGTAGAAACAACTCTTCCCTCCTTTCCTTTTTTTGTTCATTTCTAATCTTTAGTAATCTGAGAAGGGATTGGTACTTTGTTTGCCTTTTGATGTTATGATCTCATCCAGGCTTTCTGAGGTGAAAAGAGAAAAGATTCATCTGTAGTTTGACAAAATTGAGAATGTTTTTTGGCACCAATTCCTTAAAACACAGGTGTCAAACTTGAGGCTCATGGGTCAAATCCAGCTCGCCATAGCTTTTTTTTTGTGGCCCTCTAGATTCTAGACTAAATTTTATCTGTTTACTGCCAAATTATATCAATCAGGCCCTACAGTTTCTTGAGAATTATTGTGAAAATTCACGCAAAATCAACAACTTGCGCTAAGAATCTTGAGTTTATTGCAGATTTTTTCAAAAATTGTCAAAAACTTTCTTACTTGTACTAAACAGCTTCCTCAGCCTTAACTGATGTCAGATTATAGTCCATGATCTATACGAGTAATAAAAAGTTTCATGTACCGTCACAAATATCGCAGATATTTCCAAATTAGTACCACAAACACTTTGATTTTCATTGCAAAAGAATCACAAAATCCTGGAGGGACTGAAAAGATGTTCAATAACATTTAATTTTAAGGATTCATTGATATTTTAACAGTTTGTGAACAGGTTTTATCAATGCATTCTGGCAGAATCGGCCCTTTAAGAGCATTCAGGATCTGGATTTGGCCCAAAACGAAAATGAGTTTGACACCCCGGCCTTAAAATAATAAACTTATTGCGTTTGTGTCCCCTCCTTTCTCTCAGAACGACACATGGGGTGTGCAGTACTCCTACGCTCTGTTCAAAGCCATGAGCCACATGTTGTGTATCGGGTATGGCGCCCAGGCTCCCGAGGGGATGACTGATGTGTGGCTCACCATGCTCAGTATGATCGTCGGTGCCACCTGCTACGCCATGTTTATCGGCCACGCCACCGCCCTCATACAGTCGCTGGACTCGTCTCGGCGACAGTATCAGGAGAAGGTGAAACATGACTGTCATCCATCTGCTGCTACACACCTGTTTAAATATTTATGAAATATATTTGGCACGATCTGCTCAATCTGCTTCTCTGCAACTGACCCTGAATTACATTTTTAGGCCATCATGTGTGGCATAATTTGCTTAACCCTAATCATGACAAAGAGAATGTTGTATTTTGCTCATTTTTATTTCAGGAAGCAATTGAAATATTTAAATTTGAATATAAGTCTTCTTTTTTCAGAATTTAAATTGTTTAGACCTTATTTTAGTGGCTGCTGCGCTGTTTCCTGTCTGTAAGAAAAATGCTCACTGACAAAAGATTGAGTGTAAAATCTTATTATAAAATTCATTTTTAGCACTTCTCTTTAATCATTAAAGATTTTGTAAAATGCTGAATGTTTATGTAGTTTATTATGCCTCTGGGAATATTTGAAGCCCATAATTTTTGAGAATATATAATTTTTTATGTTTATTATTCTAAAAATTGTGAATGGAAACTAAGTAAATTCAGAATTTACTTATTTACATCTAATTTCCACAGTTGGTTATGTATTATTTGGGAAGATATATGGCCAAACGTCACAGATTTACACTGATCAGCATCTCATAACAGAGAGGTAACAGTGGTGGCTTTCATTTGCTTGATTGAAATGTAAGTGAAGCTTTATTATTGCATCGTAAATTCAGATATGCTTTTTGAATCTGGCAAATCGTATGTTGCTTAACAGAAAAAGTCAAAGCATTTGACTTTTTCTATGCTTGCTTTTTGCATCTTTTCATCTCATGTGCAGCAGCAATAATGTTTAAAATTGTTACTATTGGCTTACAAATTAATTCCTCCACTTAGTTAATGAAAGTTTTAGCAAAAGGCTCAAGTTTAAATGTCAAATAGGCCTGTCATAATAATCAATAAATCAGTTAATCGCATGATAAATTAAAACAATCTCAATAATTTCCACTGGGATGATTTATTGTTTATCTCTTTTTTTCTCTCTTTCCACCAAAAACTAGATAATAAAGTCTTCAGTTTGGTGCTTTGGTCTCAACTCGTTGATATAATTTCTCTATAACCGAACGCACCTAAAAGTAATTTTTAACAGGCCAAAATACAAGATAAGGAATATTATCCAGTAGCCTAACTCCTCTCAACTCATTTTTTCTCCATCTTTATAATAACCATTTTTGGATTTATTCAACTCAATGCAGTTACAGTTTGTTTGTACTTTGCTCATAGAAACTGATGCAAAAATTTATCAAATGTGATTTGGTTTGTTATTTCCAAATTTAGTCAGTTTCATCTCAATTGCTTTCCAGTTTGGTTGAACAACTGCAAATAAGTTCAGTACATTTACCCTTTCCTGTATAGCCTCCTGCTTTGGTTTGAGAGTCCTAGTTTGGCCTCATCAGCTTACAGAAACAAAGACTTACTGTGAATTTATTCTTTTTAGCCTCCACTTATTAGACCCTACAGATTCATCTACATCATTATGGTTTCCCCTCTGAACTCCAACTAAACCAGTGAACTCACAATCTCAAGGTGTGGTGGTTTGTCAGTAATTTTATGATTAGTTGTTTAGTTTTGTGGAGCTCAATAAAGCAGCTAATTTCACTCTATAATAAGCAGTTGCTTCCTGTGAAAGAAAAACAAAGTGAAAAATACCTCTCAAAGTGAATGTGTTTCTTTTGTAACTGCAGTACAAGCAGGTGGAGCAGTACATGTCCTTCCACAAGCTTCCTGCCGATCTGCGGCAAAAGATCCACGAGTATTACGAGCATCGCTTCCAGGGCAAAATGTTCGATGAGGAGAACATTCTGGGAGAGCTCAGTGAGCCACTGAAGGAGGTGATGAATTCATGAACACCCACTTTGTTTGTCCCTGCCTCCAGCGCATCGTGTTGACTTTCAATCTCTTCTTATTTTCATTTAGGAGATTGTCAGCTTTAACTGCAGGAGCCTGGTGGCAAACATGCCGCTGTTTGCCAACGCTGATCCCAACTTTGTGACCGCAGTGTTGACCAAGCTCCGATTTGAGGTGTTTCAGCCAGCTGACTTCATCATTCGTGAAGGAACCGTTGGTCGTAAGATGTACTTCATTCAGCATGGACGGGTCGGCGTACTGACCAGAGGCAACAAGGAGACCAAACTGAGTGATGGGTCCTACTTTGGGGGTGAGGACTTAGTTTTTGTGCAAAATAAAATACTTGTTTCAACTGAATTCACTTACATTCCTTTCTTCTTCAGAGATCTGCTTGCTAACTCGTGGACGAAGAACAGCCAGCGTGCGCGCAGACACGTACTGCCGCTTGTACTCTCTCAGTGTGGACAGCTTTAACGAGGTTCTGGAGGAGCACCCAATGATGCGGCGAGCCTTTGAAACGGTTGCTGTTGACCGTTTGGACCGCATTGGTAATTTCTGGATTTTTCTAACTCTGTATTCTGCAGCTGGTTGCTATTTCTCAGTTAGCCACAACTCTTCTGCATAATGCAATTATCAATCTGTGTTCCTGAATTTACCAGGCTCTTTCATGATTGACATCATATGGCTTAAAAGGAAGGATCACTAAAGACAAAAGCAATTTAGCTTGTTCACCTTGGCTCTCTCTATTAGAGTAGTCCATACCCTGGTTAATTTCAATAGCACCTTTTTCACCTGTGAGGAATAGCAATTATATAGAGCACAAAAGCCTTCAGAGCCTCCAGAGGCAAAAGAAATGCTGGAAAAAGTTTGTGTCCCTGTCACTAATGGGTTAAAGTCATTTTTTGTGCTTTTACTCCTCTACAGGTAGGAAGAACTCTATGCTCCTGCGAAAGTCATCCCAGGGTGGTTCTCTCGGTGGGAGTATGGGTCGTGGCGGAGGCCGCGGCGGAGGCGGTCCTGGTGCTGGCCTTGCAGCGAGTGGTCTGGGCTCCTGCGACAGCATGCTGGTGCAGCAGATTGTCAAGCATGACAGCATGCCAGCCATGCAGGACACCATCGCAGCCGCTGCTGCAGGAAGGAGTGGGATAATTGGAGGAAGTGGCACGGTGTCCCCTCGTCCCCGCCCTGTCATCTGGGCACCACTTGTCCATGCTCCCCTGCAGACGGCTGCTGCGACCAGTAATGTAGCCATCACTCTTATGCACCAGCAGCAACAGCAGCAGCTCCAGCAGCTGCAGCAGCATGCTCTTGGAGCCGGTTTCTTCTTGCCGTCTCCTATGATTTCTCCTTCACCCTCATCCACTTTTCCTCTTTCTCCTCCCCGCGCTCCTGTGCTGCAGCCCCTTCGCCCTTCAGTGAGCTCTCTTATTGGGATGATGGCAATGGGAGGAATGAGTGGTTTGTCCCCAAGAGGATTTCCACTGTCACCCTCCACTATGGGCCCTCCAGGTGGGGTAACATCACCTCCAATTGCTAAAACACCACCCACTTCAGCTTCTTCTGGACCAACTTCTGTCCAGCAAGGACGGACTGTTATCTATGGTCCCCGTTTTCAGGCTGATCACCCCTCAATGACAGCTGGAGCACTTGTAACACCACCAGCAGGAGGGCCAGGCTCACCACTACACAAGGTACCACCCACCAACCCACCCGCATCCTCCAGTGGCTCATCAGATGGAATCAGCTGTCAGCAGGGAGCCAAAGAGGCTCTTCTACGTCATGGGGTGAACAGTTGTCAGGGTCTGCCAGCACTGGGGAGGCTAACCCAAGAGGCCAGGCTCCTGTCAGCCTCACAGCCCACTCTTCCTCACCGCTCCTGGGCCGCTGTGCAGCCTCATCCTCCTCTCCATCGGAAGGCCTCTGGTGGGAATTTGTTGGCGGCTCCTTTCCTGGCAGGACAGTTGGCAAGAGGTGGCAGTGCAGGCATGTTGACCAATAACCCTACACTACAGCTGGTGACAAACATACCATTGAATGCACAAGTACAGGCCACAGGTCCTATTCAGCTGGCTATGCCAATCCCTGCAAACACAGCCTCTGTGCCCACAGCTGCACACATCCCCTCTACACCTTTCTTGCCATCTTCTTCCCCTCCAAAGCAGACCTCCCTCTCCTCTGTCACCCCATCACCTACTCCTTCTTCCCCGACAACTATTCTTACCCAAACACCTCGACCAAAGCCGATTCCTTCGACACTGTCCTGCTGCTCCTCCCCACCCTCAGCAAGTCCGTTGTCCACACCCCGTCCCAAACCAGTTCCTACACCTTCTCCCTGCTCTTCCTCTCCCTCTCCATCCTCCACACCTCCTCCCTCAGCTGTTTCTACCCCAGTTCCTCTGGCTCAACCTTACGGACCCAGATCATCACTTACATCTTCATCTCCCCCATCCTCTGTGCTCTCCTCTTCTCCGCCACATCCCCAGAGCCCCAGAGCCAAAGCATCCAACACACCTCCTTCTGCCTCTCCGCTGTCTGGCCACAGCCCTACCTTGACCCCGACTGTGTCACCAATTCCCACTCCAACTCAGACAACCCGCACCCGACCTTCTACTCCTACTCAGACACTTACTCCTACATCATCCCCGTCTCCTTCTGGGCCCTCCTTTAGTAAATCCCAGAGCCCCACATCTTGCCTCCAGCCCTCCGTCTCTGGCTCACCCAGGGTTTCTGCCTCAAGCAAGACCCCAAAGCAGACTTCCCCTCTTAACCCCATTCAGTTGTCAGCCCCAGCCTCAACACCTCTTAGCACAAACTCTCCAACAAAAGTCACTTTTTCAGTTCGTCCTGTGAAACAAACCTCCCCTGTCCTTTCTCATAGTCCTACTTCTGGCTCCAGCCTTTCTACCAAACAAAGCCCTTCAACGAAATCATCCTCTGCAACTTCATGTCCCAGCCAAAGCTCCTCAAACCCTTCCTCCATTTCTACCAGTTCCTCCACAACCACAGCCTCTCATCAACAAGCTTCCACCGCTGCAGCCAACCAGACAGCACACACACCCTCCTCTGCCAACTCCACCTCGCCAAAAGGGGGGAAGAAAGACCCTCAGCTGGCAGTCACCAGAACAGACTCGGAGGGACTAAGGCACCAACTGCCTGCTAACATGTAAGAGGAGGAAGAATATTTCTTTGACTTTTTGTGCTTCAACCAGTGCTAAATACCAGAGCCATGGATGTGCAGACTTGAGTCAAACTTGCCACCAGGTAGCCCATGATCTCACATGAACAGTTCATACATGTTGAATTTACTCTAGGATGTGGTTGACTTAGAAAATCAGGTCTTCATGGGACTTTCAGCAAAACCATCAATTGAAAAGGACTTCCTGGGAGTGACCAGTGGGTCTTACTCGCTAAGAGGAGAGTCTATTGAACATCCAAATGTATACATTCGTGTCTGTGTTAGTGATTGTTGGAGCAAGCAGGTAATCTGAAGTGGAAATATGCTGCGCTGTATTTACAGAGTGGTTGGGAGTAGGCATGGGCAGGTTACAGTGTCAGAGTACCCTGAGGTTTTAATCAGGCGCTTCTTAAAAAATTATTTGAAGTTATTTTAATGAAAGACCACAGAAACATCAGGATGGACAGGAAATGTATTGGAACAAACACATCACAGTTTTGCCCCTCGACCAGCTGCTGCTGTTGATCAGCTGGCTGAAAGGAAGCTGCTGCATTTTTATTTTTTTACCAAGAAAGACAAAACCTGTTGCTTAAAAATGAAAGAGGTACCGTCTATCACTCTTATTCAGGTAACTGTTTAATAACAATAGTTGGTTTGCTACATGCTAATCAACTTCAGGTCATATCTGAACAAATAGCTTGATTAATCAATCAGCTAATATCATATATGCACCACATATAAGATACATACCACAATTATTTATACCTCTGGCAGATTTAGATTTAAAGTAATCATTTGACTTTATCAAAAATACCAGTGAAAATGTGTAGAAAGTTGGTCAGCAGTTACAAGAAATATTTGATGGTTGCAATACCTATACAGGTTTTTCCATTCGTTATTGACAAAGGTTTGAATAACTTTCAATATGTCTTTTTTGATAAAATGAAAATAAAAACAGAAATATTGTCTTTTTCAATAATTATATCCTTTTAATCTTTTGTCATGTTCCCTATCAAAAATAAACTTCTTGTTTGAAGGAAAATAACTGTAAACCTAAATCGTAAAAATTGGAGAATGAACTCGGGCTAAACTATATGTTTCTCTACAGAGAAAAATAAATAAATGAAGAACAATTACATTTACTTAACAACTAACAATAAATTAAACTGTTTTTATTATATAATTTTATTTTAGTGTTTCAAAATAAATATACTGCCAAGTAAATGTTATAAAAAGCTGTGTTATGAATCAATATCTTGTATTGTTTAGTTATTATTATTTGTATTTTATTATATTTATTTAAATGAAAGCAATTGGATCATTGGGGTCATATTTAATTTTTTAAAAAGTGGTGTTTTTACATAAATTTTTCATTAAAATCTCAAACCAGCCCATGCCTTCACAGCAAGGTTATTTACAGCAATATTTATTAACAGTTACACTCATTGATAACAAGAAATCACCTTTGCAGGGACTGTAAATGTGAGAAAATGATCATTTTATTGCTGTTGGGGTGAAAGGTCACTGTGATAGAGCAGCAGACACTTCCTGGTTTCCAGCTCCAACTCCCTCTTGCTTCCCATTCTTCACCAAAATGTAATATTTTCTCATCAGAATAAAAAATAATTATATTGAAACTCACTGTAAACTTGATGCTCATATGAATTTGAATAATTAGGAGCAGTACACTGGTAGTTTTGTTGTCCCTGGTGTGTGTGGTGTTTAGTTTTTGAACAATACGAAATCCTAAAAACCTACATGTTCACGCTGACAGCTTCTGTGAAACTGTGCTTTTCTATGTGCGCGACTCAACGCTGCTCTGCTGTGCACCGTGGCTCACATGATTTTGTTCCACCCGGCTTCCTGTAGTGTGCGCTTCCTCACCGTCGGCCCCTTTGTCTTTCATCTTCTGTCTGTCTAGCTGCCTTTCATCTGATTTTACAGCTCTGGTTGCTAGCAGTTCCTTTGACGCTCGCAGACTCCCTCTCCCTCTTTCTCTCGGTTTGCCCAACACTTTGCTCGCCGCTGCCGTCAGCCTCGTCTTCAGTTGGCGGCGTCCTCCTTATGTCGCCGTGTGACACTGTTTCAGTGATGTTTGATGTTTTCCGTGGGTAGCAACAAGACATTTCAATCTTGACCCTTGATACCATGTTGCCTAGACTATATATGTATATATATTTAAGGACCAAATGTTTTATTTTTATTTATCGCAGTTTTAGCTTTTGAAAAGAAAAAGTAGCAAATGATGCTGCCAAATGAACATGTTGAGTGTGGCACTAAGGATGGTGGTAATGTGCGTAGTGATGATGAGGAGAAGTTGCTGCTGGTGTACATCTGGATGTAAGAATAAAACAGATTTAGTATCAACTTGTGTTTGGCTGCATTCTCATTCACAAGCTCAGAACCATTTAGATTTTCAAACTAAACATTCAGTTTTTTCACCACAAACAAATAAAAAAGGACAAAACATAAAACTATGAACGCAAATTGTATATTGTCATGAGTTTGGAAAAGGATAGGTATTTTAAAAGCTGTTTTTTGCATTGGAATGTTTCAGCTGAGATGTTTCAATTTGAGAAATTTTACATACATTTCTTCAGTACACCGTGTTCCAAATTATTATGCAAATTGGGTTTAAGTGTCATAAAGATTACATTTTTTGTTGTGCTATTAAATTTATAGATGGTATTGTGTATCAGGGCTCTTTGAATCACTATCATTAATTTCAGAGAGCTGGGCTGATTAGTTTGTCTGGTGAGCTCAATTAAAGGAAATCTACTTAAGAAGGATGTTCCACATTATTAAACAGGCCACAGGTTTCAACCAATATGGGAAAGAGAAAGGATCTTTCTGCTGATGAAAATCATCAGATAGTGTAGTGCCATATGACAAGGTATGAAAACATTAGATATTTAACAAAAACTGAAGCATTATCGTACTGTGAAGAGATTTGTGGCTGATTCAGAACAAAGATGGGTTTGTACAGATAAAGGCATAATGAGGAAGGTTTCAGTTAGAGAAATTCATCGGATTAAGAGAGCAGCTGTTAAAATGCCCTTACAAAGCAGCAAACAGTTATTTGAAGCTGCTCAGGGTGGAATGCAGTCCATATCAAAACAGCAGCTCTGGGAAGGTATTCTGACATCCTGCAAAGAAATTCAAGCAGAAACTTTCCACAAGTTCAATGGATGCAAGAATTGTGCAGGTGATATCAAAGAAGGGCTCCTATGTTAACATGTAACTCGGTCTGTTAAGATGTTTTTGATTGAAATAGCTTTTGATTTTAGTACATGTGACCACTTAATGCTGCACATTCAAAGAATGACCGTTTGCATTTCTTTATAATCCATAAAATGTTTAGAAAATCTGCTGTGCATAATAATTTGGAACAGTGCATTTTGAGTTTTTTATTTTTGAAAAAAAACTGTTCTCATGAAGAGCTTTGTCCAGTAAAATTTGATTTATACTGTAATAGTTCATGACTTGAAAATTATACTGACCATCATTTGCAGTGACCATTTAAGAAAATATGAGAAAATATTATTTGCATAATAATTTGGTACACGGTGTATTTTACAGCCCACTAGCTGTAAAAGTTGGGTGGAACATTTCCGATGTCCTTTCTATAGTTTTTCACAATAATTTGTTGCAATTTTGACCCATTCCTCCTCACAGAACCAGTGAAAACTAGTCATATTTGGAGGTTTTCTTTTTAATCCTGCCCACAATTTCTTTTAAGGCTCAAGGTTTCCACTCAAAAACATTAAGCTTGTTATGCATAAGCCACTTTTTATTTTTATTTTTTATTGTCTTTACACTTGACACTTGACGCCTCCATTCCAGATGCAACAACCTCCATAAGCAGTTGACTCTTTTGTTTATTTGTCTTTTTCTTTATTTTAAGTCTTAATAAAAACAATTTCTCTGATTGATCAACATTGTTTAAAATTGCAAACTGCAGTCAGAGTTGCTCTATTTGTTGCAGAAAAGTGTTTAGTTGTTTGATCTTGTTTCAGATTAACTTGTCATTCTTGGATATTTAAGTATTTTTAAAATGGTTGTTTTTGATGAGGCTTAGATAGCTAAAAGAGTTTCAGTTTCACTTCAGATAAATTAATCCTTTAAAAAAAAGCAACCTACCTAATAAACTTCAAGAGTGCCTTCTTCACTCAGGCTAAAGGGTGAAAGCAAAGAACACAAATTAGCATAAGCAGAGGTGAAAACAAGGTATCAACTGTAACACTGTTCTTCCTGCAAAGTTACAAGCTACCACTTCCACTGTAGGAAATTTATAGTTGCCAGCACCATCATTACCCCATTCAACTTATACTAACCGTTTTCTGGTTTAGTATCAGAAAATATTTGCTCTCATGCTGTCCCCATTACCCTAATTAATCTTGACAGGATACAGGCGACATTTCCAGGTGTTAAATTAGTTTTTGCTTTGTATATGTGTGAAATGGAACGGCCTGGCAGTGTTTAATGATAATCCTGTAAATCAGCATCCATACATACGCAGCTGTTTTGACACATGATCAATACAGTGAGTAGTTTTCAGTACGGGCGTTGCTGAGGATGTGGCTTTAATTTTAAAATTATTTGTCAGCATGGTAAAGGTTACTTCAACCGTGACTCATATGCAGCTGAAAAAGTCATTTGATATTACTCATCCATAAAATAAAGGCTAGGTTATCACATTTATCTCTCAGACATATTAACAATCCTCAGTCTTTTCAGTAAAACACAATATAGAGTTATATTTCTAAGGGAGCAAGGTAAGGGCTTAAAAAAAATACTGGTGATTTGTGCATTTCCAAGGACGCTGTGAAAAACACACTGCTTTATATCTGCACAACTCAAGGATAACTGATCTGAAACCAAACAAGCACCTTCTTAGATTCTCCACATTTCTGATTCTGTTCAGTTAAGAGTTTCTAAATATTTCATTGAATCTCCCGTATGCTGCAACACAGAAAAATATAAAATACAACCCGCCCTCTGCCACATCCATTTAAATGAATCAAAAATAACGCAAAAATTGGTTAAAATATAGAGACAGAATTCAGGGATTTCATTGAGTGAAGATTTCAATTCAAATACACATTTGAACGAAAACTACCCGTCACCAAGACCTTTGATTTCCCTAAAATTACCCGACGATTACACATTTTCACTTCATTTTCTTTGCGTCATCAGGGTGGATTCACATGGAGTACCACTTCAAACTTGAATGTGACCCTGGTGACTCAGTCTCTGACATGATCTTTAAGTAACTGAGACTCTGTGACTCAGCCTCACCAATGTGCAATAAAACAACTTCCAGTGTGTATTAACGAAAACCACCCGCAGATTGTCATGATGTCTTTCTCCTGGATTCACAACCTTCTCCTCCCAGTAAAGATCAGACTCATTCAGATTCAAGGTTGAATTTGAGAACCTTGAAGTTGCTGCTGCTGCTGCTGCTGAATAAAACAAATTGAATCCCAACCTTCGATTTATAGAGACACACCTGCTTCTCCTTCCTTTGCAATGCCACTGTTTCACATTTGTTCTCTCTCTGCTCTCATTAGTAGTCAGGGAGTCTGCAGCAGCTTCTTGTCATGCTTGAAACTACCGATTACAAATTCGTGTACAGTAAAGTAGCTGTAGAATAAATAGTTGTATGAATACCACTGCAGTTTAATTACAGACACAGGCGAATCTGTGATGTAGAATTTTCCTTCAGAAACCCTCATCTGATCTCGTTTTGAATGGCTTTAATATATGGAAAACCAATAAATTTGCAGATAGTGCAGGTAGATTTGTTGGTGTGAAGTGTAATAACCTCTTTAATTTCAGATGTATGAGAAAAATTATGCTTAGCTTGATAAAAACCAATGCAGGGCAAATAGAAAGTACAGCATTGTGAGACAGTAGATCTGAATTTCATAATGTAAGAGGTTTATTCTATATCTACTAAAGTTACAGGCAAAAATTAATGGGATATTTTTATTTTCTTCTTGGATCTGGAAAATATTGACATGAAATTTCTTACGACTTTTCCAGGCACAATAAAATCCCTTAAAGCATAGAAATCACTTGTTCCTTCAAAAGGTACTGCCTAAAGTTACGTTAAGGCCACAATCATTTTCATCCATACATTATTTCAATAATTCACTTGAATTAAATAAAACCAAATTGTAATTGATGTTAATTTGCAAAAGTTTAACAGCATCCATGACTGTTCCAAATTTGAGTATAGATGCTAATATTTATGTTTTTTGTTTGTTTGTTTTGTTGTTTTTTTACCTTCAGGAAAATCCGAGTTGTAGATTTCACAGTGACCATTAGATGGCGGAAGTGCTTTAAAAATAATTTACACACAACAGGAAGGAGAAAGATGCGTTAAAAGTGCCGTTTTATTGCTTTAAACCAACTTTATCGTAATAGCAGAGAAAACAAATACTTTTAGAGAAATTCTACTTTGTGAACTGAATATTAGAGGCTACCGTAAAGCCCCAGTAGCGCACTGCAGAGGTTAATGATGCCAGAAGTAGCCTGGATCTGCAGCCATGAAAAGAGGTGGTGCGCAGAAAAACAGGCCTTGTAATTGCTGCCTGTCATTTTGGCTCTGAAATAGACTCAAAGGGAAGTCTTTATCCTCTGGGAACAAACTAGACCACCAGACAGAAGACAAATAATGACTGTTTTCATCCTTTGCTATACCACAATGTTGTAATATAGACATTTATAGAGAGAGAGAGTAAAAACAGCAGTCAATCCACAAACAGACAGCGGCGGGATCCTTCCTGCTCTGCTTTAAAACAGGTTGCATTTGCTGCTGCAAGTTCAACCACAGACTGAGGGTAACTCCTCCGTCTGAGAGGCTTTACAGGAGGTAACACAAATTTCACAATAGATCAGGTGTCACAACACACAATAAGGGTTAAGAGCTAAACATTTGATTAAGGAACATATTCAGATGTTTTGCATTGCAGATAGCATTTATTTCTAAATTAAAATTAAGTTAATTAAGAAATAAAGCTTAGATAAAGATTCTTGAGGTCAATTGTTCCACAAGTTTGTTGAATTGAGGACAGTAAACCTTTCTTTTTCAGCTGTGGGTTTGTAAATTGGTGCATTGCTCTCAATAAAATCAAGGTTGGGAAGCAGATAAATAACGTCTTTAACTCTGGGCTAAAACTACAAAATAATAATTTATTTTTGTGGATTTTCAATAGCTTTTCAGGATCTGTAAGATTTGTAATTTGTACGGATTTTAGAGACAAACTTGTCACTTTTATTGCCCTTTGCATTAGAGGTAATGTAGAGATAAATAGTTACATTTTTTCTGTTGTACAGCAAACCAGCATAGATAGACACTGAGATCACTGCGTTAATAAATTGTTAAAACGTATTAGTTTTATCACTGTGGAAGATTGTATATGTATGTCATTTACATGTACAGTCTGTGATAGTGTAATAGAAATCAACCCTTTTTGAATAATTCAGGATGTGAATGGTGATAAAACAAAGTAAAAACACACATTAATGCAGTTTTTATTATTTTAAATCACTGTGATTAGTGAGCTACCGTCCTTCTAAGAGTCCTGACCCCTGCTGCGCACCTCACTGGAAAAAATGTACATCGATGACGCATGTTGTTCACATGCGCCGTGTAACTTTTTATTCTGGTAGCACAACCGCAAGCACAGATTTAGGGTTTGGGGGGGTGGTAATACAGGTGGGCTGTCTGAGTTCACCGCAAAATTATATTTAGACTTCCTGCACCCTCGATACAAAACCCACCAACTCACACACACACACACACACACACTGCAGGAGCTACATGACAGTAGATGAGAATGAGATTCAGGCTTTGAGAAAGCAAGGTGATTCCCATCCCCATAACCACTTCAAAAACGAGCGAGTCTTCAAAGTTTTTCAGCAGGGGAACGAGGCTGCTCTTTAGTTACATTTAAAGACCAAACAGATGCGTCTGGGGAGGCAGTGTGGGAAGGCGGCGCTACCGCCGGTTTGCTACTTAGGATACAACATTTTAAAAGAGTTTTTAAAATGTCTAAAAAATCAAGGCAAAGCCTTTGCGGTTTATCCTTGTAGGGTCGCAAAGGGGCTTGAGCCTGTCTCCATGGTGATTTGTGGCGAGGCGGTGAACACCCTGGATGTTGTCCAGTATATGCACACAAACCCACCCCCCTACACACACACACGCACCTAAGGGCAATTTACAGAGATCAATTAAGAGAGAAGTCATGCATGCAAATGAAGCAGACGTAAAACTAGTTACATTTACTTAAGTAATTCTGAAAAAAGTGCTTCTGGAAGTAGTTTTATTGCGTCATATCTTGTACTATAGAAATATTACTTTGAAGTAACTCTACTCTGACAATGGAACCCTGCAAAACTTTTCTATTCTTATATAATTGGGAAGCATCAGTGAGCGCATATTGATCATGTTTTATAGCTAATTCAATGGGCGTACCTGGTAGAAACCTCTCAGGTAGACAATGAAACACACTGAATCAGAGGATCAAAACAGAACTCACTGAAGAAATTAACCAATTTACAGCAGGTTATCCTCTTGAATCATTGCTTCAGTCAGAATAATCAAGGTTACTTAAACAAGGAAGTCTTCTGCTGTAATGTTTTTGACAAGGAAATTATGAAATAATGTGCATCTTGCACCAAATTTATTTAGAAATGGATATCCATATTTTTTATATGTAAATAAAAATCTGAAAACTGTAGTGTTCATTTGTTCTCAACCCCTTTTATTCAAATATCCTTAAATAAAATGCAGTGCAACCAATCATCTTCAAAAGTAGCCTAATTAGAATGTTGAAACCGTGCACACCTGCTCCGTGAAAGCAACCGGTGTTTGTTAGAGAACAATAGTTCACTGTGACGAAACATCCCAGGTACAATCTGTCCTCAAGACCAGGACGAGTTACGCTCTCCACAGATCTCAACTTTAGGAATAGAAAGTAATTCCTGAAAATATGTAATTTTCCACAAGCTATGCAGGGGACACAGCAAAGCTGAACTTATTAACCGATGTGCAAAACAAACAACACTACACCCTAAACACACCACGCTTTTCAAGACAGTGAAGCTGACTGGAGATGAATGGAGGTAAATAAAGAACAATCCTGGAAAACACTCAGGTAAATAGCGCTCTGTAAAAAATTAAAAGAACATTTCAAATGATCAGTTTCTCTGATTTTACACTTTATAGGTGAATGTCTGAGTAAAATGAACATTGTTCTTTTATTCTATGAACTACTGACAACATGCCTCTGAAATTTCAAGCAAAGATTTAGTATTTATTTGCTTAAAATGAGAAATGGTCAAAATAACAAAAAAGACGCAGTGCTTTCAGACCTCAAATAATGCAAAGAAAGCAAGTCTACATTCATCTAGAAACAACAATGCATGTAAACTGTGAACTCAGAAATCAATATTTTGTGGAATAACCAGGAAGTTATTGATGGGGCTCTTACGTTTTGTCAGATATATATATACAGTACAGACCAAAAGTTTGGACACAACTGTGTGTCCAAACTTTTGGTAGACTGAGAAACAGTTTCTTCCCCACAGCCGTCAGAGCCATTACTCCCTGCCGCCCCCCCGTCCCACACATATCATAACCTCGCAGTCATACATACATATCCCCCACCCCCACATAGCCATATTGTTCTGCACTTTGCACTGTCACATCATCTGTACTTTGCCATAATTGGACCTGCTGCTACTTCTTTGGTGTGGTTGAGTGCCTTTAGTTAATTTAGTTGTATATATTGTTATTATTATTATTGTGTGTTTGCTTATTTTTACTGTATATATTTGACCTTTTGCACGGGAGCTGCAATGGAAATTTCGTTGAATTCTGTTCAATGACAATAAATGCTATCTAATCTAATCTAATCTAATCTAATCTAAAACAATATATATATATATATATATATATATATATATATATATATATATATATATATATATATATATATATATATATATATATATATACCATATTTAGGTGTTGCGCTTTGTGTACTACTGTTTTCTATTAACTTCTCTTGCTATATGCAAATGAGAAGTCTCAATTTTATGCAAATGTAATGAACAATAAAACATCTTGTAATAGATGTGACTCTCTCAGCACTCTGTTGTTTCCTTTTTTAAGTGATTCATAAAAAAAAAAGCCATTCTAAAAAAGTCCCTACTGTTGCCCTTTGAGCCTCCACACTGGATATGATACATCCTCTGTGTGAGTTTCATTTATCACGGTACAGTTTCCTTTTTACTTGACTGATCTGCAAGGCGCATGGCTCTGGAGCTCTAACTCTCTATCCCTGGTCACCGCCAGATGGTTTCTGGGTCGGGAAACAGCTGAGTCATGAGTTTATTAATTCTGTTTCGACTGAAAATGCTTTTGCATCTGACAGGTAAGCTGGTGGCAGATATCCCTCAATCCGCTTTCACTGCCCACCTCTGCGCAGATATGCCCAGAGGAGGAGGAGGAGGAGGAGGAGGAGCCCACCTCTCTCCGACAGGCACTGCTTTGGTCCTATCGGACCTCGGCCGGACCCCTCCCCGTGTGCCCTGCCCACCCTGGCGGTCTCTTCTCCCAGCCCTGCCAGAGCCAATCCGGCGACCGGGTGTAATAAGTAGGACAAGCCGCTTCCTGGTTCTCAGAAAGGAGGAGCTGGGAGACAAAGTGGGCGAGCGGAGGCAGAGCACCGTGGGGGGGTCAGAGCGCCAGAGAGCCGGCGGTCCGCAGAGACAGCAGGACAGGAGGCAAGACAGAGGACATTTGGTGAGGAATTAAGCCCCTACCGTGCGTTGACGTGAGGACGGAGTCTACATTTAAGAAGACAAGCGCTGGGAGGATTTAAAAAGGGGGAATTTAAAGCTCTAAGAAGTCGTCAGGGTGGGACGGAATAATCCAGGAAGTGTCGGTCAGGTGGGAGGCGGCGAGTTGGGGACAGGTGACACACCGGCGCTCAGGTAACCGCTTCTCCTGGTTCCTCTCGAAATGACACAAAACTACAAGATATAATCATTAAAAATGAGTTATCAGTCCGCTTTAGTCGTAGCGAAAACAAACCTTCCTCCCCACTTCTTCTTTAGCAGGGTGACAAAAGTAACTGTCCTTCTCACTGATAAATTCTGTCGACATCATTTTTTTCATTTTCACCTTCTAAACTAAAGGAAATTTAAATATTTCTGCTGGTGAGGCTGTGAGAGATGAGCGCTTCGCGTTCAGGTGAGACAGGAGAGGAGCGGGGTCGGCGGGTACATTTCTGAACACCGGGCTGCTAATTATAGCCGAGAACACCGGCTGACATCCAAAACCTAACCTGCTCTCACGCACATCCACCTGGACGTGCGCAGTCCACCAGATATGTATGGCAAGCCATTAGTGGCAAATTTTGGCACTTTCCCAACAAATGATGCAAAAATATATTTTAAAACCTATTCTTTATAACATTTTGATGCTTTTAAAAAAAAATCCTGTCATTGAATGGCTTTTTAAACCTGAGTTTAGACCACTTTACCTGCTGTTTCTGAATTGCGAAAAAGTGGTATTCCATAATGAATTTGAACAACTTTTAATAAGTCAAGATGCTGTAATAGTTTATGGATTTCCCACCTGAAAACCTTCCAGAATGCCCTGTTTTTTTTTCCAGCAAATGATGTTTTGAACACTTGTTATGACTGGCAAAAGACATGTTTGATATGGTCATTGAATTCCTGCTTATAAGCCAGTAGTTGAGTAAGTTTAGATGGTTTAAAAGTCATCAGAGATCTCATCGGAAGAGTCGGGATACCATAAACGTTGGTGGGGAAACTCTGGGATGCAGTATTTTGTGCCAGTGAACGTTGTTTTCTAAAACCTGTTTATGACCGGTAAAGTAACTTGATGTTTTATTTGATCACTGAGGTTTGATTTTCCACCGAGCAATAGTTGTTGTTTTTTTCTGAACGGTGTTCAGTGAACACAAACCTGATGTTATTTCATATAGTGCATGCAGCTGGAGACCCAACCTAACTCCTTCCGGGTTGTACATAATGTTCTTTCCGGTTGGTTCATGCACAAACCTTTCCAATTCTCTTCCAGTTTATAAGAAGAATATATAACTTAGTATAGTTTGTGTTTAAGGTGAAGTAAAGGTTAGAAGTTAGTAGTTATGAATAGAAAAAATAACTACGAACGCTGGAGTCTAAGTAAATTGCTAACTTTGATTGCTAACTTTGCATCCTGCTTCCCAATCAGGACACTTGACCTGAAAACCCGTCTGTGTTGAATTTTATCAGCTGCACCTGCCCTTTGCAGTAGACCAGGGATTAATGTGAGCACCACAACAAGACTCCCATTGAAAGGGTGGTGCCAGAGACATTGCCCTTAAAGAAAACCGTGAGTCAGGTCATTGGCATTTGAAGAAAAAAATTATGATTTCTGTTTTGTAAGAAAGTTATCTCTCAGGGATTTTCTGTCAAATAATTAGTTTATTCCTTTTTTCACTTCTTTTTTGCTGCTGGACAATATACAAGTCATCACAATTGTGTGTCTCCTAGCGAAGCGCTGTTTTAACTCTTCCAGAATTAGTGGAATAGATGTGTCTCTATCTTTGTCCGTGTTATTTGTATTCATTTATTTAATAACGACCTTTACATAATTTTTTTAGCTGATAGGTTGGCTAATATTTGTCCATGTTGGCTTGCCATAGGTGTGCTGGATTTAGCATTCTGTGCCAATAAAAGATCTCCCAACAGTGGTCTGTTAATCATCATCATCATCATCATTATCATCATCATCCCCAAGGCGCACCCAGTGTTTTATTTTAATCCTGACCCGATCCTGTGTTACAGCAGGATACATGCTCAGGCTGTAATGTTAGGTTAAGGCTTCTGCCTGCCACACTGGGTGGGGAGATGACTGTCAAACCAGTGGGCTTGTGTATGTGTGTGTGTGTGTGTGTGTGCGGGCGGGCGTGTGTTCATTATAGAGGTAGATGTGTTGCTGACTCGCCCCTCTGACAGACCGGCCTGACTAGCTCAACTCGTTTGGGTTTGGTTTCCTCATCTTGGCCGCAGCCTGTTGTTTAAATCTTTAGGTCTTCACGCTGGGAAATTATCGCTTCCACTTGTGAGTAAAACTGAAATTTGGAAAGGGGAAAAAACAAAGAAATCACCATTCATTATCATGTGGCAGGACTTTTCAGAACCGACACACGCTGCGGATTTTCCAACAAATTCTTAACACTAGCTTTGTTAACCCAGCAAACATTTATGTGCAACCCAACTAGACGGTTGTGTTTCATCCCTCACCTCCGGTGTCCTGAAATGACTCCGTCACGATTTGCTGTCTGCAGGCCTACTTGCTTCACACATTTATTTACACTTCATCTGCATAAGGCTTTGGCCAGAATGAGACTCTCACAGTATGAAAACCTGGAGAAAAAATTAAAGATTCACTGATCAGAATTGTCTCTTATCGTTGATCTGCATGTCAAATACTGAAAAATCTGACTTTTTTTCCTGTTCACTAAATGTATTAAAACTAAAAACGCCAACAAAAGTGAACGAAACATTATGTAGTTTGATAAAAGCAAATCAAGTTTTAATGCATAAACAACGTTACTTCATTTTCTATTGGATTTTAAACTACTGCCTCTAAGAAAAAAGCTGCAGCAAAGTTTTTCCTCTTTCTATATGTTATAGCCCTGAGGAAATCTGAGTTGTCAGATCAGACTGTAAAAAGAAAAAGTTGCCATCAGCCAGGATAAACTCGATCCTTGCATCAGCCAGTAAAATAAAAATACATTTAATTTTACGACAATTGCACGATTGTGAGGAAAGGCTGATTTGCACCTGTAGCAGACGTTAGGTTGTACAGGCGTATAAATAAGAACAGCATTATTCATGTTGCTGCTAAAATAAATTATTAATAATTACGGTTATATGAATGTTATCTTTGACATTTATTATTGTTATTTTAGTTTCGCAACATAGACTTGAACAGAAATATAGGCTAAACAACCAATGAACTCAGCAGAAATAAGCAAAAAGGTTTGAGGCAAAATATTATTCTTTTTTTTTTTTTAGCAATACAAGTTTAACAAGATGATGTTAAATTAAATAGACAAAGTGTTAGCTTAGGCAACTAGCCTGCAGTTGGCTACTCATATTCAAAGATCTCACCTCCTTTTTCCAACATCGTTACTACAGTCAATTTACAAAACTCTTAATTTGCACTTTGACCCAGCAGCACTTTGTAGATCCTTTCTAATTAAGGTTGTTTAGATGTGTTTTTATGTGTAACATGTATTTTACTCTGACTTTACTGATATCATGCTTCGCTATGCCTGTAAAAACTAATCTCCTCTTTAGTGGAAACTAAAAACTCTTGGAATAAAAAAGCTTTCTGAATTATAGTTTTGTTTTTTTTGTACAAAAACAAACAGATTACTGTAATTTGAGTGGAGCTCCTTTAGTTTCCACACAATGACGTTCTGTCTTGTTCCAAGTAGCTGAATTTGTCATTTTTTGTGAGTGAGAGAAGAGTGCAGCGCCCCTCTTCAGGCAGTTAATGACAAGTGAGGGAGGAGCAATACTGCCGTACTCCATGCTCTGCATAGCCAAATAAAACCCTTATTCTGCCTTTTTTCAGTTGTGACACCATATCTTTTTAGGTCAGAACCCTGTAAGCCTTGATACCAGTAACTGGTCTGTGCCTAATCTGTATAATCTTGCTCGTCTTTCATTTCGATGTTTTTTTTTCCGAGATTTGTAAACATCAGGAAAATACAAATGCTGACCACAGGCCAGCAGCTCGGTGTGGTGTGCAATAATCATGTTCATCTGTGAGACGTGCGTCTGTGTGGGCTTTCCTGACCCAACCTGCTGCAGGAGGGCTTCTTAGAGAAAGAAGTCAAAAGAGGAAGCAGCTGGTTTCTATCAGTTTTTTCTGTTCTTTAAGAGCCACCCTTCATGCTCCAGATTAATGTGATATATCATATGATAGTGTGTGGGTGTGCATGTGAATCTATTTGCATCTTTGCAAACTTCAACATGTTTCATTTCTAGCTTTTGTGACATAATGTCTCTGTTAGGAAAGACACTCAATTTGCACCAGTTCTGGATAATCGACATTTGTTATTATTTTGCTTCCCTTTAGGTTCATGATCTCTGGCCTCTCAGAAAAGGACAAAGGAGGAAGGGACAGCAGTGTGAGAGACTGACAGCAGGCAGCATCGTCTCCTGGGTTTATGGACTGGAGGTAAGAATATTTTCAAGGATTTAAATTCTGCCTTTTTGGCAGTTTTTGTAAAACTCTTCGTCTTTGGTGAGGTTTGGGGACGTTTAGTGGGGTAAATATTACTCCCCCAGGCTTTGAACGAAATGTCATACTCATGTTTATAACCTTTTTGACATGACTGCATGGTGGTTTTGTGGCCACATGACACATCAGGAGTGAAATAAGCATTGAACTTGTGATATGTCATGGGAGTTCATTTTTCCCAGCATAAAAAGCTTAATTACAACATGTTTCCACTTTATCGCCACCTGCTTTCTCAAAATAAAGATGAAGGATACAATAATTGAGGATGTTTTGTTTTTGTCTCAATGGGAGAAGAAAAATTGCCCAATGATTCAAATCCAAAAAGACAAATTCCAAGAAACCTGCCTCCTCCACTGAGGCAGGACTTTTTAAATAATAGGGAACTCCCGTCATTTCCCGTTTCTTCTTTTCTTTTCCTTGGAATCAGTTTCTAGTTGATGCTCATACAGTTTAGTATAACTGGAGTTGAAATGCAGGGATAAATTGTTAAATTTGCGGCTAAATAGAGCTTTCAGTGCTTTTTTTTGTTCACTTGTGGAAAGCCATTACGATCTTTTATGAGCTCGATCTCCACTCACTTGTCCAAAGTTTAATGTTGTAGTTTTGTGGTTATGTCAAATGTACTTTGAATTGTAAACAGTCCGAATATAAAGAAAACTCGGTATTCTCATGCAGAGTCTCATCAAAACCAGCATGTTTCCAGTATGACTGCTGCTGACGGTCTTACCGGGGTGGTTTCTTTGGCGTCACCTTTTAATTAAACATTTATCGTCACTTATGTTCTGCCTGCGCATTCATAAAGTTTTGATTGAAAGCTGAGGGTTGCGGTCGACCTTCAAGGATGAATACATCTGAGAAAATGATCACAGCTGAATAAACAGCATGAACAAGCTGACAAAAAACTAAAAACACATCCAGATGGATGGATGTAAAGGAATTTTTCAATTGGGGGTATTTAATTTTTGACATTTAAACATTACATGAAGCTTAAGTTTTAAAGCTTTTCTAGTCTAAAATTGACTTCTCTATAGTAAGATGCTTGTTTTAGATGATATCCTTCTGATGGTGCTTTCTATACTGACTGAAAAGTCAAAATATTCAATTTGTAGTTCAGAAAAAAATCAACTGGATCATCTTCTAAGGCTAGAAGACCAACTTCAAAAATCAAAGGTTGCTGAGCAGGCCTAAAATCAAAATCCAATATGGCTTCTCCTTGTACAAATTTAGAAATAAATGCACTGACATTGAACTGTAGCCTATTAAATCACCGTCTGATGGTTAACATGTTGAGTTTGGATGCATAAAAAGGAGAGAAAAACATTATTTGAACACACCGATTAACAAGTCCAATCAGATCCCACCAGCTCCGGCTCCAGACGAGTTCAAAAGGGGCATCGACTTATTTTGGGGGGCGGAAAATTAATCTACGTAGCTGAACATAGACAACAACATCAGTAGCCTACAGGCTACTTGTTAACAAGCTTAAGGTGCTGTATTGTTATTAGCTAGTCATCGTTTAGCTAACATTACCTGCATCCAACAGCTTTACTCAACTCAGTTGGTCAGTTTGGGGGAAAAACTGTGCACAGTTCTTTGCTGCCAGTTCTTTGTGTTTTGCTGGTTTGCTGCCAGGATTCAAACACACACCTGAGTAGCTCTGCACAGCAGCAGCAGGTCTCCTTCGCTGCCGCACAGGTGGAAACCCAGCGCCATGTTGCGTTTAAAGGCGGCTCGGAAAAAAAGGTTACGTTGTGTTAACAACTGATTAAACAGTTTTAACTGCTGTGAAAAAAGTGACACAGATATGGGAAGTGCAGAAGCCCCTACTGTATCAAATCAATATAGGAATAACAGAGAGTTGGTAAAAACAACAAACAGCTTCCAGTCCTGGGGGGGCACGTCTGAATCTGTGGGCGGGCAATGCCCCCCAATGCCCACCTATGCCGCCGGGCCTGGTTGGTTTCTAACTGGGAACTGATTGACACAAAAATAAAACTCTGTCTACTTCACCTGGTTAACTTTCTCACAGTTTATTGTTTGCTTTGGTTGGATCCAAACATGTCATTACAGTAAACTGTAGTACAAGAACGCTAGAAGACTTAACTAAATGAGAAATTATGGATTTTAGACATTTATAGAGTTTTATGTGGGAGTGAGGCAGCATCAGATTAGGAAAACATTTTATTGATATATCTGATTATCAGAATACATGATGATTAAATTAGTCAGTCCATATTCTCCTCTTGATTCCTTTCATTGGTTTCCGCAAAACTTTTTTGGAGTTTTTGCATCTTGGTTTCTTCTTTTGGTGACTAAGATCCAAATCAAATGTGACAATAAGAGATTCTGTAAGTCCATATAAATCTTTTTTTATATTGTATATTTGTTGTGCAGCTCTCTTTAGATTGGACTTTAAGGTTTTACATGTTACCTCTAACATTTAAGAAGAAAGCAGTGATGGTACAAGTATATTTATGAAGATATTTATGAAGATCATCATCCAGGTCATCTTTTAGTTAATAGGTGACACACAAATAAATCTATATTTCTAATGAATCAAGAGTTTTCACTCAACCCTTCAACAATAGTTATTATTTTGTCAATTATATGATCATATTTTTCAGAGTTATTGTCCAAAAGATTTTCTGGGGGAGTCTAAATATGACGTTGCACTAGAACCCTGTCACTTTTTATCATGCGGGAAAAATTAAATTAAAAAATTAAAAATGGAAAACTAATTTTTCTATCATGAGCTCCTCAAAAATATCAGCACGTAATATTTTACTGAAGTTAAAGCATCTAGATTTAGAAGAAAAATCAGTTGTAAAACAATCCAAAATATGTTTGCCTTTTTAAAAGAAAGACAATTAGATAATTCTACTTTTCAATATTCTTAGTTTATTAAACATATTTTAGATTATTGTGATCCTGTTCACTATCAGAAAAGCAAAGAACATGTTAAATAAACTGCAGATATTTGGTGCATTTAGTTTTGCATTTTCCCTTTTTAAGATTTGCAGTCATTAAAAATCCTGCTATGAATAATAATAATAAAATAATTGAGATTGGAGACGTTCTTGTGCTAAGAATAAGAATATTTTTCTTGTTCAGTACTGATTATTTACATTCTGCATGTACCTGCTGTTGGTTCATATCAGGAAGTGATAATAAATGTTCAACTATAAGCACAAAATCAGCAAACCCTACCCAGACACATGGCAGGTTTAGTAGATTTTCCCACTTCTTGGTCTTACATTGTCAAATAGCAGCACCATTCCAACAAGTTTAATGATCCTTCAGCATAAATATAAATCTGATAACATTTAATTAAAAAATGTAAGCAGCCCTAGCCTTCTTTTCCTCTCCATCCATTCTGGTTTTCATGCCTCCAGTTGCAAACAGACGGAGATAATCTGAAATCCATTGGCGCTCGTTTATCAGGGGGAACACTTAGTTCCACCAACTTCCCTGATATTGACTTTATTATCGAGGTCGTTGCACATTCTTTGCTTCTCTGGCATCGTTTACACCACAAACACTTTGTGGTGGTCAAACTTTGATAAACGCCGGGAGGGAGGAGTATCCTGGAGACATCGCCGTCCTTGGAACAAAATATGAGCTGAATAAAGTGGTCAAGCAGTTGAATATTTTATAGGCAACCTGGAAGTTAACTCCTCTGTGGTTTGCTGGCTGCAGTCGCTCTATAACTCCAGCTGGCCTTAGAAGAAGAACAGAAACATTTTTTACAATTGCATTTCTTGTTGGTTAATGTACTTATTAGGGATTTTGATGTCCTGTGTTGTAGATCGTAATATAAATACATAAGGAAGTAATCTAATGGATCAGCTAATAAATTAAACATTTTTGACATGTTATCTTTTATTTATACAAGCAAATGTTTTGATTATGATATTTTCTAAGCCCTGGAAACAAAACTCAATTCCTATGAAATAAATTTTACTGAGGCGTGTTTGAATTATACTGTTATTCTTTAATTGTTTAATTAGTCTTTTTGTTCCTCTGTGACAGCGGGAACCACGTCTCTTAAACATTCCTCAAAATAGGAAAGACAAGAAAACATGGCATTGAAATAAAGCAGTGTGAGATTATTCTTCTGGAATAAAACACCTGATTATCAGAGAAAAGAATCACAACAAACATGCAAATTATTTAATAATTATATAAATTCCTCCTAGAAATCTTTTATGTCGAAGCCTGAATTTTAATATTCTTGTGCTAAATATCAAAGAGAAAAATGTACTTTTAATTAAAATTTAGGAATATATGGAGTTTTATGCATAATATATAGCAATTTTTACATTTAGTAGTTTGTTCAATTGTTTCTAATTGGTGTGTTTATGCATGTGCATTAAGAAAACAATGTTAAAGATGGTTTTCTTTTTAAAATATCATCTTTTGAGCCTTTTCAGCTGGAGCAGCTTGTTTTTGGGTTTCTCTTCACAGATCAGAAAAGCAAAAATATTCTGTCCAATAAGCAATTAGAAACTATCAATACATTTAAGTGTAGTTAATTTTATACTTTCATCCTATTGAGATTAAAATAATAAACATGTATAACATCATTGTAGTTGTATTTAGCTATAATATATTAGCAATTTTTGTTATTTTGTTTTGAATATAAAGCAACTAATCATGTTGTTGCACATTTTTAATCGTAAACATTTGAGTGTAACACCTTGATACTCTGATATAGTAATTTGTTTTGAGACTCTCAGTATAAATCTCTAATAGATGCGGCTTTATTTCGGAATAAACCCGTTTTAACTCAGCAGATTTAGTTGAGTCGACCTGATCTGTAAGGATTCAAGTCCAGATTCACTGAGTTTTGAAAGGAGGATCTGTTTTGTTCCAGCGTTTCCTAAGATCTTCGGTCAGGTTTGCTTTCTTTCATTTGTGTCTGTCGTGGGCAAACTTGCGTGACTGATCATGTGACCGTGGCCTTGCTGCACTGGTGACAGCCATGTGTCCATGAACCGGTGGATAGAGGGAAGTGACATATTGAGTGGTCTGTCAGGCAAGGAGCACACGCGCAGCTGTGCATGTGCGTCCACACATGCACACATGCATACATGCACACGGTTCCAGGAACTGTTTTAATTAGGGCATGTGAGGCCTTATAAATTCCCCCTTTTCAGACCTGGGTCTTTCAGTTTCACATGAACCAAGTGAGTGGGAGGAAGGTGGGGAGAGACGAGAGAGAGGAGGAGGAGGAGGAGGAGGAGGAGAATGGGAGTTTTTTTTTTTGTTTGTTTCTCCCCCCCATGATGTTTAAAGGTGTCTCATTGTCTTGTGTTGTAGTTGCTCCTGTCGTTCTGAGAATGTTTCTAGTATTACTCCGAACTGTATTCATGTGAAAATAATGAGAAATTACACCCAGGCGCTCAGACTGATGCGTTATCGTTTGCATGAGGGTCACGGTGGTTCATTGGTGGTTTGATGTGATGGCACCTTCCCTATTAAGCCACTGCAGGAACTTCTCATGTCTTTCCCGCCTTCGTTTAAACCTTATTAATAAGTCAAGGCCCGGATTTCTGAACAACTTCGCCGCCCTTGCCAATTGTTTCTCCACACTGAAACTGTAATAACTCAGGGATGACTACACGCTGTCCGTAATCCAGGCTGCTGCTGTTGTCGTCGAGTCTTGCCCCCACTCGTTCTGTGTCAATAGAGGAAGTTCTGTATCTGCCATTTCCTCTTTTCAGTCATGAGTTTCTGTAACATTTGACAGCCCTCCCTTGCTCTCGACCACCAGCCTTGCAGCCCACGCCACCGAAGGGTTAACCAACAAGGCAGGTGGCCTCGACTCTCTGTCATCTTCTTCTTCTTCTTCTTCTACTTGCAAAGCGTCCGAGAAATGGAGACTCGAGAAAACGGCTACACAGGCTGAAGGAGTGGCAGTGATTCAGCTTTTCTAGTAACACTGCAATTGTTTCTGTACACACTGAGCGGGCGGTTATCATAAATAGGTACAGTGAGACAACATTTCAGGGAAAGTGAGAATAAACACCCAAACATGAGCAGGCAAAAGGGACTCGGCGCTGCTGAAAGTGACCCCTTTCATGTGTGTCGCTCAGAGGGGAACTCCAGCAGCAAATGGAGGCTTGTATTCCAGAGGGGCTTCTTGTTATCCCTTCATGGAAAAAAAATCGAATCATCTTTGTTAATGTTTAAAAACAAATCAATTATTTATGTGAAATAACATGCAACCTATTTGTTTGCTTCTTGAAAAATACGGTTGAAGCCAGACATCTATGTACACGGTGCAAAAAGACCCAAAAGCTTTGCATAGTCTCACCGTCAGCTAGAATTAACAAAATTATTTAGATTTGTCAAAATAATAAGACAAGTGTAGAGATTATTTTTCAAATATTTTGGTTTGCATACACAAATATGTTTATGCCTTTGAACTCTTTGGAAGAAGTCATGACTCAAAAAGCAAGATAAAAAATATTAGTTTCCAAATTCACTCCAGGCCAAAACACTTACATTTTGAAGAACTGAGCTGCTGTCTTATAAAACTTAAATTAAAGTGTTTGCTTATAAAGATCATTGCTACATTTGGAGGAAAAAGTGTGAAACAAGTCAAAGAACACCATCTGAACTGGGAAGCAATGGGATTAAAGCGTCATGTTATGATTATTCGGAGAGACTAGTACACTTTACTAATCACAGATTATGATAACGACCTTTAACATGCAGCTAAATTTAATATGGATGAGAAAGTTAATATCTCAACCCGATAGGAAGTTTCTGATTAGAGATAAAAAGTAAGGCGGCCTGCAGATGTGACCCAGTTACACCAGTTCTGTCAGGAGGAATGGGACAAAATCCCAGCAACATTTGACTCAAGTCATATAATATAAGCTGCAATCCTTCCAAATATTTAGGAAATGAAAGTAACCTTTTAGATTTGTAGGTTGTAAAAACAAAATCTCAAGTTACTAAATTATTTTTGTATTTAGCGAATTGAAATAATCTTAGTAAACTCAGCTGAACTAAAACAGGAAACCTTTAGTTTGATTTATGGTCAGGCAGCATTAAAAATGATTGTTTTTGTATCTAACATCTGGTTTCAACTTTAAATGCTCCTGCTGTTTTAAAGGAGGAAAAACAGAACAATAAACAGATTTGATTTGTCCACTGAGATTAATGCTGGTGCTTTACCAGTCGCATGACTCTAAAACCTCTTCCTAGATTTGCTCTGATGCGTTTAGTTGCCTGTAAGTGAAATAGAAACGGACACACTCCTCCACTTCTCATTCTGCGCAGCTGATTTGTCAGGAAGTTGACACATCTTTCCCTCATCTCCTCTGGTTACATTCTTCTCTCTCTCTTCTCTCTGTTTCTACCTGTCGGGAAGGGATTGTTGTGCTTCTGCTTTAACTTTTCCTCCGAGACATTTCTGCGTGTCATTCGCTTTAATCTTTCCATCTGCTCTCGTGGTCGACCATCTTCACTGAGCACAGGAAGAGGAAACTGATCAGGATCAGTTAGTTTTGCGACACTGCTGTGTTTCTGTGTGTGTCCAGTACTTTTGCAAGATCTTCCTATTTAAAGTGAGAGAGTGTTTGTGCAGGAGCACTGCTGCTGTTCAGATCCTCCCTTTGATGTGGCAACTTTAAATACAGGATGCACGCTTACAAACTCGCACTTTATGCTTTTGTTCTTGTCGTCTGCCCTGAACAGTAAAAGCTTTGTTGAAGACATGTTGTCCACCCAGGAAAACCGACATAAAAGGAGCAACAAAGCACAGAAAAATCACTTGATTTGTCTTATTTTACAAATCATTGCTTTAAATAAATATATTGCTCAAATCGTGAATTGTTTATACACCTTTCATGTTGCCTTCATAAAAAACCCCACATGTTCTTTAACACCCACTCTACCTGAACTTCATAACACACACAGGGATCGACACTCATCTTTACTCTCAGTACTGAGAAAAAAGCACCAAAATAACTCTTTCTGCTAACTTTCTGAAGATATCATCAAAAAGGTTTTCAGTTTAGCTTGGAAATTATTTTGCAGTTACAATTTGCTGTGCTGCAGTCTGACTGCAGAGCATTAAAAGCCAAATCCCAAAAGCTACACTAATATTTTGAGCAGTCTAGCAAATATGAATAAAGCTACAATATTCAGTCACATCCAACACGTTTTCTGGAAGGATCTTAAAAAATACGAGAAAGTGATTCATCTAATCTCTTTTAATGTGACTTTACAGTTTTGTTTTGTTCAGTTAGGGGCACACAAACCAAACCCCTGTGTAATAAAGCAGTACTAAACAACACTTTGAGAAAAGTGGATCACATTCAAGAAATCTAACCAGAAACACATGTCTGGTCTCCTCTTTTAAACTAACAAATTATTGTTTGTATACGACAAAAAACATTATTACAGTGTAAAATTTTACTGGGGTTGATGTATTTTAAACAAACATCTTTATTTTATTCTTTAACCTAACATGATTTATTAATCAGGTTTTGTATATATTGTAATTACACACTTGAGAGCCCACACTGTATCGGGCTCTGAAGTATTCATGTTGAATAAATGTAACATTTTTTATTTTAAGTTCATCTGAGTGTCAAAGAACCTTTTAATTAAAAATGTGTGACTTTATATTTAGACTTCTGTGTCTAAACATAATATTACAGCATCCTGTTAATCTTTGTCAGGATTCAAAATAGCAAAGAGATGAGAACTTTCTATTGTCTCTTATTTATTTTCATGAGTTAAGTATATCTGTACTGCACATTTCATCAACAAGGCAGTTCAAAATGCTTTAAATAATAAAAATGTAACACAATAACCAGTTATGAAACAATATTACATTTTGTCAAATGCCATAAACAAGAATAATAATCATCAAATGCCTCAAATCAGTGTTTTTGTTAATCAAAGACAACTCTAAACTGGTTTGGTTTAAAGGCACTCAGTGTTTCGGCTGTGCTGCTTCTCCTGGTTCTGGGGATGCAGAACCAGAACCAGGAGACCTGAGTGGTCCGTTGAGTGATTTCTAAATTAACAAAAGTATCTTAAAGTCTAAACTAACCACTTCTATTCAAGAAATGGCCACGAAAATATAGCTACTTACCAAAACTTTTCCATGTCGCCATCAGAGTTTGTACAAGTTTGAGGAAGTTGAATGTTAAAAATGTTACTAAGAACTGAACCAATAACGTAATAAGTTATTGGTTAGCAAATTTAATAATTGTGCCATGAAATCTGTGTTTTCTGACATTTGTAGACCCAGATCACCTACCTTTGACACAGACAGTATGGACCAATAAATACCATGCAGGAACAGATAATTTGTTCTTTTATCCAAGGCTGCAAGAACATTTCGTACTTCACAAGAACTCATGTGAAAAGCCCATAGCAAGTCCACAGAAGTCTCTCACACTGCAGCACGCAAGAAAAAATAAGTTCTGTCCACAATGAGCTTCAAGATTATGCTGCAAGTACTCCAAAGGAGACAGAACAAATGTACCTATCCTTGGAGAGTATGAATAGGTCATAAACATTAAGCTTCATAAGTTACTGATGATCCAAACCTCTTTAAACTCATGTTCAAAAACCTTCAGATTTAAATAGCATAAACGTTCAGTGAGCCGTTTCCAGGAGCTGGATTGTTTTGCAGGTTTGTGGCTGAAAGCTGAATATCTAAACTCCTTTCAACGAGGCTTATTGCATCAAAGAGCTTGTAGTGTTTGTCACACCTTTTCAGCCAGAACTACACAATTCTCACTGAAATAAATTACAAATTTAAGATTAACTTAAATATAATTTATGACCCCGTTTTGAAAATCACGGCGCATTTAAAATTAAGTTTAATATTTAGATATTTTACATGGTTTTACAAGATTTTCTATCTTAATAGATCTATGAAGTCTTTCTATTTTAGGTCTTAAATTACAATTAGTTATGTCTTAAATTTGTTTATTCATTCATTCATTTCTTCCCTCATTTTTGGAAGCTTTTGGTTTTGTGCGGTGCAAAACTACCGTATATAAGGGAACCAATAGTGGAAATTATTCTTTAAGTTATTATTTACCTTCTCTGCAAATCTGCATAATATTTCTGCTCCTAAACTAGCTTTAAAACTTATGTTTAGACAATCAAAATGTTCATGTTGCATTATCCTCATACCAGTCCTTTCACTGTGGGAAAGTGTGTATTTGAAGAGGTTTGCAGAGAAGCACGGATTTCAATAACTGTTATGAGGTTAACAATGTAGTGCAAGAAGGCAGTGAGTCATGCAAGAGCTGAAAAACACTAATTTAAGTTGACAAAGTTACTGGATATCGTAACGTGCTATGAAGTAAGTTAAATATAAGTGAAGTAAATGACGATGATCTTAGGAACACATTTAACTGAGTGGAGCTTGCAGAAGTCCTGCTGCAGCTGGAAAAATAATTCAGATGTTTAGAGGAAGTAGAGCTGTGACACACAGGACCAAAGTTTATCTTTCCACTGTACATGGTGAGGAAGGCGATAAAGGAGGCAATAAGAATCTCCAAAAACCACTGCAGGTAGATCCGCTGCAGAGAGTTGGTGTCACAAAGTTTCCATAACAGTTTACTTGAATGCTTTTGCCCACATTTACTGGGCTGCTAAAACACTTCGGAAAGCTTTGGATGCTTTCTGATAACTTTACTGGAAGTGATGCAATAAAAAACATCAGTTTAATCAGCTAAAAACGCAACAAGAAACTCCTAAAATTACAGATTTTACTAAATAACCATTCCTTCTGCAAGCTTTGTTTTTCTGCAAAGGAGTGTGAAAATGAACCAAGTTTGTATTATGAGTTTCTTGGTCCACAGTTACACCCCCACAGTTCCCTGTTTGTACCACAGCCCGACCTGCTAAAACACCCCCACTCAATTACTGCAACTGTGCTTATAAATTACTCATGTTTGACCGTAACGAAGCTTAAAAACTCGACTTTCGTTGATTCTTTTCGGGCGTTCACACGTACTCTTAGCGGCGTTATAAAAGAATCGAGTTCAATGCAGTGAATGGTTCGCCTACACACACCTTGATGCCCCGGCGTTCTCACACAGCTGTGAAGCGCTGAGGGGTAGAAACTGCTGACCAGATAAGGAGCTAGAAGAAAAGGGGGGAAGCAAAGTGTGAAACCACGCCGTCAGCAGGCTTTCTCTCTCACATCTGTGCTTGTTCTCCATCTAATGGTGAAACTCCCTTTTGGTGATGCTAATGATAGAGGTGGCTGCTACCACATCGCTCCCTCTGACATCTGCCTACACACACACGCGCGCACAAGCATACACCTGCGAGGACTCTTGCTACTTCCTGTGGCTGCGTGCATGTGTTCACCTCTTGCTCGATCGTGGTGTTTATCTTCCAGCCGTCATGTCACGGCTTCTCTCCCTTCTGTCTCTCTCTCTTTTCTCTCTATCTCTTTTTCTCTCTCTATCCCCCTTCCTCTCCCCTTGTAACTCAACTCTGTCGACTCTTGTTTCACGTCTCGTTGCCAACACAGATTGTTCGAGGCCGGGACAAGATTTTCCTGTCTTAACCTCCCCTCTTCTCCACTTTATCTTTTGGAGTATCTCTACACCCACTCCCCATTCTCTCACTCACTCACTCTCATGTGTTTCTCCTCCCCCATAACCTCCTTATTTTTGTGATTTCTAAGAATATGTGTGTTTTTAGAAGACGTTCCTCCCTCGTGTTCCTTTGTTACCTCTGTCGTATCGTCTCAAATCTCAGACCATTTTTCCTCTTTCCAACCTCAGATTGATTTCCTTTCCTGCTGCTGCTTCCCTCAGTGTTTCACCATAAGAAGCTGAGCATAAATGTTTTTGTGTACAGTGATTTTAAAAAGAAACACAGCGAGAGCTGAAACAGGTTTTCATGATTTTTGGTGCTGCAGCAAATAAGTTTCAAAGTTGGGTTTTCTCACCAGATTCTATAAGATAAATCATTCGTCACATTTTAGACTTTTATGTGAAGCCTAAAATAAATTTACCACCATTAGAGACATGAAAAGACATACTGAAAAACAAAATAAAACACAGTAAAAATCTGAAAATACAGTAGTTTGAAAAAAAGTCTGTCTCAAACTCGCATAGGGTTTTGTGTTTGTAAAAAACTGAAAATTAAGCTTGAATATAATCTTTAATAATTCGAAAGTTGTACAAAATTATAAAAAAAATCTCTTCTAAAATGTTATATTTATTGCAGTTTTAGACATAAAAATGTGTCAGCTCCAGAAAGTACTTCAGTCACTGAAGTAAATAAAAGATTTTGACTGGATGGTAAATAAAAACTTAAAATACAAATCACTGATGCTGTTTTATAATACACTAATGGTCCAAAGTGAGAAAATATACCTCAGTTTAATGATTTTTACATTGACAAAAACGTTCATGATTGAATTGCAGGTATATTTTCTTTCCTATTTATTGTTTTTGATCCATATATGTTACAGAATGAACACCTGATAAGTTTTACACCTCTGGAATTGAGAGTACAAGATGCTAATTTATCAGATTAAGTAGTTGGAGTGTTGGCTGCAGTTTTAAAACACTGTTGCCATAATGAGTGTAATAGATGGTAATGCTATAGTTTCCAAAAACATTTAATAGCCTTCTGTAAACCAGGGGGGATGGCAGTGTTGCTTTAAATTCTGCTTGATTTTTGAGTTTTGCAAGAATAAAATGGAGGCAATTTAAAAATCTAATAAATATTTGCAGTGTCAGTATTAAGTCATTAAAAAATGGTGTAGCTGCTAGAATCCTTGTAAAGCAATGTTATTGCTAATACTATTTGGAAAATCTATAAAAAAAATTTAAAATTACATTTTTAATTATTATTTATGTTCAATTTGGAAAATACAATCCCAGCCAACAGTCCACTGGATTGGGTCCTAAAGTTAATCCGCACCTCAAGTCAACCTCTCTTATCATTACTTTATTATATATTCCAGGAAGTTATAATAATATTTAAACTAAAGATCAGGGTGATGGGAAAGATGACTTCAAAGTCGTGGAGCTCATTGATCAAAAATTACCAGCAGGAACATGCAAAAAGCTCTTCAGCCGTCATGAGGAGGTTTTGATTGCTCCAAATCTAAATCAGTCAGGCATGTGAATACTTTTTGCATCAATTTCAGGTGATCTACATCTGAAATTGATTAAAATACCCATCATACCATAAATTATTATTTATCCCTAATTGTAGACGTGCTCATTGTTTAAATACACTACTCTATACAGCATCTGGTTATAAAAACTTCATTATACCTTGAGTTCAGGTTAGAAGTTGTCTGGTGTTATTAAAGGACAGAGCATATATATATGTGCACCCAAATGTCTTGCCCCATGTGCTGATAAGCTGATAATCCTCCTGCAGATTCGCATGGTGTCCAGGTCTGGCATGCAAACTGGCTGCTGCTGTTGCAGCGTGCAGCCGAGTGCTGTGGTGTGGGAGGGCGAGGGGATAAGGGCCTCTGCTCTGCCAGCCAAATGAATAATGTAATGTGTTTCTGGAACGAAGACCACACCGCGCGCATGCGTCAAACTTCTCACACGCACACAGAAAGAGACACCATAATGCCCCAGTTGCAGTAAGAAAGGAGGAGGGCTTGCTTCTCGCAGGGGCTTTCTTGAAATATAACCTAAAAAAAGACATTTGCTGAGTAACATCTGCTCAGCAGACTTCTCTTTTTTGAGTTCTGTCATCGCGGGGGACAGCCAGTGTAATTATCATGATGCTGTCTCAAGTCTTGTCTTTGACAAATTCAAATGGTGATTCAAATTCTGCCTGGTTGGGTCTGTTTTTTATATCTGCTGGTGGGATGCAAATGTGCAGTCTGGAGGGAGCTGTTGGGACGCACAGCCGGTGGACTTTGTGTTTTATCTCCCCGCAGAAACGAGCTGCGTGTTTCAGCTCCGTTTAGAAATGTTAAGGTGAATTTTAGTTTTGGTTTGGCAGGCATACGTGCTCTCATCCTCTCTTCTCATCCCCCAGTTTCCTCCTCCTCCCCTACTCTTCCTCACTGACAGTGTCCCACTGCTTTACTCTACTCTTACATGAGTGCAAAGTTTTCTCTTTTTATCGTAAGCACTAAGCTGAAGGAAAGTGGTGTGAGGAAGACGAGAGTGAGGAGGAGAAACGGTATGAGCTTGAATTTTTCACTTTCCGTGCTTTTGATGTTTTTTGGGGGCAGTGGATGCTACTTATCGCCCTGATATGTTATGTTGTGGTTAGGAATAACGGATGAGAATCACTATGAGAAAGATGTTAGTCACCGGGTGTTTCGATTGACAAATGGACGCAAACGAGAACTGTTTCTGTTCTTCTCTGATTAATACGTTTTATAAGAGTAACAGAGCAGCGTAAATGTGTTTATGGTTCCCTAAAGGGCTTCTTAACTTCTGCAAAAATGTATTTCTGCTGTAAAGATCTCAGACAGTTTGTATGAACTAAAATTAAAAAAAAGAATCTAATTTAGTAAGTGGGGTTTGGATGAGGAAGCCTTCAACCAACCATGTGTGCTGCACACACACATACAAAAGGCCTCTTTGGAAAACATCTGACATCAGAATTTATAAGAGTTTTTCTCCATCTCCCGCTCAGACTGGGTTTTTTGTGTGAAAAGCATAAAGTCATATTTTCCCCCCTTTAGAGCTGGAGCTCGATATAATTGAGGTGGACTGGGAAAACTTACAGCCTTAAATGGAAAATAGCAGCCATAAAAATTATACCAACAGCCCCAGTTGTGTGTGAGGTTGAGCTTTGTTTTTAAGCAATATGCTTTGTGTTTGTTTTCAGGCTCACATGCAAACCTGTCCCCTTTTTCTCTCGGGTCATTAACGGTGCTTTTTTTCTCTTTAAGTTTCCATTTCCCCTCGAGTTACACATCTACATCTTCCAAACACGTCGGGATTTTCTGGCCTTGCACTTATATTTGGCATCCACACAACCCAAATGCAGTTTTCGATCTCTGTCAGCGTCAGATCCTCAGAAGAGATGCACAATTTTGGGTGTTAAGAGAGAAAGGAAGAGGGTTCGCATAACGAAAGCATGGGGTGAAGGCAGCGTAAAGGTGCAGGGCTGATTAATTCCTCTGCCGTCGACAAAAAGAGTGGGAGGATGAGTGCAAAAACGCAAAGACAGAGGTAATTGTTGGAAAGATGGCATCGGAAGCATTTAAATGAATATTCAGCAGAATGAATCATTTTAGACTATTTAAAAACCATTTTGAGTAATTTAGAGAAAAACAGATTAAATTTTAAACATATCCAGCCTCGTTAACGAGAGCAAATTTGAAAAATGTGGTCATTTGATCTTCTTGTGGGCCTTTTCTGACTTACTTACCATGTGTTGCAAGATTCTGCATCTCATGCAGACATGTCCTTGGCAAGCAACAGAAACAAAGTGACGAAGGAAGGAGTCAGTGGGGGATACGAACACTGTCACTGTACACTTTTGTCAGCATTGAGTGACTCACAGCCAGACAGAAAACTGATGGGAATCATTGCATCTTTTTTTAAAGTTTGTTTTGTAATTTTCCGAACACGTCGGAGTTCTAAGGAATAGCCTAAAATAACGAGCTGGAACCACCAACTACCCATGATGTGTGTGTGTTGTGTTTTTTTTTTTTTTTTTCTTCCCCGGAGCCGGAAACTTAATGTGCATTGTTGTGTGCTCCTCCTAAAACCCCTTTAGTCTCTTGCTGCTCTGCACAGCTTCATTTTCTAAGATTCGTTTCACGCTTTGAGATGAATTTTATAAACTTGGACCTCCTGTTTGAATTCATCCTGATACCATAGATGCATTTAGCAAACTGTAGTTGTCGTAATGTTGGCTATTATCATGCAGGACACAGTGTACCCATGCAAGGTCAGGTCAAGTATTTGCACTCTGCCCTACAGAGATTTAAGCACCAAGTTGCCTCTTGGATTTACCTCTGCTTGTTTTTCTTCCAGTTTTTTTTACTAGGCTAATATATAAGGCTGAAGCAAATAACAATTTTGGTACATGATTTTTATTTTAACTGAAATTTTATATCCATGGTGATAAAGTTTTACTTTTCAAGGGCAGTTTGGCGTCTTCACAAAAGGCCAGAGATTACACCGTGCCGAGTACAACACAGGAAAACTAAGAAATCCTCACGTTTTGTTTTCTAAATCCTCCAACTCAGACGATTTACTCAAGACCAAATCTGCTGAGAATTAGAGAAACGGCGTGCGAGAAATTAAATGGACTTCCTCACGTTTCTGTCTGTTGTTCGCTCCTCACATTGAAGAGAAAACAACCTTAAAACTCACTTTCAGTTAGAAAATGGCTGTAAATATTTGCTTTCCTGAGTTGGTGTTATTGTCGGAGGAGCAGACGTTTGGTTTCAAAGGAAGAGCTCCGTGCAGCAGGTCGTCTCCGAGGTGCGGTATAATATGGGTTAACTCTCATATTGCACCTACCTGAATGTTTGATTCGGGTGCAAAATGACTCAGAATGACAATATGATTTCTGTTCTTACTTAGTTTTTTTTTTTCGGCTTTGACATTATTTGCCTGGAAATTATTTTTAATGTGCTTTTGGTTGCGTTTGCGGGTTTCCTTCCTGCTAAACCCGTTAACTCATGTTTGGGTCTTAACCCCAAAGGTTGCTTCAACTGAGATCCCCGATTTACCTTCTGCTGCGCCGCCATCCATCTACCTGTTGGGTGCCCTCTGCTCCGAGGAAGGAAAGGAGACAGTGTTTATCGGAAAGTATTCGGAAAATGGGCCGTTGGGTTTTGGAGAGAGGGGGCGCGTAGGCGACGATCATTGGGGGGGAGGGGTATCTCTAGATCTCTCCGTCAGTCAGCGTGCACCCTCTTTTGATACAACAGGAAGGAGAGCGAGTGACAGAATGCTCGAGAGCGGTAGACATCCCCAAGGACGAGCACTTGTCCTCGACCTCTGACAACCAGATCAAACCTTCAACCTGCACCCCTGTAAGGAAACAGGTGGTTTTGAAAGGCAGCGAGAAAACGAGCAAAGAGTGAAGACGTAAAAATGGATACCACGAGACAGAGGCTGCTTCGTCTCCAAGGGACTGTGCCCATAAAGATGGGCAAGGTAGGACTGACATTTCAAACCTTTGAGTTGGACTTCATATGGAAAATGTATTTTAGATAAGTCCTCTGGGTTGGGAGGGGTTTCTAAAAGCGTGTTTTAAGAACCAATGTTAAGTTCTTTTAATTGTAAGGGTGGGGTGCCAGCTTTTTTTATTTCTGTTTTTTTTTATATAAATAGTCGGTTGTTAAGTTCGTCACCAGTTACAACGAACAATGGTGGGTGGGGGGAGCCACCGACTTACATGGAAGAGTATGCGTGCATGTTTTCAGTACATGTGTATGCGTGTGTGTGTTTAATAAGGTGTGTTTTGGAGCAGGTTATTCAGGTGGGTGTGCTGTTGTTGTGCGGAGCCCTCTGGGCACTGTGTGAATGCTGTCATTGGATGGCCTGGGGGGGGGCTGCCGGTTGCTATGGGTGGGAGGCAGAGAGCGGAGGGGAGTGGAGGATGAGTTGTTTGTGGAAAATCTGGTCTGCTCAGGTGTGTGGGAGATGTAGCATCAGCCAGGTACAATGCGGACGGGGCGCAGTGCGTGCTTGGAGAGCCAAAGCAGGGAGTAGTTGGGCCTCATTTCTGCCGGGACTGTTTAGGAGGAAATAAACTTATTGTCCCTGCTCGGCTTTCATTTCTGGAGTTTATCACCAGCCCATCACTCATGATGCATGTTGAAAAACCGGCTTTTGAAAAGTCTTCATTAGATCAAAACAAAGTCACTTAAGAGACCTACCATGCTTTTGAATGTCTGAGTGGCGGACATTTATATGAGGCCTCCTCTTGCTGTTTTCCTTCCTCATTCTTTCACTGGTTCTCCCCCTCTCGCCCACTCTACTCTGCTACTTCCTCCCTCTCCCCTGCTTGCTTTTCGTCTCTTCCTCCTCTAGTAGCCCTTTGCAAGTTCTTCTCCAGGTATTTTAATCAGTTGGCTAATGCTATAAAGGTTTCACACACGAATTAACCTACTGCCCCTTGGCTACAGCGCCCACAGGGCATTGCACAACCCTCTATCCTTTCCACATCACCGCCAGTCATCTGTTTTTATATCACCCTCTGTCTCAAGAATTACTTCTACTTTTTTTTTCTTTTTCTCTTGCTTTAATGTTTCGCCTCGCTCCATCGTCTCCGTTCTTCTTCCGCTCACCCAACCCCCTCCTGATGGGCTGAAATCGCTTCCTCCTGATTTGGTAATCTGGATGGAAAATACAGGATGATCATGGGGGGCAGAGTGGCTGCTAAGCCCTGTTTAAATTGTCCCTCACGTGAAGGAGAACTCCTCATGTCAGTCACGCTAATAAAGATTTACTTTTAGAACGGGTTAAGCAGAGGTCTGGGTAAGCTCTCCCTCTTAGAAACTGCAAAGAAATAAGTAATATTCAACGTCACAGTCCCTAGAACATTTCCACATTTTGTCATGTTACAACTAGGGATGGCCATTTGTTGTATTGATTATCATTTATGGTAAAAACATTTCTACAAAAACTCGTTAATAAACTTGATAAATTACAATTAATGACGTTAAATTCAAAACAAAAATGTTTTTGCATTTTCTCTTCTGTTCGTTCGACAAGAGTATCAATAAATATCAGTAAACTCTAAAAAATGATTAAATTTGGTTACTGATGTAAATCACACTTCTTTCAGCAACAAACATCCTGAAGAAACGCATTTCAAATGGGAATGTTTTTCAAGAACGATATCATAAAATTACCTACATAAAAATAAGTAAAAAATAGCTTCGATTATATTTTTTTACTATCGAAATAGTACTTCAAAATATTGTGATAAAATTTGAAGTCCATATTGCCCACCCTTAGTTACAGCCTCAAATTTAAGTATATTCTAATCATATTTCTAGTTGCAGTCAAACACAAATTGATGCATAATTGGAAAGAAAATTGATAAGTAAACATTGCCAATAAAAATCATCTTGAGATCAAAATTGTTTCATCTTTCCAAAATAGCTCAGGCTCAGTCTGTCTTTATCCATGCTCTCAATTGGATTTAAATCTGACTTTGACTAGACCATTATAACACGACTATGTGTTGATCTAAACCTTCTTATTACAGTTTTTATTTATGGTTTTAGCTCTACTGGAAGGTGAAATTCAACTTCAATCTCAAGAGTTTTTCTAACAGGTTCCCTTTCAGGATCGTAAACATGGAATTAAGATTTTATCACAATCTGTGGTACTATTGTAATAACACTAAAAGTGTCAATAAGAAGTATTTATTACTTCTGTTTTAGGTAACTGAATGTTTGTGACTGTGTGTCAAAGCACACAAAGTTCCACAAATACTGCTCTTAGCAGAGCCTACCCGCTTGTAAGTACGCGACTTGTATCATTAAACTGCAAACAGTGACTGCTATTAATCATATTTTCAAACTTATTGATATTTATTGATGCTTTCTTTGAACAAATAGTAGAGAAAATAGTAAAAATGACAATCCTGACAATACGGACAGTCTTGGAGATTATTAAACATCATTAATTGGAATTCATCCGGATAAATGTAAATCAAAATTTATCATGATAAATAAAAAGCGATGTGATAAATGTCCACACATTCTCCATCCATCTTCTCATTGGTTTTGCAGCCTCTCTGGTCCTGCTGAAGAAAATAATCCCCACACAATAATGCTGCCAACACCGTGTTTCACAGCGGGGATGGTGTGTTCAGGATGATGTGCAGTATTGCTTCTCCACAAATTTATTTATTGTTTTCTTACTATTGTATAGACCAAATGTTTTAATTTTTTTTGTCTTATCTAATCAGAGCACATTCTTCCACATTTTTTACTTTTTTTACTTAAGTGTTCATTTAGGCCAGATTTGTGAAATGCAAAACAAAGCTGTCCCTTTGGATCTCTGCAACTCCTCCAGATTTAGTCTGCTTCTCTGATTAACATTGTTATTCCTTACAAAACACTGTTAAATTTAGGGATGGGTATTTATCATAGCGCTTATTATTTATCGTGCGATATTTATAATCAATTTAAGAATCTTGATTTGTCGTCAAAATAAATTTCAATTAATGGTAAATAAAAAACAGAAGTGACAGTATCATTGGAAATGTTATTTTTGCTATTTTTTTCACTCCTTTTCCACAAGAGTGTCAATAAATATCTGTGAGTTTGAAAAAACAATTAAATGCAGCTACTGTTTGCATTTTAGTAATAGAAATAACACGTAAGTGGCGACCTGAATAAGTCTGTTTCAAATGTGACTCTTTTATAAATCTTCATTGTACCACCAAATATCACAATAAAATTCTTAGTCCATGTTGCCCCACCATAATTAAATATTTAGTTCAAGGTGTAGAAATACCTTTCCTAAACATTACACTTGTCATAAAACTGCATGCCATTTTTTCTGCCCTCCCTCAGTTCTTTTGTTTACTTAATTTTCCCTTCCTGTGCTGTAGGTGGCGATGTCTCCAGGAGAGGACGGCCTGATTGGGATCCCCTTCCCGGAGCACAGCAACGAGCTTTTGTCCCACCTCAATGACCAGCGCAGGACGGGACTCCTATGTGACCTCACCCTTACCTCGCGCGGGGCTCGCTACCCGACACATCGCTCCGTCATGGCAGCCGTCAGCCTCTACTTCCGCCGGCTGTTTGGAGCAGAGGAAGGCGGCGGCGAGGGCGGCGGGGGGTTCAGTGTTTGCCAGCTGGACTGCGTGGCTCCTGACGCCTTGGACGCCCTACTGGAGTTCGCCTACACTGCCACGCTTACCATCCCCAGCTCCGGGATGAGAGACGTGCTGCGAGGCGCTCAACTTCTGGGCATCCAGTGTGTAGCCGATGCCTGCAGAGACATTCTCGGAGAGACCGGGGAGGCCGAGGGGGAGACCGCGGGGGAGCAGCGACCTCCGCAGACGACTAGTGAGAGGACGGTAGAGATAGCAAATGTTGTAGAGAAAATATCCAGAAGGAAAACGGACAGAAAGAAGGTGAAAAAAGTTGGCTTACCTCACAACTTCTCACCTTTGAACCCGCTGCCCGCCTCTCCTGCCTCTCACCCTTCACCAGCATCCGACAGCTTTCGCTCCCTGCCGCCCACCCAGCCTCCCAGCCCCGAACCAGAGGAGCTTCACCCCAAACTTGGGCAAAACGGGGATCCAAGAGCCATCCGAGAACCTGGGAGAGGGGCCACACTAAACGGAGGGCTCCTCCACTGGGCACAAGAGCGACCTCTCATAGCCCACCAGCCCCCAACCCAGAACGACAAGCTGTCTGAGGACGACGACATGGAGGGCTTGGGCGACGACATGATGAGATCCAGCTCCTTCCCCAGCTCTGTAGCAGATCGAGGTGCCGCCACATCAGTAGCCGGAGGCGGGAGGAAGAGGAAGTCTCAAACCCCCCAGCAGTGTCCAGTCTGTCAGAAGATTATTCATGGAGCCGGGAAGCTGCCACGCCACATGAGGACGCACACCGGGGAGAAACCCTTCCAGTGCTCCGCCTGTGGAGTTCGCTTCACACGGTATGACAAGTTCATACAAATGTGTTGTGTTGTTTCACCTCTTCTCTTTATGCCTTCTGATAATTAATTTCCTCTTGTTTAGCAATGACAAGTTGAAGATCCACATGAGGAAACACACCGGCGAGCGCCCTTACACCTGTTCCCACTGCCCTGCACGGTTTCTCCACTCATATGACCTCAAAAACCACCTGTCGCTCCACAGCGGGGCGCGGCCCTTCGAGTGCCCGCTCTGCCACAAGGCCTTCGCCCGAGAGGACCACCTTCAGCGCCACCGCAAGGGTCACAGCTGCCTGGAGCTGCGCACTCGTCGGCCCAGGCGGGGCCCTGAGCTGGGAGAGGACGGCGGTGAGAAAGAAGGCAGCCCTCTGTCTCTACAGGCGCACCCCTCTGTGTTTCACCCTCGCTCGGTTCTAGAAGGCGGAGGCGGGAGCGGCTCCATCGGCGGACCTTCGCTGATATTCCCAGGCGGCATCGACAGGGAAAGGTCGCTGGCTCTCCAGGCTCTGGCTCAACTCGCCCCGCAGAGGCTGGCCGGCTACCCCGAGCTTTTTCTGCGAGGTCTCGACATGCAAGGCGGAAGAGATTCGGAGAGGGAAGATCCTGGTGGAACTCGCTCTCCGGCGCTGCAGCATGACAGATGGGCTGATGACATGGAAGATGAAGAAGTAGAAGAAGGGGAATAGTAGAAAAAAAACTTTGTGGTAAACATCCACAGTAAAAAAAATTAATATAATTATCTCAGGTGGCTGGACTAATGACCTGCTCCATAAAGAGAGCACTTAAAACTTATCAAAATACATTTTAAAAAAAGGAAAAACGGGTTTTCTGAGATATTCTTAATGTTGGTCTTCTGGTTTTTGGCATTTTGTTTATGTTTGCTGTTCAAGTATTTTAGGTTTGACTTGTCTCTAATACTTCTTTTCTTGCTGGTGTTTGTTGAATATCTGCTCACCAGGACGCTTCTTACTATGCAAACTAAAATCCAGGGCTTCAGAGTGGAGAAATATTTAAAGATGTGTATTTTTGTTGATTCAGATGCAGTTTGAAATTCATATCGCCTAAAAGATCACAGTAAGGTTTGTGTGTCCGCTGTCCTCTGGTGGCTATCGGTGGAAATACAGAGTAATTTAATCAAGCTCATTCCTTGGGTTAAAAGCAATAATTTTGTTTTTGTTAGTGGTTCGATCCGTGCTTTATTTTGGTGCTGAAACCAAAGATCTGCTGGGTTTTTTTCTTGTTTTGCAGAAAAAGAGAGTGGATGAGTTGTAGCCAATGTTGGGTTTGAAGAGAAGATTCTTCCCAACTCTTTTGAAAAGCCATGAGAAAGACTCTACTTAGTTTTTCAGAGCCAAGGTGCTCTGAGCTAAATGCCTGACCAAAAACAAAATGACAAAGTCTGGATCAGTGGGTTGATTTTGGTAAAACATGCAGCTTTTATCAGTCTTCCTCTGCTCTCATTTATGTTCTTAAAACAAATAAGTGTGGCAAAATGTTGGGATTACTGAGACAATATACACCCCTTCTGTGTATTTATTTATTTATTGCTATTTATTATGGCCGTCTTAAGACCACATCCATCCTGAACCCAGATCAGAGCCCAGTCTTTGTCAAAAACCTATGAGAACCCGCACTGATGATTTTTGCTCAGCAACCCCCATATCCTCAAACGCCTTGTTTTTTTCAAAAGGCTGATTGTCTTTTTTTAAGCCATTCTTCCTCAAATGCATTCTTTGCACATTTAACCTACCAGGTTCTGGAGTAAAACCGGCACATTCCTCCCTTCAGAAGGCAACACAACGGACCAGAGCAAAGACATTGGAGGTGGGCGGCGGGGTTAAAAACTCCTGGAACTTGAACACAGATTGATTTTCCTGTCGTTAACTAAGTGTGGACAATATGCATCACGCACATTGTAGTTCTTGTAGTTTGGCTGTGACTTAAAGGGGCCATTACCTTTTTGAGTTTATTCATCTCTGACCAAAAACTTCATGCTTTCCATGGCTTTCTTGCCTCATGTTGTGCAAACATTAATGGCTTTTTTTTTCCTGTTGTTATTCTCAATAAAATCCATCATGTAGCATATGTGCTCTTCTGGCCTTGGGTGCACTATACCCTGTCTTTGCTGTTTTGGAACTCCCTGTTTCCATTTTATTTGCACTATGAGATTGGAGAGCTTCAAGCTTTTTGACCAACTTTCAAAATCCTATCCTTTAACTCTCTCGTCACTATTTAAAATTCTGATTAAGTAGACGGTACCTCTGTAAAGCCCTCATACATACTTCATGACATTAGTGGAGTTATATACATATAAATATATGCATATAGATATATTTTGGGATGAAGTTGCCTTAGGGTTTTTTCGTGCTGCAACTATTCTCAGGAAATCTTGAGCAATGCACTAAGTGATTATACAAAATGTCAAATGGGAAGCAAGCGGTGCTGTAGGAGGATTGATACTCTTCATGCACGTGGGATTCCAGTAGTTTGAAATTTTTTTTTTTCTTGTAGATTTTGTAATGAAGGAAATCTTATGTACAGATAAAGGTAATGAAAGTAAACTCCAGGCCTTGCTGGAACCTGTCCTACTGGAATGGCAGTATGACGGTTGGTCCTGTGCATGAAGGGTGTTGGTGCTCCCAATGAAAAGCTTTGTGAATGAATGACGGTTAAACTGATGTCAGCTGTGAAGTGTGTGTTTATATGTGAGCTGTTTGGGTTTTGTTTTTTTCCTGGCTTCGGTGAGGGGACGTTAAGGGGTACAGTCTGAATAGAGACCCCACTATCAGGGATGCTTTTTTTTTTTCTTTCAGTTTTTAGAGGACTCCTTCTCAGAGATGCAAATTCATTTCCCCATGATTTGTTTCAGATGATGTAAAGAAAATAAAGTTATCTAAGCTTGACTTTTTGTCTGTAGTTTTCATCTTACTCCTCAAAAGTATAACATTAGTCAGGTTTGCACCCCCTGGTGAGCAAACCTTGCAACTGTTTAACATGTTTTTATTACCTTAAAACACGCCACAAAATGATTATTGTCAAAAACACAAGACTGTTTTTTTTAAACCAAACTTAATCTTTTTCAGATGAGATCATATTTAAAGCACATTGACTTTTTTTCCAGCTCAGTTTTCTATGATTTCACACAGTGGCATACACACATATGTCACTTGCTAAATTAAAGTTATTTCTGGGTGTTAATAAAAATTCATTTGCATAAGCGCAGCAGCTCACACATACTATGTTCACCTCACCACTGTTACAGATCTGATGCAATAGGAACTCAAATGTCAGAGTGATTTCCCAATAACATTTCAGAATCTCACTATGCTAAGCTCACTTCCGGTTGCTGGATGCTTGAAAGTGAAAATGGCATCACCTACTGTCTGACTAATTTGACTAATTATCTGATCGTTTGAGGGAACTCGACTGCTGGAACTGTATTCCCAGACAGCTTATTTTATTTTTATTAACATAAAAAAATAAAATAAGATAATGTCATGCAAAAACAGTGTATCCAGTTAAGATGCAGCTGAACGCTACACATCACTGATTCCAGTATACAGTCTCTATTCAAAATGGGAGCACGTGAAAAGGAACCCACACTGTAAAGATGTGACTTCACAAAATCTCCAAAGTTGGGCCGATATTATAGTTGAAACCCGGGGTTTACATGCACTATATAAAAATAGACATCATTTTGTTCACATTGTCTGATGTGAAATCAGAATAAACTTTTCCTGTTTTAAATCGGCCAGGAATACCAAATGTTTTCCTGCTTGCTAAATGCCAGAATAATGAGAGAGAACATTTCTTTAAGGCAATTTTTACCCTATAAATTGAGAATATGTCAGAATGATCAGTCAGTCAGTAGCTTTTATGAATAAAAGCTATTGATTAAAATGCGTTTGCAGTTTGCCACTTTCCATATACTGAACACAACAAACATGTGGAAGAAGGTTACACTGGTTAGTTGGGACAAATGTTAAACTTTCTGGCTCACCTGTAAAACACAATATGTTTTGAAAAACTATCGCCTTGAGAGCACCACTCACATAGTGAAACATGGTGGTGGCGGCAGCAGAATGTGGGGATGCTTTTCCTTCAGCAGCAAAAAAAAGAAAAAAAAGAAACAAAAGTGAGCTTGATGAAACTAAATTCAGGCCAATCCTGAAAGAAAACATATTAGAGTCTGAAAAAGATTTGGGACTAAGGTGGAGATTTGCCGTCCAGCTGACACGTGACCTATAAACATTAAAAATTTTACTTTTAAGAACTAAAAGTAGTTGAGAATCTGTGATCATTTATATTCACAGATGCTCTTAAACATCTGTCTGCCTCTATTTTTGCAAAAAGCCTGTATAAAATGTGAAATGTGTCGTCATTTCCCACCAGTTTCACTATAATGAACTACTTTACGGTGTTGCCACATAAAACCAAAATGAAATACATTGACATTTGTGACTGTAGAGTAAAATGCAAAACATTTTGAGGAGTATGAATATGGAAATTGGTTTTTATGATGCTAGCCTTTGGAAAAGTGAAAATCAGTAACATCTGTTCTTCTCTAAAAAGTAAAAGTGATATTATATAAGTTGTTTTTGAAAATAGGATTAAGTGAGCCGCATATATTTTTACATTTCATTGTTCCTGAAAAGCACAATCTCGTTAATGAGCCTTTAGTTGCATGGGCTACAATTTAAGTGCCTTATTCAAACTTATACATCTGCTGCTGCCTGAATGCTGACTTAGAACAGGATGTGACGTAGATGGTTTCCTAATCTTCTTAGTTTAATTAATCTGGACCAGGAGGCCCGGAGCTCCGCTTCTTCAGCCGCAGCAGGTTTAAAAGTGGATTTGACCGCATGAGGAGAGACCTGGAAGCCTAAGAGGAACAGGAGTCGGAGCTTCAACAGGTTGGAGTGATCTGGAAGCGGTCGTCTCCCCGCAGGATGCTGCTGCCGCTGCCTCCGCGGATGTTGCGGGGCGCTGCGGCGCGACAGGTCGCTCAGAAGCTCGCGTACAGCTCAGCGGCGCATGCGCAGGTAGGGTCTTTTTTTTAGAAAGCAATACGAAATCAACACAAAATCGAAAAGGTTAATATAAAGCAAAAATGTTGCTGTTGTACATTTCAGAAAACAGTTACTAAACATGTTAATGAAAATATTTTTATTATTTTTTTTTTTAAAATAAACCTTTGGTCAGTTTATTTGCAACTGGTGCGAACAAAAATCTATACATGTTACATAAAAAAGCATAAGCCTGCTAAACAGTTAACTTGGTAAAGTGCCACTGTACAAACCAGTTGAATATTTTTAAACAAGGTTCAAATAAGGTGAATGACTGCAGCTTATGGGCTAACAGCAGCAATTTCCACTGTTAATCTATATTAAAGCATACAGCGAAAAAATAATCAGTTTATTTATGGTTATTTTTATAAGTAAAGGTTTAGTTTCAGTCAATCTCCCATTGTGCCACAATCAAATTCAATCCATGCATAGCTAAATTACTTCAATAGTCACAACGTTCAACCAGATGCTAGATTTAATGCAACATGGTCTAATTAAGATCATGATGCCAAGAGGTCAAATAATATTTAAGAAAGCCCGATACGTTTACACTGAGGCGTTGACTGCTGCAAACATTGCCTGTTGGTCATGGAAAGGAAGAAGAAACCTAACGGACTCGCACTCAGGGTAAGCGTCTTTCTGCAGCCATTGATCGGCATTTGGAAAAAACACAAAGCATCAGTCCAGCTGTACTTTGTGGGAGAAAAGGTCTGAAAACCTCACAGTAATGGCAGAAGCAGCAGCAGCTTTCTTTTTCTTTTGCTCTGGCTTTTACTGGAGCACATTCAAGGCAAAAATAATGACTGGTAGTGACCCGTTATTCTTGTCTCAGTGCTTGAAGATTGTTACAGTTTTGTTTGCTTTTGTCTCACTTGCTTGTTAAAGATTAATTCCAGCTCCTTGATGACATGGGGTCTAGAAGATAACCTGACAACCGGCCCAAAATGTAAATGTTCTGTTGAGCCACAAAGTTAACACTTGGACCTTATGACCGGCTCTCTGCAGACCAATGCTGGCCCTTCCTGCTGAGTGTCAGACTGGTTTTGAAGTTTTTCTTGGACAGTAGAGGCTTATTTCTCGAGGCTGGAGAGCAGAAACACGTTCAGCAAGCTCTGGTGGCAATGTGATCCCGTCATCTTGTTTTTAAAAGTCACCCTGCTGGACTTTTTGGGACACTAAATGTTTCTCATAGCAGTTGAACCTCTGCATGAAGTTCTTGATGATTCAATAAATTAATTTTGGTGCAGTGTTGCCAGCAACAATATCCTTAGCTATAAAGATATTTTGATGCCAGTTTATGTTTCCTTTACCAAAAAAGCGGCTTCAAGCACAATTTCCTTTTAAGTCATCCATTCTGCTCCAATTGTCGCTTGGAGTGGTGAAGGTTAAAGTTTATTTTATAAAATGACATGAGTACATACAGTTCTTGTAGCTTAGACATTGGTAGCTGTCTTTCTATCTCTTTCACAGATGAAACCCAAAAAGGCAAAGTTTGGTCCTCTGAGTGATCAGGACCGGATCTTTACTAACCTTTATGGCCGGCATGACTGGAGGTTAGCAAACATTCATGCTCAGCTCATCCTCAGTCGTATAAAGAACCAAAACACAGTAGAAAATATGTTGATTTCAATTTGTTTTTATTCGTTTTAGACTCAAAGGAGCGCTCGAAAGAGGAGACTGGTATAAGACCAAAGAGATCGTCCTGAAAGGACCCGAATGGATCCTAAACGAGGTGAAGATCTCAGGCCTCAGAGGCAGAGGGGGTGCAGGATTCCCCACTGGGATGAAGTGGAGTTTCATGAACAAACCCAGTGATGGCAGGTATAAAGGACATCTTTCACCACATACAACCTTAATGCCCACCTCAACATTCAAGTGCATTTCCTTCTTTCCCCTGTCCAGGCCCAAGTACCTGGTAGTGAATGCGGATGAGGGGGAACCTGGGACGTGTAAAGACCGAGAGATCCTGCGTCACGACCCCCATAAGCTCATTGAGGGATGCCTCGTTGCTGGAAGAGCCATGGGGGCTCGGGCGGCGTACATCTATATCAGAGGAGAGTTTTACAATGAGTCATCAAATCTGCAGGTAGGAATACAAACACTTGATTAAAAAAACTTGGAAAAATTACAACTGTTCATATTTTCACTACAGAATCATAACCAAATGCGAAAAGAAGAATGCAGGAGGCAATTTTTTAGAAATGGCATTTAAACACCAACACGCTGGTGGGTTGGTTACTCTGTCTCTTGCTCCTGTTTCTTCTTTTTGCATTGTGAGCCTCTACTTAAACTTTGCATTGATCCACTAGAGCAAAATTCAAAACCTGTGCCCTCTTAGTCAGCCCTTACATTTTCAAAAAAGGTTACAGTGTTACCTTTCTTTTCCTTTTAAAAAGGTGGCTATTAATGAGGCATACAAGGCCAGGCTGATTGGGAAGAATGCCTGTGGTTCAGGGTATAACTTTGATGTGTTTGTGATGCGCGGGGCCGGCGCTTACATCTGCGGAGAGGAGACGGCACTCATTGAGTCTCTTGAGGGCAAGCAAGGCAAACCTCGTCTAAAGCCACCTTTCCCTGCAGATATAGGTGAGGTAAATGATCCACAGCCTCTAATCACTTCCATTAATGACTGAAGAAACAGCAAACTGGGTAAAATTATAAAACTGTAGCTGCTACATCTCTGTGTTTCACATTAAGGCGTCTTTGGATGCCCAACAACAGTGGCCAACGTGGAGACCGTTGCTGTGGCGCCTGCTATCTGTCGCCGTGGCGGAGCTTGGTTTGCCAGCTTTGGGAGGGAGAGGAACTCTGGGACGAAGCTGTTCAACATCTCGGGTCACGTGAACTTCCCATGCACCGTGGAGGAAGAGATGTCGATTCCTTTGAGAGAGCTCATCGAGAGACATGCAGGTGTGTGTTCAGTTCAGATCTGTCAATGTCTGCTTTACTGAGCTTCAAAATGATTTTGTGCTTGATGCAGGAGGAGTGAGGGGAGGCTGGGGCAATCTATTAGGAGTGATCCCAGGAGGCTCCTCCACTCCCATCATCCCTCAGCATGTGTGTAGCGACGTTCTGATGGATTTTGATGACCTGGTCCGCGCGCAGACGGCTCTGGGAACTGCAGCGGTTATAGTCATGGACAAATCAGTAAACGGACTAAATGATCTCACACTGACCACACTGTTAGTGCTAACAGAGACTCTGATTTGTTTCTTTTCACTCCTTGCAGACAGATGTGATTAGAGCCATTGCACGTTTGGTTGAGTTTTATAAGCACGAGAGCTGTGGCCAGTGCACCCCCTGCAGGGAAGGTAAGAAACTGCAACTTGATGCTGCGTTTATTGTCATGTTCTCATCGCAGGAGTGCTAAAGATTATAATTTTCTCAAAATGAAAAGCACAAAATATTCATCTTTTTCTTTTTGCTTTCAGTTTAATTTTATTCTTAATAAGACAAACATCCAGTGACTTCTACTCAAAACTAGGCTTGGGAAACTCCAATGTGTGTAGTGAATCTCTTTCAAGGAACAACTTATGCAGGAACAGAACAATGCAAAACATCATGTTATATTTTGATTTGTGTAAAGCTTTCATTTCTAATATTGGGTTACCTCTCAGTGATTTGCTTTCACTGCCCTCCTTCAGGAGTGGACTGGATGGATAAAATGATGTGGCGGTTTGTGCGAGGAGACGCAGCCGTGTCAGAAATCGACATGATCTGGGAGCTCAGCAAACAGATCGAGGGTCACACTATTTGTGCCCTGGGAGACGGAGCGGCTTGGCCTGTTCAGGTGACGCATCGAGTGCTTACGATTAAATAAATTCAACATGGGACAAATTAACCTTTTTTTTATTGAACCCCCACGTCTTTAGGGTCTAATACGCCACTTTCGGACTGACATGGAAAACCGCATTGCTCAGCATAAAGAGAAAAATCCTCCAAGGAAGCAGAAGATTGAGATGATCTGAACTGGGACGTTTCCTGCATTTTATCCAACACAATAATAAAACATCCAAGTTATAAATGATTTTTGAAGCTAAAGGTTTTAGGAAACTATTGAATTCAGCCATTTTCTGAAACATATGGCATTTAATTCCTTATCTGTCTGCAATGAGCTTAATTGGAATCCAATAAACACAGACTCAATCACCCCAATAAATTAGGTTTATTTCATAAAAGGATGAAATTTTGTAGGTGTACCACATGTAACTCCTGTATGACCTGTACAAAAGAGGAATTAGGAAAGAAAACCAACAAACAAACAGGGAGAGACACAAAAAAGGGCCAAACAGTAGGAAAAACTACTCTAAAATAAAATGGTCATTGATGTATAACATCAAACTGATATTTTTTTAATAGCTTTAGACCATTTTTTTTTTTAAATCTGCTGCTGTTCTGATTGAATTCAAAGTAAAATGTGAGGCAGACCGCCGCTCATCTGAGCCTCTATACATCCAAAAAGAAAAGGAAGTCGTGCAAATGTTCATCTTCAACCTATAATGTATGCAAAACATTAGTACGTCCACTTGTTTCCAAGAGCTGAATTAATTGTTCAAAATAGAGACACAGCTGTCAAGAAGCTGTCCTCCATCATCAGAGAGATAAGTGGTGAGAAAAAATGAGGTCCTGTAGGATTGAAGAAAGCACTGAGAGACATTTCAGCTTCATGGCGCCATCCAGAAAGGAATGGACTGCTGCTGTGGCTGCGTTTTGGCACGAGTCGGCAGAGGCGGAGGGCCGCGGTAGCCCTGAGCCCAGCTTGAAGCAGTAGAGGTGGGTGGGTGGTTACCTGCCCCATGGTTACCAAGCCACGAAGCTTTGGACGAAGGGTGGTCTTCCTCTTCATCAGAGGAGTCGCCGGAGTACGCAACTAAACCGGATCTTAGTCTTTTCACTGGCGGCTCTGCAGGAAGGAGGAGAGCAACAACAAGAGACACAAGCAGCGCGACGTGGAGGAGAGAGGAGAAAACAACAACAGATTTCAAAAGTGGCGAGTTAATCATTTCAAACACATTTTGGAGAAACAATAGACAAGTTAATGTTTATGTCAGAAGAGCAGAGGATGGGGGCACCCCGTCCGTTCGAGTAGCGGGACGGCACCAGAGGACCCCCAATCAGCGTCCAGCATCGCCACAGAGACACATGGAAGAGAAGAAAAACACAGAGAAAAAGAGAAGAACACAAAAACAGGAGAGGTTCTTATTAGCAAGGACAGAAGAAAAACTACAAACAGTCCAGACTGATGATGCCATCAGAATGCAACATTACGGTTGCATTACAGTTTTAAATAAATGACTCACAAATGCTTAAAAGTAGAGCGTTTCTCATTACTGAGCTGTGTTTCTGAGTCCTCTATAGTCCTCAAATAAAGTTGGTGAATCAAGCCCTTCGCCATATTCAACCCCTCTGCGTGTACACTAGTGACAGTTTTACTGAAAAGTCCAGTTTTTGTTAGTTTCTCTGGAGTACAAACTCCTTTTACTTGAATGCTTACAGAAAGTCAAAGGTAAAAAAGCAGATTAATTTTATAAACTTATCTTTTAACAAAAAACAGCAAATAATAACTGTCATAAAAATGTGTCTATATTTTACAGAGCAATGCATATAATGTTTTATAGTGGACCCTATGATTTAATTTGCACAAAGTAAAGACTGCAATATATTCATAGCTTAATTTAGGTTTTAATATACTGAAAGATTTTATTCTTAATTTGACATGAATATTTATTACAAATTGTCAATAAATTATTTATTAATGTGTTAATGTAACACGTATCGATGCATATTTTCTCAAAACCATCTAATAAACGACTCCGTTTCTAAAAAATTAAAGGATTTTGTTCGACTGATTTTTTTTTAAACCAGGTTTTAAAGGATTCATTTGAACCCAAAATGCTGATCTTTTTAGTAGTCAGTGAACGCACCACACTTGAGTGCTGTGAGGCTAATCTGGCACTTTTACTGAATCAATAATACTCAAAGTTAGCTGGTGTAGCTGTCAGACGAAGCACAATAAGAAGCCATTATTTCCTATAATGTGTGACATCGTTCAGGTGGCAGGAGAGCGAGAGACTTCAGCAGATAACAGAAAGGCTAAAAGCTTTTCATTCGAACCTTTTGAGGTTTGAAACTGTCTTGGAAATCTCATCTTATCTCACTAATGGGTTTAAATGACAATTTATCCCTACTGCAATCATTTTATCTTAGTTTTAAGATAACAGGAAAACTGTTGTGTTTACAGCAGCTTCTCTCATACACAGAGAAAGGCTAAAAGGAAATAAATAAGATATTTTCTTCTTATAATTCTTAAATAAAAATCAAAGATAGGCTAAAGTCAGCTACATAGGTTGGATTTAGGCTTCAAAATCCTGATTGGTGCATCTCTACTCAGAAGATATGTTGAGCCGCAACAACATATCTGGAGATTTTGAGTCAAATCAGCAAAATCCTTAAAGGAACAGCTGGTTTCAGGCTGAATGAGCTAAAACCTTTAACAATTTAGCAACAACATGGATTTGTTTGGTTTCTGTGACCCATCAGCTCATCAATCTCCAGTAAAACCACAAAAATTTGGACACAGGAGTTTTAGGAAAGGTTACATCATTCTCCTTTTTACCTCTATATAATGGAGGAGAAAAAAATGGGACCGATCTTATAAAGTAGTACAGTCCGAGTCCTGGATTTGGGCAGGGACTTGTCAATCCACAGGATAACATTCTTACCCACAAAGGCTTGGTGTAGTCTCCTGTCCTCCATCTGGTGTCTCACTCCGTTCACACGCAGGGATGTTGGTGGAGGCATCATGTGCCGACTAGGGAAAAAAAACCCCAAAAAAACAAGATGGCGTTAATAATTTCCACTCTTTGCCGTGTGCATATGGAGGACTGATCCTGCCAAAATTCACACAAAAAAATTAATTAATTGGAAAATAAAATAGAAAATAGATAGATATATCATTAAACACATTTGAAAATAAATATATTTGGAAGTAAATAAATAATGTTATTAATTTCCATATTTATTTATGCCAGGAAGCCAGAAAGTTTCTTGGGACCTGATTGGTTGAACGGAACAATTAGTAATCTAGAAACGCCTGCCACTTAACAATGCACTCGTTGGAAAAAAAGTTAAAATAAATGAATTATTGAATAAGTGTGATAATAAATACATTTAAAAAATGATTACACCATCTACACCTCTGGAAAAAATTCAGATATTACGTAAAATGATCAATTTCTTTGATTTTACTTTTTATATTTATATGTTTGAGTAAAATGAACATTGTTCTTTTATTTTATGCAAAAAATAATAATTTATTTACAGAAAATGAGAAATGGTCAAATTAACAAAAAAGATGCAATGCTGTCAGACCTCATATGATCCAAAGAAAACAAATTAATATTCATTTAGAAACAACAACCCTAATGTTTTAACTCAGGAAGAGTTCAGAAATCAATGTTTGGTGGAATAACCAGGTTTTCAAGGTGGTGACATAGGCGACTCTGATCTGGTTCAGAGTAGTTGGTTCCAGAGCTGTATATTAATTTATTTCAAATTTTACTTAGATATTGAATTATTTATTTCTTCTTTCATTTATTTATTGTTTATTTTAGAAAAATCAGACTTCTGAATGTGTACACACTAAAACATAATAAGTAAGGAGTACCTGTCCCTCTCACTCGCCGGGCCAGAGGAACTCTGCTGTGTGGGTCCTGAAGTCTCTGCGCTGCCCACTGAGAAGCCTGCACCTAAATTAGTCATATGAATGGGTCCATGCTATGAGCAGAAAAACACACAGTCACGATTAGCAGACATCCACTAAGCCCTGTCCTGACACTTCATTACTTCACCTATCAGGAGATTTCCCAGAGCCTGATTATTGGTTTTATTTGAACTGATACCTTTGTCTGAAAATCCATACAGTAGAAATTGATGAATAACACTGGAAATGAAGTAAACAGCATGCTGTACCATTTATATCAAAGCTACATTAAAGCATTAAAAGGAAGAAAGAATAAAGTGAGAGATTTTACAGATGGAAAGAGGAGCAAGGGAGAAGTGTTAAAAACGATGAGACGTCGTTACCTGATACCCGAGCAGGCCGCTGTCCCTCTCGTCCGGTACTTCCTCTGTGAAGCGTCTCTTCTGAGGCGGGTTGATCGGGGCGGCTTGGAGTGGCAGCTTGGGAGGCGCCGCAGGGGGAGCGAAATGCAGAGGAGGAAGAGTCTGCAGAGAGGAGGAAAACAAACCCACTGACAAAAACGACAACAAACCAGTCCTACTTAAATCAAATTACAGTCTTTCCACTTCAGACCAGTTAATTGATCTGGTTTCAGTAAGTCCAATTTAAGACGATTAGAACTGATGATTGTGATAAAGCTGTAGATGTTGGATGAGGTGTTTACAACCTTTTATGACCTTTAAAGAAACCCTCATAACACTGTAGCATTAAGACATCTAACAATGATGAGTTGTATCAAATCAATGATTCATCAAGAACATAATTTCTTATTTAAATGATCAGAAATAGTCTACACACCTCCAAACACCGGCAAAGTGTGTATGGTAGAGATACAAGTTGATTAATCCTATTGATTGACTAACAATTAATTGATAAGCAGCCATTTTCTTAAAAACTTAAGTTTTCTCTTGTATCAAAAGGGTCGACCATCTTTCCATAACATAAAGGACTAAATTTCCCTTAACATAAAAAAAATTATCAGTTTTGCTTCACTTAAACAGGAAATTATGGTTTTCTCATGTTATTAAACATGGACATATTTATCAAAAATAACAAAAAAGAAACCTCTTAAGTTGCTGTAAAATGAAAGATGAAAAGAATAAAATGTGTGAAACAATTCAGTCCCCATGAACAGAGAGATGTTCATACAGCAGTAGTCTGTGATTGCTCTTGAGAAATGTTAAAACTTTGCTCCATAAAGAGCACTAATTCCCGACGGAACTCAAAATCAATCGTTTTTATTGGCATCAAATTTTTTTCTAACATGTTACAATTTTTCTGTGTTGCTCTCCATTTTTGTGTTGCCACATCTTCGCCTTCATGTTTCTGCTGCTCCGTCATGCAGCTCAGCTGAATGATCACTAATAAGGTGAAGCTTAAGGAGTTTGTAAAGTGTTTAAATTTCAAAACAGAAACGCATAAAGTGCGTTTTGCATCTCTGGTTGGACCGTTTCTCTTTTCCTTTACAGAATCCCTCTACCACCTTTGTTTCGGTATAAACTGACTTCGCTTCAGGATGGCCAGCAGTGCCCTCAGATGGATGGAGGCCAAATTACAACACTAAAAGAAGGTCTAAGAGGTTAATTGATTGGAACAAATTTTAATGTAATAAATCATTCATTGACAATTAGTCATTAATTGTTTGCATCCCTAGTACATGGACTCTCTGCTGGTTTGAAAGAGACCGAAGAGAGCTGTGACTTTTTCAAGCTGCAGTTTAAATGTGCTCCTACCTGATGCAGAGAGTCTGGAGCTGAAGTGGGAATTGGAGCCAGAATGGGAGCAGGGACAGGCGCCAGAGTGGGAGCAGGGATGGACACAGCAATAGGAGCAGGAATTGGCGCAGGAAGAGGGGCGGAGCTTGGCCGTATGGGGTACTGAGAAGGCACACCATGACTGGATGACTGCATGACTGGAGGTGCAGGGGGTGGGACCGTGTAGGTAGGTGGGACAGGTTGGGGCTGGGGCGGTGGGCCAGGCACGCTGTAGCTCGGCTGGAATCCAGCTGGAGGATAGTAAGGCGGCTGAGGGGGAATCCCGTTCACTACCGGAGGCTGTGAAAACCCTAGTGGAGGAAGAGGAGAGGAACACACCGAGTCAACAGCTTTGACATGATGCACTGAGCATGCTACAGGTGTTAGATTCATAAGCAAACAGTAAATGGGCTTCACTAAATAAATACTGAGTTGAACTGACATTTACAGCAGACCAATACAAATAACTTTAACGAAATGAAAGTAAAATACTCCAAATTTGAGTTAGGACTTTACGGTGCGCAGAAAAGCTAGAGTACCTTGTTGCGTTGGCATTATTGTGTTCATTTGACTAAGGTAGCGGGAATACTCTGCATGAACCTGCAAGGAAAAAATAACTTTTAGATTCAACCAACTGGCATTTAAGAGAACATAGCAGCAACTCACACTTCCTCTAAACCTCTACATTCATGTTGCGCTTTGCAGAAGGCTGTGTTTGCAGAAAATACCTGTGGTTTCAGGCAGAGGAAAGAAAATGCTTCTGTAAATGATGTGTGCAAATTATTATCTCAGTGGAAGATCTGCAGAAGCCACAAGGCCTTTTTTTTTTTTTTTTTTTTAAACTTTGTAAGAAACCCTCCAACAGTAGCCACAAATAATAGTTTAAAACAGTGTTTGAAATGTCAGTGTGGCTAGTCAGAGGTAAACTGAGGTTGATATTTGATAAATCCACAGAAGTAACGCTTAGCAATGTGTTTTTATTGCTTATAGCTCTTAACTAGGTCTGCCGGGTAATGATTGTCATGTTAGAAATTTCGCTTCGGAGAACTTTCGTGTCATATTTGGCTTGGCGACGCCTCCTACACAGAGGTAAGAACAAATGTTCAATTTAGGAAATACACCTCTATGATCTTTAAGCCCCACTTTTACGTAAAAGTGTAAACTTGACTTTTCGATGTCACAAACTAGAACGGGGCGTTACACACGATGATCGTAAGAAACGTCAGAATTCAGGGAATTGTTCCCTTATCAGTTTGTGAAAATTCACTTTAAGGTAATTTTAGGATTTATTTGTAATCCTTTACCAGTTTTTGACTGTAAAACTTGAAAAACTAGACCCATCCATTCAAAACATTCTGGTACATTCATGTAACCGGACGATCCTCTTAATTCAATGAATTCACCCAATAAACAACCCTCTAATTAAGATTTTATTATCACTAAAAACAAGGTAAAGCAAAGGACTTAGTACTTAATGAATCATAATTACTTGGGAAATGCAAGGTGTAAATGTAACGTACAAAACAACATTTGACAGTGTCAGTAATTACTGTACTCACCGTCAGAAGGAGATTCTCACACAGGGTTTTTGCTGCAGCCAGTCCTTCTGGTTTAGGATGACTGTGGAGGAAAACGTCGACATTTAATTTTACTGCTAAACGGATGGATAAATCAACAGTGAAGACACGGACAGGAAGGTTCTCAAAGCATCATAAACCTGCGAATAAAATACTAAATAAACATTAAGCTTAAAATAAAAATGTAACATATAACGCTGACTAACTGCTTTTATTTAAAGATAAAATACATGTACACATTATTAGATATAATTAGGTCTTGTAACAAAGATCCACACAAATCATCTTCTAAATTTAGTAGTAGATGATAATAAATAAATGGTTCATTAGACGTAGAGCCTGCAGTTGGCATGATGCTTAGGAATGAAAAGATTATTACTCTTATTGATTATGGTGATAATATTTTCATTTTAAAATGAAATTAACATTAAAACTCTCTGTGGTAACTGCAATATTAAAAACAGTGTTGTTGGAATAAATGTAGATTTAGCTGAGCAATGAAGACTTTTGAAAAGATGTTTTTGACTGTACAGGTTACAGGAGAAACCAACCTGAGTAGGCGACTGATCTGCCACATTAGTTCCTTATTAACCAACAGAAATGTTATTTCCAAATATTCTGAATAATTTGTTTTTTAAACTTGTTTCACTTGTTTTTAACTTCTTAGATTTCTTAGATTGCTCCACAGGACTGTCAAAACTAAGTTTTTTTTGTCTGAAGTAGTGATGAATATTTTTTTTTACAGCAGATGAACTGAGACAGAACTTTCTACAAACCTTTACGATAATCGCTTTTGAAGTGTGCTGAACTTCAAAAATGATATATTCATGCAGGGTATCTATGCTACAACAGTATCATCTAAAACAGTCTGAATTATCATGCTATTGTCGCAGGTGTGTTGCCGATTTGTGAGCAAAGCTGACCAGAGCTCCAGGTTTTTTATTACACCAGGCTGAATCCTTTAGGATTTAAATCTGTTTCCATGATGCAACTTTCCTTGCCAGGTCTCTGTATTTCTATCAGCTGTGTCAAACACACTATGATTGAAGCACATCCAGGCTGAGTGGCTTGTGGAGACAGCAAAGCTCTATTTTTACTTTGCAAGGCAGAACAAACAACTACAGACGCACACATAATAAAATACAAATGAGCTCTGTGCTGCAAGAAAAAGAAAACAGTATTGATGACGACAGAGGCAGAGCAGCTTCATGGACTTCAGAGAGATTGTTCAGAGGAAGAACAAACGCAAACAAAAATCAGCTGCTGCCAAATCAGGAAGAAACAGAAACTACTCTAAGTTTGACTTAATAACAAAATTAATTTATGTGCATCAGAGCCACTGTGTTTAACCCTTCAGGAGGTTTCAATTTAGTGCATTATAGTCAAAGTATTAGTCCTGCATTATTCATGTTTATATAAGAATAAAAATGCCTCCTTTAGACTGCCGAGCATTGATCCAGAAAGTCCTGAAAGACAGATAAATGGGGGCCAGTGATGATCTTGGGGTGTCACTAAGATAAAAATCCAGACAGAAAGAAGAGCTGGAATACAAAGAGGATGAGGCTTAAACCAAGACACAGACACCCGACTCACAACATAAAGGCCAAAGATTAACATAAATACATAAATAATTCAGACTAATTTAATCTTTCTCTCCTTTCTAAAGTTATTATTCATTAAAAAGTATTATTCATATGAGACTCTCATGAGGGGGGTTAGGAGATCTAATCTTTTACATTTTTGACGTGTCACATTTACATCTGTAGTCATTTTATTATGTGGGCGTTTACGTGATAATGCAGGCATCTTAATAAATTCAGAGCAGAAGGTGATGCTGCAGAAAGCAAGGGGGATTAAAATCATTAACAAATCATTTAACATTTTGACAGATTTATTGACAGATAATTATTAGTTCAGCTTTTTTTCTTTTCTTAACTTAGGTATAGCTTGATACCAAGAGCCGACATGTCCCTACATTAGAGTGAGATAATTGAGAGTTTAATGTTATTTTACTAAACGTTTTGCAATCCAGACAGCGGGACTCACCTAATGTAAATGTACATGGGTTCAAAAGCCTCGCGTCCAGAAGCGGGCTCTAAACAGCCTGATCCTTTTCCTCGGAGGAAAACTTTGGCCCCAGTCTCGGCCTGAATGTGCTGCAGATAGGAGCAGGCGGGGCCCTCCACTCGCTCTTTGACCACAAACCCAGGGACGGCGTGCTCCAGGCCCACAAAGATCTTATCCTGAACATAATGCATCTGAAAACAAGAAAGAATGAAAGGCATAGAAGGAATTAAAAAAAGAACAACAAATGTTTACAATAAGTTGCTTCTTTCAGAATTGCAGAACTTTTAAAAATGGAAGATGAATGTAACAGGACGTCACAACCTCAGGAATGTTTGAGCTATATAACATAAGATGATTAATAACTCATTGATTACATTAACAAAATCTAAAACTGTGTCAAGGTAAACGACCTTCCAACTCAAATTAGATGCTTAAACAAAAATGTTCTCGCTAAGTTTTCTGACATTTGGCAAATAAAAATAATTTGGATGATGCTATCTGACCTAAAACAAGAAAAGTTTAGTTTGATTTATCTTCAGACAATGAGAGAAAATGTATATGTCTCTCTTGACTAGGTGTATGAACTTACACCTGATAAATGTTTTCTAAATTTAAGCTTTTAATCAAACATTTGATTGCATTTTATTGCAAAGGTCTGCAGTTTGAATATCAAGCATTTCAAGGATTTTACACAGAAATCAAGCACTTTCCAAACCTTGAAAACACCTCATTGAAATTCAAGCATTTTAAGTCCCCGTATGAAAACAGCCCGGCTCCACCTCCCTTCACTCCCTACCTGCCTATTCTGCCAAAAACCTACAAAGGAGTTTGATTTTGAAAATACATACATTTTATAACCAAGCAGGCGGACCAGCAGCTGCAAAGCTGAACTAAAACACAGCCATCTACTGATAAACCAACTCACCCCTGACTGAAAGTGAGGTTTGTGGTTCGTCGCCGGGGGCAGCGAGGGTGCAGGTGGGTTGTGTTGTTGGTAGATGGTGACTGAGGCTCCACTGGGGGAGAAAGATGGAGCGGCTGATGAAGCCGTTGCAGCTTTTACGACACCGTTAGTAATGATTTCCTTGATTCTATTAACTGCTCCTGAAAAATGAGGGGGGGAAAAATCTGAATTATCACCTGAATCTGGCATACATTCACAAAATAGGCCACAATATATTTGTAGAGTACTGACTGTCGACAAGCTCTCTTGTCTGTCCTTGAACATGCAGATACAAAGGTCGGTCCCTGTGAGGAATGTGCAGAAACACACTGAATGAATAAGCATGGAAAGTGTTAAGTAGTGGTGAAAACAAATGACTAAATTATTCACCCTAACAATGCTTTGTTCTTTTCATCTGCTGTCATGTACCGCCCTCTGGTCGAAACTGCAGCTCCGCTCACTTTACTGATCTGCAATCAAGTCACATGGTTGGTACCAAAGATGTCAGAGAACAGTCAACTTCATTCAACATGCAAGATTTGCTGCTGACCTCTTCCTGTGTCTGTCCGCGTGTGAGGAGATTTCGACAGGATAGAGGGACATCGTTGATCTCGACTTCAGCGACCACCAGGTCATCTTTGGCTTTTGTTGGGGCCGGAGGCTTCCCAGCGCCAACAATCTGACAAAGGAAGGATAACAATGCAAAATATTAAACTGTATTTCTAAGAAATATTTAAAATATTTATATTAATTTACCTATTTTTAGATAAAGTAGTTGCTAATACCTGAAAGTAGGCAGAAACTCTGCATCTCTGGCCTTAAAGCACTTTCTATTATATAAATATATATAAAACTGGTTCCTCCATTTCAAATATTCATGAATATACAAGGTTTCCCCCAAAAAACTTGCTACGCCTGGTGGCTGTGCGCTAGGGCAGTCATTCATCCAGCGGCCCGTCGTGTTTTTGAGTTAAAAACTGTATAAATTTGACAGGAAATTTGAAAATATCACTTGATAATTATGTTTATTGAAAGATTTGAAGAATAACACCTGAACACCAACTATAAAGTCTTAAAAAATGCAATGCATTTTAAAAAGACTTAAATAAATAAGCAGTGCTAAGCCTGATGGGGGCACAAGTAAACCCTGGTGGCCCGCCAGGCTTACAACCCTGATTATGTCTGTCATGTTTGTACAGCTGACCAGATAAATGAGTCAAAGTCCCCCACTTATGAATTATCCATGTGTAGCTTTACATCTGGAGTCATGCACATATTTGTGCATCCACGCAAAGATCACCAGCTTCTTTAGAATATGCTGCTTTTACAACATCTCAATCTACTGCATAAGCATCAAAGATGCTTCCTCAAAATTAAGTCCAGACAATTTTGTCAGCACCATACAACTGCATCTAAAAACTTCATTCACATATAACACTTTAACAAACTCAAAGTGGCAGAATTTTTAGAACAAAAGTTTGTCATGAATTTGATGATACTTCTACAGTGGTCATTCTTTGCATGTAGAAGAAAATAAAATAGTATATAGAAGGCCTAATGAATGGATAATGAACAGAAGGGAGTATGAACGAATTGGTGGATAAACTAAGACACCTTATGGATGACTGGACTAAAAGGGGGGCACAAACAAACGGACGGATAGATTACTGTAATAAATGGGCAAACAGATTATTTTCCAGTTCTTTTCTTGTGTTACAAATCTACAAATTACTGCATTTGTGCAAACAACAGGTCAGACTTCACTCTCAAACACATAAAGTCACCAAATAAAATATTTATATCTAAAGAGCTAAATATATAGATATATATTCCAACGCTTTATTTCCATACTTCTGTGGTTTGCATAGAAACCCTGATTCTATTAACTTTCTGACAATCCCAAATCATCAACATCAACCTTAACTTTGACACAGATAATGTATAAGTTATGTGTAGATAGCATAGACTACATACTTTAAAACACTTAGTAGTAAATATTAATCAGCATTACCAACGTCAAATTACCAGGCTATGAGATAATGTTTACATTATAAAATCAGCATTTCAAAATCTTATCTCAAATGTTGCCAAGTGTTTACTATGATCTTAAATAAATGCAATTCAGTGTAAACAGAAATACAAACCATCTCAAAGTTTGTTTGTTTTTTTAAAGCAATTTACTTGTTAATTTCCAACATGCTTGTACTTCTTTACCTTGTCAGATGATAGCGGGGAGCTAATTTGAGACGGTTTGAGTTTCCCTTTGGCCACCAGCATAGCGTTGATCTTGGCAGCCACCGCCGCTGCAGCATCCAGAGCCCCGCAAGGCGCAGCCTCAGCCTCCCTCATCCCGCCGGAGCCTCCAGTCCCAGCGTCGGGCTGGTCCCACTTGCTGCGGCGCCTGAGAAAGCAGAAAAGGGGGGGAAAATCATTTGAAGGAACAGCTGTAACTTTCCTATGCTAGCATTAGCTCCTGCTAACAACTAAAACGGTAAATCGATATTAGTATTGATGTCAAAGCTGGTCTAAGATTACCTTTAAATAAATCACAACGGTGTTAGTTTTATTGTTATTCAACGTGAATCACAATAGAAGAAGTCAGACAGAACACCGACATGATTACATAAGAAGGCTAACATTAGCAGGCTAGCCGCGGCTAACTGAAGGCATTTAAATTTCATGTAATATTCCACAGGAATTCACATAAACAGTTAGCTTTTACACCTACCCGCTGTTTTGGGTTCCACAAAAGGACATTAATGTCACGTCAAACCCTAATTAGTCTCACAACGCAAACAAAAATGTATGCTTGGAACCTCCTTCGGGCTCTGCACGGTTCCTTCAGCTGGCTGTGGCTGCTTGCTCTCCGCTGCTTTCCTCCGTAGTTTCCGCCTCCGGTGTTGTCCCAGATCAACGCAGTTCCCAAATAATTCCACTAGATGGCGCCAAACGCAAGCAAAAAGTCCTCGACGTTCGAGTAGGCTGCGACTGCAGCTGCTACTTCTGACCCGCTTTTCATCGCTTTTGGATCACACGTGGCGAGGTGAAATAAAAGTCTGTAGTACAAAAAAAGGGACGGATTTCGTTGTTGGACTTGCTTCAGGATTAAGCTAAGTTTTCCCACTTGCTACATCTTTAAATGTCTTTCAAAATGCATGCAACTTTAGTTTGCTTTTTTTCCCTAAATTATAATGAAGTTTAATCTTAAAACTTAAAATTAACTGCATTTTAAGTGCCTTGTTCCTACTTGATTTGTATTTTTATTGGGTTTGTTAAAATATTTACCATATCGTTGACTTTTAAGGGTTTTTAATTTGAATTTGGTTTTTAAGAACAGAGTTAAACTTTTGCCAGAACTTAAAAGTGATCATCAACTGCTTCCTTATTCTAAAAATTATTTTTAAATATTATTTTCACTTATATCTGATTAAGCATGGAAACTTGTTACATTTGATGTAAAGTAAAACAGGAGTACTCAGAAATTGGCTACATCATTTTAAGAATTTAGCTATTTTTATAACATTGTCTTTGCAGTTATTTAATAAAATCAGAATTAAATTGCAAATTCAAGATGCAGTTGCTGGCAGTCACTTCCTGACGGCTGTCACCAACATGCAGCCAGTTCAGGGTCACAGGCTGCAGCATCATGCTTGCACATTTTAAAATTGCGCAGGTTACTTGTTTATGCAAAGTCACCCGGGCTGGTGTGCGATTACTGGCCACCCAGGAGCTCAGAGAAAGGTCCAAGGTACCCTGGAAAGTGAGAGCACTGTATAGGGGGGAGTGACTCTGGGTATCTGTTATGTGCCTTAGAATAATAAGGCTTCTTCTCTAAATAATGGCTGCACTTTACCGCCACAACTCACCGAATATTAATTTTCCTTTCAGTTCTGTGCTTAAAGTACTATAATATTTTTAAAATAACTTCATGCAACAGCAAATTAACATTTTATTGACAGGCATTTTAATTAGTTGCAGCTGAACTGAACTAGTTCATTCAGTGTGTAAACTCCTCACAGCTTATGACTAGAGCGTCTTCTGCAGCGATGAGCCATTGAGATTATAGGAGTCCCTCCTGTCTGGGACAACAGTTAGCTGGTTGGGTCAGTTACTCGGCCACCTGAGCTGCAAGTTCAGTCACAGACAAATGAGTGGAAGAACTTGTTGAGTAACATACTGTACATGCTGTGCAGACATTTGAAGGCCAATCATTTATTTGGGATTTGTAACTGCATAGTTGCATGTCAACCTTATTTGTAAACACGTTGATCCAAAGTTATTTTAGACTCTGTGAGATGACAAAGTCTAATGTGTTACTTATAGGAGTAGAAACAGTGTTTGATAGTTCCCACAGTCACCACAAATGACAAAGAGGCACAAACATGACAACAGTTGAACATTTTTTTCGGTCTGATGCTCATTCTCATCAACATAAAAAAACAGCAACAGTGATGACAAATTAAGTAGGTTGGTTTTGCAGTAATCTGCAGGAACTGCACCAGCTGAAAAAATAATCAACTTTGAGAAATATTATGCATGGCACTCTATACCGCTTGCAAAAACTAATCTGGATGCTCTTTAAATATTTAGTCCCAATTCTTTTCTTGTGTTACAAATCTACCTAAATTACTGCTTTTGTGCAGACAACTGGCCAGTCTTCATGGTCAAACACATACAGTCAAAAAATATATATTATAGACAGACAGACAGACAGCTAGTAGGACAAAAGCAAATTTGATACAAAGACCATTTATGTCTTTAAAAGTCCTTAAAAATACATTAAAATTCTTAAATCCTTAAAATTATTTTTAAATGCTTATTGTCACAAAATGTTTGTCTGGGTTGAAATGTGCTGTACATTTCAGAGGGTGTTCTCCATCACCTTTGTTTTCTCCCCATAGAGTTTGATTTGCAGAGTGAAGACGCTTCTCTGGTTTTTCGTAAGCTCCTCCTCTAAGTTGGTCATCCAGGCATTGATACATTTAGGTAAAATTTCAATGGAAATAGCTACTACAGGTCAGTTTTTTTGTCTCAGATCTCTGGTCTAGCAGTGAAACCCTGGGGTTCATGTGGGGTCAGAGGTCAGCAGACCCTGCTACTTCTGACCCGCTTCTCATCGCTTTTGGATCACACTTGGCGAGGTGAAATAAAAGCCTGTAGTGCAAAGAAACGGAAGGATTTCGTTGTTGGACTTGCTTCAGGATTAAGGTAAGTTTTCCCACTCGCTACATCTTTAAATGTCGTTCAAAATGCATGCAACTTTAGTTTGCTTTCTTACGCCTGCTTTGACAGGAGTGACAACTTGCAGGGGGTACGTTGCGAGAGTAAAAAGCTCAAAGCAAACGCTGAGAGGGAGACTGTGTAAGAGAGGCATTCTGTGGTAGGAGCAGGAGTGCGAACTGTAACTTGCGTGTTGGTTAATGTAACCCCTGACCTCTGGGGGGGGTCCGCCTGATCTCGGTGGCTGACACCGGGGTGTGAGATCAGGGGACGTGACGGGAGGAGGGCGCCTCTCGGAGGCGTTGGACAAAGAAACAGTGTAAGAACCTGGTTTTCACTGTTTGCTGTTAGGCTGGTAATTGCGAACTGTTTTTTCTTTAATGTGGGTGTGTGTTTCACACGAGAGGCCGGCTGGTTTTCCTGGAACTGATTTACAGGACTGTGAAAAATTATTCTTGCCTCTTCCTCCTTTCCTCATTATGTCGCATTACACAACAATGCCAGTGTACTTTACTGGAATTTTATGTCATATAGACCAACACAATGGTGAATAATTGTGAAGTTGAAGAAAAATAAATGGTTTTCAATTTTATTAATGCGTGAAAATCTGAAAAGTGTGGTGTGTTGGATATATTTTCCAGCTTTGCACATCTAGAGATTGACATTTTTGTCAAATTTTCTTTGTAAAATACATCAAGCTCAGTCACATGGAGAACATTGGTAGCAATTCATTTCCAAGTCAATTGGATTTAGATCTGAACTTTTTTGGTCTGGCTTCTCAGACTTCATGTTTAAAGGTCCATGTTGTTTGAGATTTATTTAAGGTCAAATGTCTGCTAGTGAGCAAATCACTTTTATTTAATCTGTTTACAATTTGCAAACAGAAAAACTTCAGATTTTGCCTACAAATGTTTGTTTTTGACCTAAAGCCACTTTAATTGTTGACAGTAGAAAGTAACTAGAACAATTTTTTGCCCTAACTGGATCAGCAAGGGACTTTCAATTGAAATAAGATGCACCAATTATATAAATTAACACTGGGTAAATAAAATATGGTAAGTTGTTTTGTCATTTGGCCTTAAAGTATGTTATTTTTTGCTTCAGAAATGTTTAATTTCTGTTTGGGATAATATACTATATTGAATCCTTGTAGCGGTTTGATGTTTTTCATAAAACAAAGTAAGAAGTAAAATAGAGGTTCTTTAAGTAACACGTTTTATATTGTAGGCACTTTTAAAACTTGTCTTATGTTTACAAAGATTGTTCAAAGCTTATGAAATTACTTTAAACTTTTCCACATCTTTCTCCCTGACCTGTTTGCTGCGTTGCTTGTTGTCCATGATGCTGCTTGGTTATTAAATGTTCTCTAACAAACTTCACCGAACAGCTGGATTTATAATGAGTTTAAATAGTTCATTGTTACTAAATATGTGACCTCTGACAATGCAATCCAATTGGTTACACCTGATTTTAGTTGCAGGTATAGGGGGTCAGATTAAAATGTATTTTATTTGTAAAAAAAAAAAAAAAAAAAGAAGAAAAGAAATCCTTGTATTACTTCCCTTCCACCTAGTCACGAGTGGCCATGGGCCATGTGTTGGTCATAAAATATTCCAATAAAATGCAACAAAAAAAGTTTAAGAGGTGTGAATACTTTTCCAAGTTAAGGCAAGATGCAAAGTTGTGCATCTTTAAATCCCACTGTGACCATCTGAACTGTCATCTTTGTACCAAAGGAGTTGGTGCAGAAAAGACGAAAAACAGATGAGGGGGGATTGAATTTACCAGAGGGGAATCTTTTTTGTGTATGTCTAGAGTGGGAGCCTCTTCTGCACCTCACAGCATGAATTTGGCCCGCGCTTTGGCCTTGTCTCGCCTGCGCAGCGGGGTGCTTTCCTGACCGGGCCGCCCAGGGGAGGGGTACCTGCAGCCGCCTCCGATACTGGCCAGGAGGGAGAGCCTGGTGGGCGGGATGGGACGAAGCTGGAATGGAAAGAGGCTCGGTGGTTCCAGGAACTGACATGTGCTGGAGTTATGAAATCTTCAGGTAGAACACAGTAACGTAGCTCTAAAAGAAAATATTTGCTCTTGCGTTTCCCAGCGCCCAGCAGAGGAAGACGCTGCTTTAAGTCTCAGGGTGAAATCAAAAGCTTCTGTTCCAGGGGAGGACGAAAGTTATTATTGGAGCAGGTCGGCTGGCGCTGGCAACGTATGAACCAAGAACAACACCAAGTTTATGGATCAGGCGGTCTCCTCACTGAGACAATATTTTCCATCCATTTTGTTTGGTTGACCAAACATCATGTATTCAAAGTTTATCAAACACTCAGTCATCCCTGCAGACCTGAAGGGAGTTTAATCACATGATATATGGAGTTCTGCCCAAAAACCTGTCCTGTGTGCAGACTCAGAGAAATTAAACCACTCTGTGTGCTTTAATATCTGCAAAGTATGATTTTTGGAAGCATTTCACCTTACATGAGGTGGAAGCCTCCATCTTCTGTCATTGTGGTATGACCTAAAAGTCCAAGAATCACAAGGTTTTACTTGGAAGCTCGTGATTTCAAATGAAGTTGGCTCTTCGTCTGCGAGAAATTCCATCCAAATGGACAAATGTGCTGTGCAAGTTTCAGCTGTCTGCTAAAGGTGAATGGATTTTGCATTAACTTCACAACAGAAGCGCCCCCTGTGTTGTGCCTGCACATGGCTGTGGAGAATATAAATGCATCTGGAACATTATGTTCAGAGGTAACCGGACTGAGTAACTGGAAACACATGGCACACTGGAATAATGGCCTCTGTAGCTTCTCCAGGTGCCATGATTCGCCATGTAACGCTCTTATTCAAATGCAAGTGCAACAAATATACATGCATGACATTAATGATCTATTTGACCTGTCAAGTTCTTCACTTTGATTCATTTTGAAATCAAAAATACAAATGCGTTTGAATTTACTGTGCGTTTTTTCCTAGTCTATACAAAATCGAATATTTACAAACCGTTTACATATTAACTTAAACCACATTTAGTAGCCATCAAAAAGGTCCGCAACGCAAATTTTGCCCAGATACTTGTAAATAAATATAAAAATGTCAGAGGTTTAATAATTGCTTACTTTATCCATTTAAAGCCCAGTTGTATGTGTTTTGGATGTGACTGTCTTATTGAAGCTTCAACCATTTGTGGATTTAAGGTGAGGTTAAAAAACTTGTAGGTAATTCTCCATTTTTCATCAATTTTGATGGAATAATCGACCTTTTGAGAATTAAAATTTAAAAAGTAAACAAGACCCTAATAAAGATGGCTTGACTATAATTCTAACATGAGTCTTAGACAAAATTCTCAATAAACTCAATCTTATTCACTCAATTCTTGTTTTAAAAAGTCATTTTAGTTCTTACTTGTATAATTATCTCACTGTGGAAAAAAAAACATTAAATGTCCCAAAATTATTGTGATTTTCATGTTTCTGATAAACGTATGTAAACTTTAGACAAAACTCCTGGAAGCTGTTTAATGTCAACACACACCTAAACCCTACTAGTAGGTCAAAATGTTTATTCTCAGTCACTTCTTTTGGATTAGTAAAGAAAAATTCAGGCTATTTAAAGCCCAGACATTATGATTAGTTGTTTATGTCACTTTTTCCTTCCAAATACTGCAAATATGTAGATTTGAACAACACCTTTACCCTAATTACTATTTAAAAATGAGCAGTATTCAAATTATTTTAAAAGAATTATGTAATGAACTTTTTTTGGTGTGAAGTTTTCTTCTAATATTTAGTTTAGAGCTACAATAAAAGATACAGTTTTTCATAAAAACCTTTTAGTAAATGTCTTCCATTAAGTTTAGCAAATATATAACGGCATAGGACAAATTTTTCTCTTTTTTTTTTGTCAGACTGACTCAAAGTTTTAAAGGTACATTTTTGGGGAGTCAATTAATTATCTTGTGTGTTTTTTCTATCCTAAAAGTTCTCAGAGGTATGTAGCAGTCCAGTGTGGGAGACAGATATGAGTCGTAAATATATCAAACCAGCAAACATCTCATCCCACGGTCAATTTCTTAAACCCCAAGACATCTCCTCCCAGACACCATCCGTCCAAACATTTAGCGCATCTGACTGTGCAAGTGCGACGCCACTATCCCATTTGTTCTAGCATCCCCCCCCCCTCATCCTTTCTGCTTGCTGTCAAACAACAGTATTTGCTCATCTGTGTCAAAGAGCAGCAGGATCTGCAGTGCAGCCTTTGAGTCAGACAGACAGATTTGGGTTTTGTCCTTACAGGAAAAGTAAAAAAAAACACAGGGCAACTAAAAAACAAACTTTCCATTTTTCTCTTTTCCTTCTGTATTGGAAGAAACTATGATGGATAGCCTTGACCACTCTTTTGGTTACCTTTTGTGCCATGGTGTATTGTTTGCTAGAGATCCAAAATTAGAAAATAACTTCTGTATTAAAGAGGAAATAACTGTATTAAATATAGAGAGCAAATCCTTTATTCAGGAATATATGCGACAATAAAAACCTAATTTAGCATCAATAGCAGGAAAGGCCATGCAGCACATTGTGTAATTAATGACAATAAGTACATTTTTACCCAAACCCAAACATGCAGGTCAAGATTACAGAAAACTCGTTTTTCTTAAAGATATGTCAAAGGTCAGAAGCAGAAAACAAAAACCCTGCAGACATGCTCAAACATAATTTATTATGTCAACAAACAATGTCTCAGAAAAATATCCCCTTGAGTTCCTGGCCAGACACAACCAGTTGTCTAAAAATAAACATTTTCATTGAGTTTTTTCTAAAAACAAGCAGAAATGTGTCAGAGGGTTCACTGGAAATGCAACACATTCGCAACATATGATATCTGGTCTGCAGTCTTAAAATTGTTGTTTTTATTTGCATAATAAACCAGTCGACTCCATTTCTTTGTACATGTAATTTCTGTAGATATTAATTATTGCTATGTTAAATACTGAACAAATTAAAAAATATATAAGCAATTCCATCCACTGAGATAAATTTGTGCCTTTCAACAATATTCACACCTTGAACTTTTTCACATTTTTTCTCGTTAAAATCACAAACGTCTGTGTGTCTTATTTGAACTTTTTGGTATTGACCAACACAAATTTGTGCATATTTGTGACGTGGAAGGAAAATGGTACATGACTCTCAAAATGTCTTGCAAATAAAACTCTAAAAGTTGTAGTCTTTATATTTGTTCAGCCCCTTTCACTCCAATAATCTGAAATAAAATTCATTGCAATCTTTTGAAATCTTTAGTGAACACAGCCCAACAGTTTGTGGCTTTTTCTTAATCTAAATCCATCTGTTCTGTGAAGTCATTGGACAATAAACAGCATCAAGGCGACCAAGAAACACAGCAGAGTCAACGTTGTAAACTTTATCCCTGAGCTCTGATCATCACGCTGTTCAATCCATCTTCTGAGAACGGAAATGCCACAGATGCAAACCTACCAGGGAAAGACCGTCCACCTAAACAGAGAATCAGAGCTTTATTTAGACTCTATGCGCGGCGTAAAAAGCAATGTATCCACCATTTAAATGGCAGTGGCAGTGTAATGCTGTGGACCGGGAAGTTGGTCAGAGTCTGTGGGAAGACGGATGGAACTAAATACAGGGTAGAGAACCTGTTAGAGGTGGCAAAAGATTTCAGTTTGTGTTGAATGTTCACGTTCAAGCAGGACAATGACAATTAAAAACGTTTAGATCAGAACATGTTGAAATCTTGGAATGGATTAGACCTAAATCTTATTGAAAATTGTTAGCAAGAATTAAAAATGATTGAAAACTTTCAGTCTCTACAATGCATGGGCTCTGAATTCAAATGAATGGTACACTTTCCTTCTTGTTCACAATTACGCCCTATTTTGTGTTGATTTTTCACACAACCTTCCAATAACATACACTGACATCTGTGGTTCTGCAAAGAAAGTGGAAAAGTTACTTTTGTAAGGCGATGTATCAATTAATTTTTTAGAATTTTTGAGAAACATTTTCCTCTTTCTCAGGTAAAATTCAATATCAACTATTTTCTCTGGTAAAGCAAACATTGTCCTTTCATAAAGTTTTCGTACAAAGTGCTATCATTTGTTCAACATCCTCATTGCTTCCATCTTTGGTAGCCAATACTGGAACTTCTGAAGCATCCTTATGCCTTTTTAGAATTGCACATTAGTGCACTCCACCTTTCTCAAATTAAACAAAATGTGTGTCAAACTTTGGGCAGCAAACTCTTTTTTTTGTGATGCTATCATTTTAAAGTTATTAATGAAAGTTTTCAGAGGTCAATAAGCCCCCCCACATCTACAAAATCAAACAAATTTGATGTCAATCAACTGCCTCAAAAATGTGCTACAAACAGTAAAATTGATTGAGACCAAATTAGTTTTATTTTGTAAATGTGGGGAGCTGTTTGACCTTTGATGACCTCTGGAAACATTTATAAATATCTTTAAAATTATAGCGAAACAAATTAAGATTTTTGCTGCACAAACATTTGACACCAATGTAGTTTGATCTGAAGACAGTGGAGGGTCAACTCCACTCAGGAGGTTGGTGAGGATGTGACATCACTGCAGGGGGCTGCCCTTGCGGCAGAGCTGATTGGCTGATGCGAGCACCTGCCTGTTTGGTTTCCGCTTCCCAGTCAGTAACGTGTAGAAGAAAGGATTGACACAGGAGTTTCCATAAGTGAGTCCTGTTAGGATGCGGTTCACCGTCACCTGGGTCCCCACCGGTAATGTCCGAAGCATGTCGGGCTGGTAGAGGGGGAGCAGCTGCCAGATCCAGAAGGGGAGGAAACAGGCCCAAAAGGCCAGGACGATACCCAGGATGAGGAGCAGAACTTTGGGTTTTGGTGCTCGGGGAGTGCTCGCCGCGCCGGTTCCGTTCGCCCAGGCTGGCTGGGTCTGTGAAACCCAGTAGAGCCGGCCCAGAGTGGCGTAAAGTCCTCCGATGGCCAGCCCAGGGCCGAGGATGCTGGTGCAGAAAAGCACGCTCAGATACGCCTTGGAGCTCTGCTCGTCCCACGCCGGGACGCAGAGCTGTCCCTCGCCGTCCTCCCCATCCTCCAGGTGCAAGGTGATCATCATGGGCAGGCTAAGAGCCACCGCCAGACCCCACGCCAGGGTGACCCGCAGCAGGTTAGAGGAGCTGGAAGAGGAGGTGCGCAGGGGATGGGCTACTGCTCTGTAGCGATCCATGCTCATGGCAGTGAGGGTGAAGATGGAGGCGTGCATGGTGAGGAGGTCCAGACTCAGTAGGAGGCGGCAGCCCAGCTCCCCGAAGGCCCATCCGGATGCCAGGCTGTCATACACGATGAAGGGAGCGGTGAAAAGGTAGAGCAGGTCGGCAAGCGCCAGGCTCAGCACCTGGAGGTGAAGAGAGGTGGAAGAGGGCGAGGAGGAGGGGGAGGAAGGAGAGGCAGAGTTCGCAAGACAGGAAGGGACGGGTATTCTTGTTAGGCAGCAGGCCAGTCCAGCTCCACGTCTTCTCCTAACTCTGCTGCGCCTCAGAAGGAGAATCAAAGTGTAAAGGTTTCCTGTGATGCCCAGCAGGGAGAGGAGTGAGAGGAGGGAGCAGAAGAGAGCGGTGGAGGCAAAGCTGGGCGATGGAGAGATGGAGGGAGAGGAGGAGGGCGCTGAGAGGTTCTGGATGGGAGTGAGGGTGTAGAGAGCTGTGGGAGCTAAAGACGGATCCATTATGCTAAAAGGTTAGCAGGTTAGGGGGAATCGTCAGACTGCTGTGTAGGAGAGGAAGAAAGACAAATAGGTGATGTGGTGCAAATCAAAATATAAAAGCAGATGTAGAGAAGAACATGACATGAGTTATTTTCTGTAGATTCTAGAGAAATTAAGAGTGCCTATATTGTATTGTGTTTTTTATGGTACAGCCACACACTTCAAGGTATTTTAATTTGATTTTATAAGGTAGATTAATTCAAAATCATGCTTAATTGTGAAATGGAGGATAAAGTAATTAATTTTCAAAATTTCTTATGAATGCAAATCAGAGTCCTACTCAGTCCATCACCTGGTCATAGAAAGAGTATAAAGCACAAGTACAAACCATCAAGAACATGGCTGTCCACCTAGACCAGGGGTCTGCAACTTTTACAATCCAAAGATTCATTTTCACCCTCTATCCAGTGACATAGAACCTGTTTAGATCCACAAATGCTGCATCTGTTTGAAAAATAAATATCTATCATAAATAATTAGTCATTTTTAAATAACCATTGATTTGTTTCTATTTTTAGATTTTCAAATATCCTGTTTAAAAGTTTCTGTCTAAACTTTTGCATAAACAGAATAGATACATTTTCTGTGGAATATATTTGTGGAAAATTGTGTTTAAAAAAATTAGTGTTTCCAAATTAAAAAATAAGTGATCTAAAAATAATAAATTATATATATACAGTATATATATTTGAGCACTTGTGACAGTCACCACATGGATGTTGTGAACAATGTTCCAGCGAACCCTGTTTCTGTGTGCTTCAGTTTCATTTACCCCCATTCAAATTCTGACAGTAGACAATGTGAAGAATGTCACATAAACATGATTAAATGAAAATGTCAGCAAATCCAGGATGGTTTATGTTCCAGCAGAAACCTGCTCTGGTTGGCACAGCCATCACGGTTTTATTGTTACACGGGGAGTCTGCGTTGGCCGGGCTTTTTAAAAGGGAGGGGAGGTCTTCAATTCAAGACGGTAAATCTGCACGGAAAACCTCCCCCTTTAGGTCAACAGTTGGGCAGCAATTAGGTGAAACAGTACCGGAACATGAAAGACAGCCGATCTTATTAGCAAGCAGGTTATAAATGGCCAAGGTTTTGTTTGGATTTCTTGTGCTCCTTTTGCGCACCGGTGGTTTGGATGGGGACCGGTGCGTGTAAATTTGCCGAGTCATAACGCAGCAGGACTCAAGCCTGATGCTGCGCTCTGTTGAGAAAAAAATTAAACACTCATTTTGAGAGAGGAGAGCATCATGTTCGCTTCAAAACACACAGTTCTGTGCAGAGATGTCTTCATGACACCAAAATGAGGCTGACAGACTCGGCCTGTGACCCGGATGGCTACTGCCTGCCGCTGCGCTTCCTGCGGCTCCCTTTACATGACTAATTACATACATAATACACCGCGTTACATCTCTGTGTTTTATATTTTACTATGAACATTTTAATAATCCAAAAGAATTCACTAGTTAAATTAAACTCTTGCATTTTAAACAACGCTGTTGGAAAAATAATGCTGGTTGCATTATGTTTAATAGCGTGAAGACCATACTAAATAATGTATTTCATTGACTTTAGTTGTAGTAAAATGCTATTTTGAATATATCTGTGGGAGAAAAACCTATATTTTCCAATACTCTAACTGAAATACATTTAAATTAAACACATTTTATGACATTTAAGTCATTTTCAACTTACTTTCTGAGATGTAAAATCCTGGACGTTACAAAATAATGTTCCTGGGTTGAAACCACTCAGTTCCCATCCTGAAATCTCCTCATTTTGGTTCGTTCAGATGAGGAAGATTGGTATTTAATATTTAAAGCTGGGCTTCATGTGAAGTTTGGGGTGTGCGGTTCAGTCCTCAGCGCTGCTCTCTGTCAGTCCTCAGTTTCTGAGTTGTCTGAGTCAGTCCGAGGATCCAGTGTGAGTCACACAAAGGGGGTGGGATGAGAAATCAAGGGGGCTTCTCCTGCATCCAGACTCCATGTTTATATTAGGCACAGCAAAGCCCCCAAATGAGTGAACTAAACGTGAGAACATATTTAATTCAGTACAGAGTTTTACTTAATTATTCCTAAATAATCTAGCCTGTGATTGAAATCTGTTTTAATGATTTGACCCTTTAACCCTAAATGTTTCATATAATTATGATTTGCACATCTCAGTTGTTTTTGAGTTATGGCTTCATGCGAAGCTTTTCTTTCCGCTGCTTTGCCTCTGAGCTGTCCTATAAGAATTTGAAACACTTAAAGTAGCATTCTGTTTCTGTCTGTTTTTATTTCTCCTGTACTTTACAACCACATTAAATCATACTCTTGATCATAGTTTGATAACTTTCTAATAGTTTCAGGGAAGCATAAAATCTAAATGGGAATTTACTGGAAAAATTTACATTCGCACCAATAAATTGACAATAAATAGAAATATTTTTGAGCTGAAAGCTGGTTTCCGTTCTTTTATGAAACAGCGATTCATTCATTAAGAGGAACTATGTTGATTTGCTTAATGAAAATGCATACATTTTTAATTTTTTATAATGAAAAATATATGGAATCTTTTTACCTAAACACTTTATGTTAATGTTTAAGAACGCAGTACCAGTACTGGTAAAAATTTCAGGTAACATATAACCATTGATGCATGATGTCCATTTTAAGGTTGTTAATTGCAATTTCATCCCAAAGGGAAATCAGAAGAGTCTCATAGATTAGCAGGATATTGCTATAGTGAATATTGTTTGTGAACTTAAACTGACTGTGTTGTGGATTTAGAAGATAATCTGATTATTCCTGCATAACCCAAACATCCAAAACTGATGGTCAGCCATTTTCAGTCAGAGTTTTCAGCTAGAAAGTAGAATTCATGGTGTCAGCAACGTAAGCCTCTATATTTGACTGATATTTCAGAAGTTAGAATTTTCTTGTCAGTTTTCAGAATATATTTCATGAAAACATAAATATTCTTTGATGAAGCTGTGCTTGTTTTGGGCAGCAGATTGGCCTCTTATTACTCAGATATCTGAGGCCTGCAGGGATTAGGTGTTGTTCTGGGTTCTTCTGTGACTTCCTGGATTAGTGGAAGATGCTCTCCAGGAATAATTTTGGTAGACTAGGAGTGATCACAATTTTTCCATGTGGTTGATGGTTTTCACTGTGAAATTTGTAACACCCTGATAGACTGATTGATCCTAAAGGCCAGGGCCAGACATGTAATTTTTTAAATGCTTTTTGCCCACTTTGTGTTGCCAGACTGCTGATAATCAGGCCTGGGTGCGGCTGATGAAATTTAATATGTTTAATTACCTTTAATCAAGATTTCAGAAGGATGGCAATAGACTTTTTCTCTTAATGCATTAAATTATATATTTGTATTTAAATAGGTTATGTTTGTTTGGAATTAAAACTTGTATGATGATCTAAGACAATTAAGTGTACTTCTGTACACCGTCAATAGACACACATATTCATTTAAATGTTTTTTTGTTGTTGTTTTTTTTAAACAGTTTCTCTCTGAAGTCACCGCTGTGAAAGTGTTGCAAAGTTTCAGACATACATGATTCATTAGAGATATTGGAAGTAATTGTTCAAGATAATTCCCAAACACAAAGTCTGACCTTTTGGTAGATTTCTGGGAAAACACAAAGACAGAAAAGTCAACCTGAAGCAGATTCGGACCATATTGAACACTTTGTGATATGGAATTTTTTTTTATATACGTTCAAACGGACTTTAAGCTCAGTTTCGCCTCATTGCATGTGTGAAGTTCAGAACGGGGCCTCGTGTTGCTGTTATTTGCTGTCATTTTGTGACGCACCTCCATAACTAACAGTTCAACTCTGGCCCAATGTCAATACCACAACAGTTCTCGTTCGCACTCAATCTGTCCAACCCTCACAAGGGGATTTATACCATGATCTGGTGTTTAAACTACAGAGGAAATTAACTATCCAATGTACTGGCCCGGATCAACATCTTTCCATGCGGGAGGCAGTGCAGCTTTACTGGTGGACACTCTGACTGCATCACTGAATAAACCGGCCTTTCAGGAGATATCAGAAGCAGATCCCAGCTGCCTGCTACCAGCCGAGTTGTTTTTGGCTCAGCAGTTGTCAAACCCACAGCTGTGGTCTGCCAGCTTCTAGAAGCCGGGCGGCTTGGAAATGATTTAAGTTGTGACTGCAGAATGTGAGGCCTGAGCCTCGTGTCGGTGCCGGTGGGGAGTCCATGCTAGTCCACTTCGTACATAAAGACAGACAGAGACAGGCAGTAAAGACTCAAAAGGGATGAAGGGGGAAGAAGTGGACATACCTATCCCTGCGGGGTGTGAGGAATTTGTGCAAATACCTGGCACAGGCATGCCAAAAAAGGGGAGAAAGGTCTGCCTCCCTCATGCACCTATAGAAAGGCTTATTGGATGGAAATGTAGGAGGGTTGTCGTAACGAAAAACCTGAAGAAGTAAAACCAGGAGGGAAAATAGGAGGAAAATGTTTACAAACATTTATTATAGTGAGGTATTATACATCCACTTTTGTTTATTTCTAATACATGTAGTCATGGAAAAAAATGGATGAAGGGGAAAGAAGCTGGAGCTGTGGGCTGTTTATTTGTCTTTGTCAGAGGACATCAATCTCAGCCAGTGGAGGCAACCAGTATAATTTTTAATTACATTTATCTGAGCAATGGGCTCCATGTTTGAGTTTTGACCTGGACTGTGTGCATTTCTCTCAGTTAATTAGCCTGCATCAGTCTTATATGCAAATCAGGTCTGAAGACGAGAGTTGGAAACATTATCAGGATGTTTTTTTGTGAAATTAATGGCTGGAAGAATGATTGTTGCATCTGAGCTGCAGACATATTTTCTACTTGCTCTATTAACCTTAAGCTCTCCAACGAATTAAATCTGGATGTTTGGAATATGTTTCTAAAAAATAAAATCATATATTTTTCTAAATAGTAGCTCTTGGCTTATTTGTGTAAAACTTCTGTGTTTGTGTAAGTTCTTTCATTTTTATATAAATATTATATATTTGCATGAAAGTATTATATACAGTATGTATATGTAACACTTTCTTTGAAACGTAAGTGTTTCCTTGCTGATCTGTGCTGTATTTGTGAGTTTTTCATCCCCTGTGATTGATTTATTTATATCTCTCTTTTAATTTATCACATAATTTTTTTAAATTATTATATTTTAGTCTTTCAACTTACTGATTATTTTTAGTGAGTGTGTATGAAGTGGCTTTAATGGTTTTATGTTTGTCTTTTGCTCTCTCTAAAAACACCTTGTGTTGCACTTTGCTGTTGAAATGTGTTCCATAAATTCATATCGATTAATTAATTGATTTAAAAACAAATTCAGTTTGCTTTTCTGCAACTATGGTATGATATGGATTGATTCAAAAATGTTAGTTATTATTATGTATATAATGTGATCTTTATTTCTTGCTTAGATAGATTAAAGCACTTGCTGCTACCACAAAATATGTAAATATTTTCTTTTGAAAAATTTAATTAATAAAACTATAAAATGTTAGCAAACAGTTAACATCTTTTGTATGGAAGGTGTTGAAAGAAATGTATAACTATGTATGATGTGAGCAGCTGTGGATCAATTTACCAATCAGTTAATTAAGTATTAATTACTGACCTTAGACATAATAAACACTAAATGATTTATCTTTTGGGGAAAAAATAGAAATCAAACTAAACTTTGGGTGACACTAAGCTGTTGACTCCAATAGTCTGAAATATTTAGCTGTTTCAATTTTGCGCTTGTAAAACAAAAAAATATATGTTTAGTTTCAGTCAGATGTGAAATAAAAAGTTATTTGAGACCCTCAAAGAATAAATAAATAAAATTAAGCTGAGATCCCATTTTCAGTGAGCTGAATCTTTCTTTAATTTTTCACATTTTGCCACTTTACAGCCACAAACTACAATGTTTTCTGAAGGGATTTTATAGATCATCACAAAGCAGAGCATAATAAGGTTTAAGTAAAACAATATGTTTTCTCTTTTTTTTTAGTTTTTACCAATACTAATCTAAACGTCGTTTCATCCATCAGTATTCCACCCCCACAAGTCAATAAACGCAAGCTCTGTCAGATTTGATGAAGATGGTCTGGAAAGAGCAAGACGGAGTTTAGTGTTGTCACAATTTGACTCTTCCTGCAGGAAATCAGCTTCATTTTTCTGCATGTCTTTATTTTCTGCATCAGCAATCAGAAGACAGTCACAATATGACAAATCCTCCAACACGTAAATGCCTAACAGCTTCCTAACCTCCTCCTGGCCGTCTTTGCTTTCCCCTTTCATTTCATTAATTAGCCTGTTTCTGAACAAACCGCCTAACAAATTGCCAGCCAGTTGACTGTCCTCAGTGTGCAATAGGCTTGATTAAATGGGCGGACATTTTTGTAGATGACAAATGGTTGCTGGACCAACCTGCGTCTTGACTTGTGATGAGTTATTGATCCCCTGTTTTACCCACCTCCAACCCCCTCAATACCCAAATCAGGAGTTTATCCTGCAGCATTGATAGAGGTAGTGTTTAATGACCTCTATCTTTCAAGCAGGTAAAATACATTTTAAAAGATTCAGAGCGTAACTACAGAAAACCTATGACGACACCTCATGGAAACGCCTAAGAGGAAGTTTCCATTCTGATATGATTTTAACCCTTTGGAGTCTTGGGTCTAAATGGCCGTTTTGGTCTAATTTTGAATTTACCCTTATATTTCCACCATAAAAACTATTTACCTTACCTTGTTTGGTATCATTATTTTCAGAACATCCTAAACTTTGTGATTTTACAGTGTTTGTTTCATTTTGACAAAATTTATTATCACATTGGAGCAAAAAACACACACAGAAACATGACGTCATGCCCGCCACAGGGCGGGCGTCGACCTTAAAAGGTTAAAGGATGTATTGGTAAAGTGGTTCAACTTTTATTTCTAAAAAACATTTTTCACTCTTGAAGGTGAATTTAGTCTATCATAAGTTCCAGAAGAATTATGTTTAGACCATAATCTATATTTTTACATTTATTTAATGTATCTATTGTGCTTTGCATGAGCGACAACATGAGGTCTTAAAGCAAGGAGTGTAACATTTTACCTGTGGGCACAAATAAAGTTGAAATTGTAGCTTTGCTATACATTGAGCCATAAGACAACATTTTTTGGACATGCTGTACTACTGAAACAATTATTTTTACACTATTTTTCGATTGTTTGAAGGGATGCAGAATATCCTGAAATATATGTAAATATATAAATTAGCGACCAAACTAAGGTCGCCTTGATGTGGTGATCCTAAATATGAAAAATGGATCATCCAGTCATCCAGTCTCCACTTTTAGGTCCAGCAGCTCTTTGTTTTCTGTTCTGGAGTTGATTCAGCAGATTCTGCTGTCCAAAATGATCCATCAGTGAAATCTGTCTTGTGGGCCTGAACCTAAAGTGAGTCTGCAGAGAACACATTGTTCTGAGGGATGCACGTTTCCCTCATATTCTGCAGCACTTCATCTGGACTTTGTGTTATCATTATACAATCTGGAACGTGTTACTCATGAGGCTCAGTTTGTACCATCTGCAGAGTTCAAATCAGCCAGTCTGGAGCATAACAGAAGCAGCAAGATCATTTTTTTTATGTTACTTGGGATTTTTTTGTGAAAATGAAAAAAAAAAAGAAATTTACTTTCCGAGGAACTATTACACAGTTAGGTTGCAGAATGATATCTATCGCTTTCAAGGTCTTCAGAGAATAGAAACTGTAGACAACTATAGACCCACTAAGAGGATCAAGAAGAGCATTAATCACTGAAGCAGCCAAGATGCCCATGGTGATTATGGAGGAGCTACAGAGATCTCCAGCTCAGGTTGACAGGATAGCGACAGCCATATTCAATAAATTAGGATATTATTGAAAATTGAATTAATTTTAGTGTGTCAATTCACTGAGTGAAACACATTATTTAGATAAATGACATTGTTTGACCATCCACAGGTGCTTGTTTTGTTTTTAATTTGTGTTTGCATTTTGATCATTTTCAAGTCTTCCCATATTCAGTTAATTTCTCTGTGTTCGGTTTTGTTTGAAAGGTCTTTACATATGAGTTAATTCCTTTGTTCTGTGTAAATTTAAATGTATTTATCTTAGATTATTGTCAACCTTTTTCTCTTTTTGGTTTCCACATCCTTTGAGTCCCAGCTCAGCTCCCTCTGTGTTCATTAGTCTTTTTCCCTGAGCTTCCCTGCTTTCTGAACAACATTTCCTCTGATTAGTTCATCTGGTTGCTTTGTCATTTTCTACCACTGCCTCAATATTTAAGCTCCTGGTTTTTTCAGTGTTCAGTAATGTTCACTAACTTCAGTCATGACAGACTGATGGTTTCTAACAGCTGTTTCTGGCAATTACGACGATTTTTTAAATGTACTGCAGAAGAAAAGTACGATTTTCATGTTACATCAGACTAATTACCACATCTTAATGAAAATTGTGTTTAATACCTACTTAAAGGCTGTTTTGTAAAAGTTCTTTCTAAGCGCTATAAAAGTAGAGGCCTTTTTTTTATCATTTTCAATCTGAAAAGCATCGGTCTGATTTGTTGAACTAATAGTAGTTTACTTTATAAATTTGGGCTGATTGTTGTTTGCCAACATTGAAGGGGAATCAGCAGACATATGAAAGAAGGTGGTGGAAATTAACACTGCACGGTGCACTGAATTGACTATTTCCCTATGCTGTGGGGAATTCTTCTCAATAGGGAATCAGGTCAGGTCAGAGTTACTGGTTTTCTTCCAGGCCAATCCTGTAGCAAAATATTTGAGATTGTCCAACAAAATACAACCAGAGCTACAATAAAATTATATGGATCATGAAGAATATTCTTGTAGTAAAATGATCCGGTCAAAGTCTCCAAATGAGAATCTGTGGCAAGACTTGAAAACTCCCTCCATTCCCCCTGACTGAGCTATTTTGTAGAGAAAAGTGCACAAAAATGTCACAGATGTAGCAGGATATCTTCCAACCAAGTGTTGAATAGGAGAGACAGGATTCAAATGCTTACCATCATATTGAGATCTTTGTTTTTAAAAACATTTTAAGAAAAGAAGTAATTTTCCTTCTGCTTTACAATGATTCATCAGTCCTCAATTACAGAGGACTGGTGCCTATCCCTAGTAGTCAACTGGAGAGAGACAGACCACACCATGGACAGAGCAACACAGATACACAGCAATCATGCATGTACACACTCATCATACATAAGAGCAACACAAAGACCAATTAACCTATCAGATTTGTTTTTGAAATTTCACCCCAGCAGAAATCCCAGGCATTGATAACATACAAACTCTGTGCAGAAAGACAGACCCCATGCAGAGATTTGAACTCAGATTGGGACTTTCTTGATGAAGCCTGTCAGGTTCAAACAACCTACATTTAAACACCACACAAAAAGGAGAAAGACAAGAGAGTTGAGTTTTTTTTGCAAGGAAGACGGACAGGAACCTGCTTCAGTTACAATCTCCTTCACGACCTGAAGCAAGTTCTGTCGCACCCTCGCTTTTTATTTCCTTAGCGCCGGTCCCTAGTTACATAGCTTATTCTGTTGTCTCAAGTCAGTTACATAGGTTGCCGTTTCTTCAGTTATTTCTTCTGTTATGTTGAGTGCAGATACGCCGCACCTACGAGCTGAAGGTTGAGTTCAGTTCCTGTTAATTCCTTCTGCTGCAAGGCAGGAGCTGAAAACTCACAGAACAATGGGGAGAAACAGTACAACGACTTCACACATCAAACACAGTGAATATAAGATCACAACATACACAAGATAATATACTAAATATTTCTAACAAAGCCCTTGTTTTATAGTCATTCATGACTTCATTTACATATTACATCACTTAAAGATCCATTAAAATACATTGAATTATGTGGTTCTAAAGTTACAAAACAAAAAAAGAAGATATGGCAACGTTACAGACCTGAAAATAATGGGTCGTTTTTAAAGAATAAGCTCAGACATGTAACAGTCAGTGTGTCTCTTGAGAGACAAGTTTCTTTGGAGGGTCTCTGCTGGATAGATATTTAGTTTAAATCTGCCCACTGGTGGCCTGAGATCAGTATTACATTCGTACATCCTTATTCAACGGTGATCATTAAATGTTCTTAAATGCTGTATTTAGAAAACAAATGCAGAACATGTAAAACACAGAGGGGTTGCTCTCTCCTTTGCTGAGTCGACCACCATCTTAAATTGCTAATATAAAAGGTAAGTTTTACCATTTACTCTTTTAAATGAGTAAATGGAAATACTGGCTCACAGTTTAGCAGATGGAAATGAACACTGTTGGCACGACTGAAGTTTAAAATATCCAGTTTATTAAGAAAAGGTAAGAACATTACAACAATCAGGTCCATTAAACTGCAGCTTCATATTTTGTATGCTAAACAAAAACGATCAAAAATAACCAGCTTGAAACATTTCTCATTTGTTTTTTCACTTAATATTTTAGACCCCATTAAGAAGCAGTATCATGAAAACCCATTTTCTGCCAGTGTTGTTTCATGATGTGGACATTTTGCCAAGCAAGGATTACTAAAAAAGCATTTTATTGCAAAGTTGAGTAAAAGGAAAAGTGTGGTAAAAAATGAAGCAACAGGGAAACAGACTTGAATTGACTGCAAAGCAAATCAAATCAAAAGTTTCAGGGAGAATTGTAAGGCATGGAATGCAGAAATGCATATAAAATATGAGTTCCACTTTCAGAAATAAGTTGACTAGTGTTTTTAGATGTTCTTGTATTTATATAAATTACATTTTCTAAATGTAATTTTGATCATGGTTCAGTTAGCTGTTATTGTGGTAATTTGCTGACATAATCATATCTCCCCACATCACTTTCCTGCCTTGCTGATTCTTTCAGTTTCAGCCCCTCCTCCCTGACAGTTTTCCATGATTCAATTACATTTGCAAGAGTGTTTTCACACAAACACTTATGCAATTTAATAGGCCCTGCACAGCAGCTTGTACATAATGTTTACTCGGCATTGATAATGTTAAAAAGCAATAGGTTGTCCATTGCATCTTGATTATTTCATTATTTTATTTTTTTTTGCAGTTTTGCTCTTTATTATCCTCTGTCTGATCCCCTTTTCTACAGAACTACTGAGCCCATGACATCATAGGACCTCCTGGTTCTCTTGACTGGGATTAAATCAGATTAAGTAACACATACCCTCATACACACATACTGGCGCCCTCTTTCAGTCTTTGTTTCACAATCACTCACAAAAAGCTAACTGTCTGAAAGGTCTTTGACTTTTGTTCTTATTGTGAAATATAAATGCATGGCGAAATTAACAGTAACTTTTCATTTCTGAATCTTAATATATTGTTTGTTAAGAAGACTAAGGTGTGAGTATATGATAGAAAACTTTAGTAAGTCGAAAATATTATAAGATATAAATAAACAATGAAAGTAAGAAAATTGACCTACTTTGTTATTTATAGCTTTCATGTCAGATTTTAAATTACTAAATGCATTTTTTTTAAATCCATTTAAACTAAAGAGAAAATTGTATATAGTTATAAATGTAAGTACACTTATGGGTGCGTTTCTTCGTCACTTTTCCGAGAGAAATTCAGATTTAATCCTCGTGATTCAGCAGCAGCTGGAGGATCTAATGCAGCCGCTGCGCGCGGGCTCGTGCACGCCGCTGATTGGACGAGCGCGCTTGGACAAGGCACGCGGACAGAGCGTCGGTGCAGGATATCTCTCCCAGAGCTTTACTTTGATTTCTTTTCCTTTTACAACTTTTCCCCTCCCCAAAAAAGTAACCTTAACTTTTAATGAAAAACAACCGAGTTTGGCGCTTGTTTGACTGTGAAAAAATCCCACATCGAGGGTGAGTGAATTCTGCTAATCTAAACTCTTAATAGCTGCTGATATTAAAAGATAATGCACTCTTATAGTTTAGGGATCTAATGCTGTTAAACTCATGAGTGTCGGCTTACTTGTTGATTAGTTTTGGTTTGTGCGATATCAGCTCTAGAGTCTTGGTCATGTTTAATTCAGTCTGTCTGTCAGTATTGGAAAAATCTGTGACTGCGACTATTCATCACGCAATTCCCCTCCATTCTTCATTCTAGTCTAAATATTAAATATTATTAGTAATCAATCAATTATACATAAGCAATACATCGTATGTATTAAAGTATTATATCTAACTTAAATATTAATGTTTTATTTATATTTTTCATAGTAACTCTTAAGTTTAATCTTTCCCTTCAGTGATGTGACACTGATGAGATCTGGAAAGAAAGATAACCACAGCCAAGGAAATAAATCTGAAGTTTTTCTAAAATTGACAGTTGTATCTAGACCACCTGTCAATTTTACAATTTACATTTTACCACAAACTGCAAGATCTTGTTTGATATCTGAATAATAAGGAGATGCATGAATTGTACTCTAATTATCTTTTGGTTGTTTCTCTTTCAACTCAGGATTTCACAACCTAATCGGATAAACACAACCTTCAATGTGTAATTATGTGACTTTTGGATTTATACATATTTTACATATCATAAAATGTGCAACTTAGTTGTTTTTTGTCTTTAATCAGAAAACATCCAGAATTTCTTTTTTTGTGGACTTTAAATCTATTTTTAAACTATCCCCCCAACAAAATGTGTGCACTGCTGCTACATGGTTTGAGGCTAGAAGTACATGTACATTCAGTACATAGTCCATTAAAATGTGTTAAATGTGGTGATCTGATGAATAAGGAAAACCTTTGTAGATATCATTGCTGCAGTAAACAAACCAAAGGTAGCTGGATGGATAAGGAGGCCACAGGGTTTGACATGCCCTGATGATTTGGAGGTTAATCCCTTTTTTTTATTTTCTGAGCTCCCATGAGGCCATCAGGAACACTGCTGTGTTTTAGATTTGGTTTGATACAGTTGTTCTCAACTGGTTAGCCACCGCTTGTCATGGTTGTGAATGTCCTATATAAAGCAGGAAGTGGATGCTGTTCCATTCATAGCAGCTATTGGCACTTTTAGATAAAGCGACTTTATATCGAGTGGCAGAGCATGCATGGCTCAGGATTTTTTTAGGGAAGTATGTTGTGGAGGGGTGGTGGTGTCTTTGTAAAGACTATCATTATAAATGCTTGATGTTGCGCAAGATTGTGTTTTTACAATGTATAAAAAATAATCTCCTTTTTCTGTTTTGCACTCTTAAATGTTTCAGATTTCTAAGCTAATTTCAGGATCAGAAAAAAGTCAACCAGAGACATAGAAATGGTTTTAAAAAAGATTATTTTATTTCTTCAGTGAAAACAAAACACCAATCACATCAACCTGCCTGCTTTTAAAAATGTTACTGCCTGTCCCGTACAATAAAGAAATCCCTCAGATAGAACCTGTCCGGCAATAAAGGGCCAAAAATCTCAACGCATCATTTCCCAATTCAAGAAACTTGAATACAGATGAGAAGCAGGAGTGGCTGCGCTACCAAAATTATCCCAAAAATGATTCGACAACTCATCCAAGAGGTGAGAAAAGAACCCAGAACAACATCTAGAGCACTGTAGCGCTCATAAGTTTAATAAATGAAATCCTTATTTGGACAATTACTTTTTCACTGCACTGCTTTATGATCTCAGTTTAAAGAAGATGTGTTCAGGAACGTCCATACGTCTTGTTCCTGGCCAGCGTCGCGTCCTGGCTGGTGACTATCTCCAATGCTCAGTGGCTTTGAGGTCTGGTACACAATGTACAAGTGCATCACCAGGGAGAGACACTCATGTCCAAGGATAACCTCCAGTTAATCTGACAAGCATGTAGTTGTTGAGATAACATGCCAATTCAGCACCAAAAGATCCCAGTTAAAATTTGAACCCAGGACTGCAAAGCTGTTCAGCGTGTTTTGCAACAAATTCCTGCAAGCTTCAGTCAACTGAAGCAATGTTCAATAATTAGATCTTCTACTGATATGTAGGAGACTGATTAAATCAGCTACTGCAAGTACTAAAGTTGGTTCTATAGGCTGTGGGGTGCACTTAGCCTTGCCTGATCTAAGTAACTAACATAATTTGGACTAAGATTTGCCTAATGTTGCTTAAAACGATTTTGACTGAATTGTACTCGGAAAAGTCTCAAAAGCGAATTATTTCAATGTACGTTAAAAGAAGGATCATAATGAAAGAGTTTTTTAAGTTGTTCAATACATTGCAGTAAAATTTTAAAAATAAGCCTTTTAAAAAAAAAAATTAAACTTTAGTTGGTGTTCAGGTATTAATTTTCCAATCTTTCAATAACACATTATTATCTAGTGATATTTTCAAATTTCCTGTCAACTTTAAACATTTTTTAACTCAGAAACACGGCGGGGCGCTGGATGAATGACTGCTTTAGCACCCAACCATCGGGCTTAGCAAGTTTTCTGGGGGAAACCCTGCAACTGCCTTAAATGTATTCCACTTATGAAAAATAACACAGTCTTGTAATGCTTTCCAGATTGATGGGCATCAACAAATTCTTCGTTAAAGTAGATATCGGTGCCACTATGAAACCAAGCAGCAGATATGTCTGTTTTAGCAGTGAAATTTGTAACAAAATGAAGTTTTATATTTCCAAATGAATCATTTCAGAAAACATCTGTGCTCTGTGATGAAAATGTGTTATTTGCTCATGATTTTATAGTCTGTTCAAGCACTCTGTTGTTTTTTTTACCTTTTGTTCCTGCTAAAACCATTCAAACCCATTGGTTCATGTACAATTATTGATCAGTTTTGCATGAGCTTCCCATTAATTATCAAACTGCTGTAGGCAGCAAAAAAGGCTTGACTTTTTTCATTTAGCATTTAGTAACTTTTTTTGTATCGTGTTACATTAGCACCGCACGCTCAATATGTTTCATAGCAAGAAAATGCAATAGAGCAACACAAAGTAGTGCATAATTATGAAGGAAAATAAATTATTCATACTTATCAAGGCTTTTATTAAAAAAAAAAACCAAATCTGAAAAGTGAGGCATGCATTTGTATTTGGATTTCTTCTCTCTTTTACAGCTAGTTACTAAACAACTGCTTTGCATATTCACCTAATCATAAACTGTTAAGTGAAGACCCCATAGCACCAATCAGAGAAGCAGCCAAGAGGTAAATGTTTTCTTTGGGATAGTTTGTTTGCTATATATTCTGCAAATAATGGCTTTATGGAGGAGTGGCAAGAAGAAAACCATTTTAAAATACAACTTTAAAAAGCTTTGCCTGAGAACACAGTAAACATGTGGAACACTGTGCTTTAGTCAGGTTAAACAAAGATTAAACTATTTGATTTACATGCAGATTTCTGTAGGTGTTAGGAAACTAGCACTGCACATCACCCTGAACACATGATTCTCACTGGGAAAGTTGGTAAATCACGATGGTGATGCTTTTCTACGTTGAGGACAGGGAAGCTGGTCAGAGTTTGTATGAAGATGGACGAAGATTCTTCTAGGGTAATCCTAAAAGAAAACTTACTGTAGGCTGAAACGGAAGCAGGGAATTGACTCTAAAGATACAGTCTGAGCCATAATTTAATTGTTTAATTCGAAGAAAATGCGTATATTTGAAGAACTAGTCAAAGTCCACCAATAAGTTCAACTAACAATCTGTTTCCAGGCTTGAAAAGTGAGGTTTGCAGCTTTCTCTGTCCAACCTGACTGAGCTTCAACTATTTTGCAAAGAAGAATGGACAAACAAAATCCCTTAAGATTTGCAAAGTTGAGTGACAGACCTTCAAAATACTCACAGCTGTAAAAGCAAAATAGTACAAAGTATAACCAAAACGGGCTTAAAGCTGCATTCTTCTGATCTTATTTGGAAAAAATAATTGAAAAAGATGATTTTTACTCCCTTTCTCTATCACTAAGACTTTGTGTCGGTCTGTCACATAAAATCTCGGTCCAGTACATTAAAGCTGGAGAAAGTAACGTGATAAAATGTGTAAAAGTTCAATGGGTATAAATACTCAAGGCATCTAAACCAAAGCCACATAGTTGAAGGTGTTGGAAAAAAGATGATCTAGTACAGCATGAATCCTTCATTGCTCCAGTTTTGAAGATAAGAGTTTTAGGCTGGAATAAAATTTTTGGGACAAACTTAAACAGAGCAGCTGGGATACGTTCAGAAATTATGGCATTATTAAAAAAAAAAACAAAAAAAACATACAGAATGGATGTTTATGTTGAGCATGACAAACTTCATAAACATATTTTAGGAAGTTAGAAACCTTTTATGTGTAATCTTTGTAAGGAGACCTTCAAACAATTGAACAATGAGTGCCATGTAAGTTATTTGCAATATTCAAATGAAATCTATAAATAGTGCCATATTTCTCAATGTTTTGTTTTTATTTGTTTATGTGTCTTGGGCATCTTCTTAACTGGAAAAGAATTGTGTAGAGTTCTAACTAACCCATTGCAACCTGCAACATCTCAACCCCCTACGGATTAAAACTTGGTCTTTATCTCTGCACGCAACTGAGGGAGGCGCAGCAGCAGAAATAGTTTCAATTAACAGATTAAGAACAGATGTCAACATGACTTCTTGTTTGTGTTTATTGTAGGATGCGGAGAAAATCATTTGTGCCAGCATGTGTTTTTTTTTTTTTTTAAGTTATCAACTCCCTTTGTACCTTTAATCAGACTAATCTTAGTCTAGCTTAAAGATTGTTGACTCTTTGTATATTTTGGGGGTATTTAGATTAAGTGCTGACATGATTCGAGTCTTTTTGTGGGTTACATAAGCATTCATATCACCTGGGATCCTCGTGAGCTCTGGCATTATGGGTAGATTAGTCTTTTAGTTTTGACAAGAAATACAGCTTTAAGAATAAAGCAAGATACCGCTGCCACAATTTCCATTTAATGGAAGCTCCTGTTACAATTTTTAAACAGATTGAAGTGAAAGGACTTTGAAGATCTCATGTTTGTTTATTTTAGATGTTTGAGTCTTGCGTTTTATATATGAAGCACAAAAAGTGTCTGATTTGTGAGGAGAAATTGCATAGATTTGCTAAACTTTAAAGAGATGAAGAGAAATGTGTTCAGCGGTGAGCCACGTGACTCTGAGAGACAGATAGCCAATATGTGGCCTGGTTTCCGACCTTCACTGATCAATATTAGGTATTGATGTCTCCATTGTGGCTTCTCTCTTCTGTCTTTTACATATGTGCCTGCTTGTTGAGTCAACTCTTCCTTCATCAGCCTATTTAAAACAATCAAATACTTCAAACAGTTTGTAAATATGCATCAAGTCAAACTGTGAGTTTAAAGCCAGGAAATGTGACAGATTAGGTCAATTAACATTAGCATAAAACAGAGAGTGCTAAATGAAACTTATTCAAAACCAGTTCAGCAACTCTTAAATCCGACTCTGTGCACAAAATCTTTACAATCTGGATAAATCTTTAAAAATCAGTAGATGTGCCCTTTAAAAAAAAAATACAAATAAAAATAATACATTTTTGCAAAACAACCACAGACAAAACAAACAAAAGAGTCAAATAAACACAATGTGATGCTTCTTGTTTTCTTTCTTGTCTTTTTTTTCTTTCTGAATTTTTCTTTCAGAAGTAAATTTCAAGAAAAAGTATTTTTTAAAAGTCAACTATGAATCTGCTACGATATGAAATTGCAAAAAAATAAAATTAAAAATTAAACTACCTTATGCTTTGTATTACCTTTTCTATATTCATTATCACCATCCAGTCTGGTTTAAACAGCATCCTACTTATTGATTTGGTGATATTTGGCAGCTAATTCAAAACTTTAAATTTGAACCATTCTCAACCTTCGTGGGGTTTTTTTTCTTTATGTATAATTGAAATTACAGTGATAATTCACCTTTGATTTCTAGCAGATACCTAAATGCAGTGGTTTTGAAAGTGGGTCGTGGAGGGCCGGCATTCTGCATGTGTTAGTTCTCTCCCTGGTGGTAGTAAAAACCTTTTCAGCATGTCAGTGTTCTTCTTAGGCCTCCTAATGAGCCGTCATTGGATCCAAGTGTGTTAAACCAGGGAGAGACTTTGAACACCACTGCTGCCTTAATGTTTTGGTTCAAACATGAGTGGAAATGTTCACTTGTGGAAATGTGGCCTTTTCTTTTACTCTTGTCCTCGCGGATCTCTTTGTACAATGAAACAATGTTACCGAACCTTAATCCAGCCTCAAAGTGTCTTTTGAAAGGAACCATAAAAAGACTGGAGGCTGAACTGATCCTTCTTTTTGGTATCAACTAATACGATAATAATAGCAATTAAGCATTAGTTAATAGTATTTTTTGTTAGTTAAGCTGATCAGTTGTACAATAATGAAATGTGTATAGATTTATGAAGCGTTGTTCGCTCTTAATTATCATCATAACAGATCAACAAATGAAACAAAATATGACAACGGGGAGAAAAACATAATACTTGAACATTTTTTCTTCCGACTCGTTCCCTCGTGGCTTGATTCTGGGCAGTATAGCCCATCAGCTTCTCTTGAACAATTTTCCAATGTACCCTTCCGTGAATGTTTTTGTATCTGGAGTAGTTTGGGATATTTGCCACCTTGACACGATAAGCTGCTGCAGCAGGACTCTCTCATAGGACCAGTGCTGTACACAAACGCATGATCATCCCTCATCACCTCCTCCAACCACTCCTGCTGTTGTCCAGAGGCAGATTGCAGACCTGAGAGATTGTTTATTTGGCAGTTTCCTGGATGGAAGGATACTGCAGTCACCAAGGTCATAACAGCCTCCTCGTGAATTTGTTCATGAAGTTTTCTTAAGTAAATACAGCTGGCCATAAAATTACTATTTTATAAAAGTTAAGACTTCAAAATGAAGACATTTTAATGACGGTGTAAATATTTAAGCAGTTTTACGATGCCATCACTCTAAATCAATACTTTTTTTCAGTTCAACTTTTGAACCCAAGTCTTTTTAAGTATTTATTGCATTTATAAAACAACAGTGATACAGAATCAAGTCTTAGGCATAAAATTTGTGTTTTTTAATAAGCTGCATCTCTGCAACCGAGTATCAAGTTGGTTGTTCTTCTTATGATTCTTATGCTGTTTGTTAATTCACCTTACATTGCATGTTTTAACCAGACTCTTTTATTCAGTGTTTTTTTTTTTCTTAAGCTAAATCTGGTGCATGTTAATATATACCATACGGTTTGCTTTTTTATGTTTTATTTGTTATGCAAGTGGGCTGAGGATTAGCAAACCCTGCTGTGAACATTACACAAGTCAGGAGTGCAGCTGTAATCCCTCGCACATCAACACCGTCCCATCACCCCCTAATCATCTCTTGGAGACAGTTTGTCCTGGTTCTTCCTCTCAGCCCCAATCTCAGTCTTCTGCCAATTAAGCCTCAAACCCTGTCTGTCAAATGGTCGGTGTTGTGCTCCCTATAAGATTTTACAAACTTCTCACATTTGTCACATTAGAGCCACATAGTTTTTCACAGCAAATGTGGTAGAAAGCTTTGGGTTAGATCCCTTTTATGTCAAAACGTTTTGAAAAGTATTGGCAGAACAGTTAATTTCTTTTATGGAAGAACATGAGATGTTTGATAAATTTCTGTTTGGCTTTCATAAACTCCACAGAACCTGCTCTAATTAAAGTTAATAGAGACATTTTAATGTCAGCTGATTCCTGAGCATCCACTATAATGGTTGTCCTCAATCACACATCTGCTTTTCTTGCTGTAGATCATACAATATCTGCACGTTTTCACAAAAAAAAAGTAGATTACAAACTACAAACGTTTTGCTGTCATTTTCTATAGAAATTTAATAAGAGGTTTATTGAAAAAAAAATTGCTGTTCTTTAATTTAACAAGCTAAAGAAATTCCTTATTGGAGGCATTTTTAAAAATTAAGTCATTTGGTTTCAAAGATTTCTATTGTGGCTCTAAATGAATTTTGTAAGTCTCGGCCAAAGGGAAAATGAGAAATGGGAATGGTTGCTGATCCCTTTTGTAGGGAGTCTGAATACAAATGCAATTTTTTATTCATAAAGCATTTGAAAACCGTGAATCATCATACTATTTTGTGTTGGTCTCTGTCAATAGAGAGAGAAAAAAAAATACCACAATGATGTCTGTGGTTGTAATGTGTAAAAAAAATAACATGCAACGGTTAAATAAGCAGAGAGATTTAGTGTTAATGTTTTTCTTCACAGCCTGTGCCTGCATGGATCCTTGTGATGAACTTATTCTTCATGGTTAGGACTGCCGACAGAAAGATAATCCACTCAGTAGATGTGAGAAACCAGCAATGGAGCACTGGTAGGAATCATCCTTGTCATTAATCTTATTATACGTCATATTATGTCGTAACTTTTAAGAATTTAATGAAAACAAAAATAATTCTGACGGAGCTTCACTCTGTTTTTTTTAAAGATTTTGCTTCATAAGTTTTCTCTGGCAAACAGTATTTTAACTGGTGCGTTTCTCACATTTCTACTCCTTTTGTTTGTCTAAATTTATTTTCAAGATTGGCTGCATGTCAGGTCCCGACAGTCCAAACCAAAGGATCACAAATCCAATCCTGGCATCTGATTAAAGGGAACTGGACAAACGGCAGACTGCCCAGTGATCCTCCCTCCTTTACATCGAAAATTCGCTCTTACTGATCATGTATAACAAAGCAAGGTCAACGCACAAGTCAAGATGAACCCTTATGTCATTTCTCACTTCAGGAGGGATTTATTCCCCCATTTTTATTTGTTATAAACCTGTATTTTTCTGTATTTGCACAAATATCAAAGCTGCTGCTCTCTGTTGTTTTGGGTAGTTTTTGTGTTTTTAGTGGTATGACTTTTGGTTCTGGGGTCATTTTTTGACCAAGAGCCTTTATTGTCACATAAACTGGTTAAGCAAGGTAATTCAACGAGCACATTTTTATTTGAACGGTGTATTTGCGCAACAGTTTTAATTTAATCTTAATGATTAATTTTAAAAATGTAGTCCATGTTGTTTTTTTATATTGCATTTTATTTTATTATGATTATCTTGTTATCAAACAACAGTTTCTGTTGTCTTTGTCAAACAACAAGGATTTAAGAGATCTAAATCCACAGAAATGTTTTCCCTTCATGGCAGCCTATTTTTCAGTAATTTGTCTATCTTCTACTACCACCAGCTTTCTCATCTGCGCTCAAATGCTGAGAACTTTAAGAAAGTGATCTGTGTACTTACCTTTGCTTTACATTTGAATTAATCACTTAGAAACTTAAAATTATTGGTTTCTCTTGAGATAGATCATAGTAATCTTTTCTTGTTGTTTTCTTCCCCACTTTTGTCAGGTGTTAAGTGATTTCCGAGTCATAATGCAGTTTTGTAATGAGGTACGTCCGTTCTGAGGTGTTGTCTCCTGCCGGTGATAGTTAGAAGTAGAAATCTAAACATTAATATTTGCAGTAAAACGGTCAGTACATTAAACAAGTTCAAAATGTCCACCATACAGATCTGTAGTCTTTTAGAAAGTAAATGTGAAATAGCGAAAGCTGTGACATGATCAAATAAGGAATGATGACCAATATATAACATTCAGTTGGGCTTTTACTGCAAAAGTGACCTTCCTACTTATCAATTTATTAAAATAGTTCAAGTGAGCTGCACTTTTAGTTTTTTTGGTTTGTATTTACTTTTTTGTGATGACATGTCTAGTCTAAAACAGAACTTTCATTCTACTGTGTCTTTTTTACCTCATGCTAATTCCAAGTGGATGTAAACCTGGAAATATCTTTCATTGTAAGACTGCATGTTTTTTTCTCCTACTTTTCTGCATGTTATTTTCTGGAATAGTTTGCTCAGACGGAAGTCAAATAGGTTTTGTTTTGCACTTATTTGCATTGTTATGAAATGTATGCCATCATGAGCTTAGTGATCTTAAAATGCTTCTATTTGCATTACCCAACTGCAATGCAGTTTCAGTTTATATTCTTCATCAAATGATGCCTGCTCAAAACCTCTATACCTTCTTTTTATTGGTTTAAACTGAACTTTACCAGCCCTGCATGCTCTTGTGTCGCATGCTGAGGTCAGTTCTCCCCTGAAACACCCGGAATGAACTTTCGCATGAACGCAATTGCAAAATAGGGACTCCTTGGTTTGCTTTTGTCAACCTTCACTGCACATTACCTGCTTTTATTTACTTCAAAGATTGGGTCTACCAGTAAATATAATTACATAAGACCCCACATTTTCTGAACAATTACATACTTTGGAGAACCAAACAACCGGTTGTGGATGATGAAACAAATGCCTGTTTGGATTGATGGTCATTGCTTGGACCGCAAAGATCTCATTTTTTAAGAAAGACTGGAGGACTTTGAGGGTAAAACCTCTTAATAAATCTACTGACTATACGAAGCCACACTGAGATATACAGAGATTTTACTTCAGATGATGGGAGCGGCACGTATTAAACGTCGCTTCAGTGCTGTGGTTGATGGGCCAGTGGAGGAGGAGGAGGTCATGAGGCTAGCACAAAGTGCAAGGGCAGGAGAGAGTCCAACCGGGTCAGGAAGCCCAATCAGCTCCTCTCCAATCCATGCCCTCAATGGCAAAGCTCTACCTCTTCAGCGCAACACGAACAACGCACAGACGCAGAGTGCTGTCGGTGAGCCAGCTGGTGAAGATGCTGGAGGAGAAAGCAGAGTGAGAGCAGGAGGAATGTGCCCAGGTCCAAGGAATACCAAAGGCGCTAGTGAAGGTGGGAGAGGGGAAAGATGTTCTTCAGCAGACCAGGATTCCCTCTCTTCCCCCTCCACTACCAGCCGGCGACGCACTAAGCGCTCAAACCGCCGGCCCCGACAACGCTTTGTGGGCAAGGACGGACGCTGCAACGTCACCTTCGTCAACATGAGCGAGAGGGGCCAGCGGTACCTCACCGACCTTTTTACCACGTGTGTGGATGTACGATGGCGCTGGATGCTGGTCATCTTCACGCTCTCCTTTATTCTTTCCTGGCTTCTCTTTGGCTTTGCCTTCTGGCTCATTGCCTCTGCACATGGTGACCTCTCCATTCAGATTACCCCCAGTTCCGGTTCTTCTCCTGGATCAGGAGAATCCGGCTCCGGGGGAGAGTCTGATAGAGATGCAGTGGTAGAGGAGCCATGCTTCCTTCAAGTAAACAGCTTCATGGCAGCCTTCCTGTTTTCCTTGGAGACGCAGACATCCATCGGTTACGGATTCAGAAGCGTGACCGAAGAATGTCCCCTGGCGGTGTTGGCGGTCGTTTTGCAGTGCATCGTGGGCTGCATTATTGACGCCTTCATCATTGGGGCAGTCATGGCGAAGATTTCCAAGCCCAAGAAGCGCAACGAGACTCTGGTGTTCTCTGATACTGCTGTGGTGGCCCTGAGAGACGGAAAACTGTGCATGATGTGGAGGGTGGGAAATCTACGGAAGAGCCACCTGGTTGAGGCGCATGTCAGAGCACAACTACTGAAGGTAAGCAGAGAAAACATGAACTATAAAAACAATAAAAACTGAACTTGGACAGTTTTGCATAATGTACCAAATTATAAAGGTGGACTTAACAAGAGATGGGTTAAATTAAAAAAAACAAGACACCCCAGAGATTGTTATGGGGAAAGAGAGAAAAAGAGACAGAAAGCGGGAGGAAGAGAGAGTCTCTAGACCATCTGGCTTGTATTCTGCCAAGGCCCAGTTAATGAGAGTTTGTTTTATTCTCTAGCGTTTGGAAGATTTGCCATGGATTAACTTGCCTACAATTCTTTAACTGAGAGCCATTGTCCTTCATCATCCCATTTCCGCTTGCATATATTAGTAGATGATTGTTCTTTGTCTATAAATATAAATATAATTCTTTAAAGGCTTTCAGTTAAAATTATTTAGTGCTTTCCAATGTTTTCACATCATCATTGCTTTTGTAGACCTGTTCATGTCTGCTCTCTCCAGATATTCCTTAAGAACAAAATTAGTAGAGCTCAGAAATATTTTGATCTCTTTGAAAATAAAAACCATATCAAAGTGCAAACAGGGCAGATGGGATCAAGATTGCAAACATCAAAGGAATACTCTTCGACTTGCCAGAGCTACATACTGTATATTCAGATGGGTGGATGAGAGATAAACGTCTGGACTGGCAGTGTGAATAGAAACACTGGTCTTGCTCCAAAATATAACATTTTGCCTTTTGAAAGTTTTTTTGAATTTGAAGTGTAATAAGAATTTATGCCTAAAAAATACTTACGCTTTCTCTGTTTTCCCAAATCTGTTTTCAGCCAAGGGTGACACCAGAGGGGGAGTATCTGCCACTCGACAACGCAGACATCAACGTGGGTTTTGATACTGGCACCGATCGCATCTTTTTGGTCTCTCCTGTGACTATAGTGCACGAAATCAATGAAGAGTCACCTTTTTTCGAGATAGACAAAAAAACCTTGAAGAATGACTCTGAATTGGAGGTGGTGGTCATACTTGAGGGGATGGTGGAGGCCACATCGATGACAACGCAGTGCCGCAGCTCCTATCTGGCTTCTGAAATCCTCTGGGGACACCGTTTTGAACCCGTACTGTTTGAGAGGAAAAACGGCTACCAGGTCAGAAAGGAGAAATAATACATTAATGCCCTTTGAAATGCTTGGCAGCCTTGGTAAAGATGTATGAAAAAGGTTCATGGTTCCTGGAAGCTTGTTTTTGAAATACCAGGATAATATAAAGATATATATTTTTGAAATTCAGACATTAAATTGCTGTCTTCCATGTCCATCTCAGTTCCCAGACCTAAATCTGATAGAAAATCTGTGAAATGAGCTGATGTCTGGGACTCTTGGTGATGTAAAATCTGACTTAGACGAGAAGACTAAATGTTTGCTTATTGGCAAAAATGAACTGTTCAAAGTATTAACAGCCATGGTGCCAATGATTGGGACACTAATAGTTTAGTAAAACAACAATTATTTCCTATAGTCAAATTTTTTATTCAGTTGAAATGATTGTACTCAAATTAAAGATATCAAGAGTCCAACATTTTTCAGATTTAGATTTTGTTAATGCTTGTCATACACTACAGGAAAAGATTTTTGTAGAAGGTGTTCTATTGGTCAAAGGAATGTTTTCTAATCTTAAAACAAAAATGACCTATCTTTTGCATTTTGTGCTCCTTGGACACATCTTAATAACTCTTTGAAATGAGGATTAAACTAATGAAACTCTCTTTTTTCTAGGTTGACTATTCATTTTTCCACCGGACCTATGAAATCCCAAACACTCCGTCATGCAGTGCAAAAGAGCTGGCCGAGCAGAGGTACATCGGAAGCTCTTGCTCGTCCTTTTGTTACGAGAATGAAGTGGCCCTGGAGCTCGCCTCCCCAGATGAAGAAGCAGATCGAGAACATGGCTGTTCCCCCCAACCCACCCGAAGACCATCCTTGGAAGAACATCTTCACTGTAACTAAGCATAAAGGGTAGCAGTCTGCTAAACAGAGAAAAAGCTGAGCTTCAGGGGATAACACGAAAAAGACAGAGTCAAGCAAGTTTATTTGGGCAGACCAAGCGAGAAGTGAAAATCAACTACTTAAGCATTGCCAGATTTGTTAGATTTATATTGGAACCCAGTGTTAAACATGAGAGAGAGGAACAAGTTAGAGAAAGGTTTGGGGAGTTTGGTTACAGCTCTGACCTAGTTGCCTGATTGGGCCTGGCAGTCTTTCAGAATCATTGAAAACTTGTTTAAGTCTCACAACTGGCCCATCACTTCCACAGCACAGTCATCTGACTCTAATCCCTGATCAGAAGGACGTGCAGCAGCTCCACCTGCTGGCTACAACTCGTCACTGGCTCTCAGTGATTCTGAACTGAAAAAATTGCTTCTTTCAGCTGCTGTTGTGACATAAGTTTGTTGTTACTCAGGAATGCATTTTCAAAACTATGCTGACTTATCACTTCAGTGTTTCATTTCCAATGGTAAGTATAGTTAGTGTCCTTTCTGTAACGCTGGAGAACGGGTACTTTGGTATTTGAACAGAAATCCTCATTGCAGAACAAAAGTGACAAGGAGAAACTGTTGGAATCCAGCAGCAGTTTTCAACAGATTCTCCTTGCTGAGTGTAGTGCATGCTTTCTACTTTTTTGTTTTGTTTTTTGTGGGATGTTTTGACTTGCTATAATGTCACTGACTTATTTAATATATTTTGAGTTGAAATTACTTATTTGTTTTCAGGAGAGTCTATGGTAAGGTGTTAAAGCACAGTCGAGTAGATGATATTGACTTTGTCCAGATGATCTGTTAATCTTGCATTTTCTTGCTCTAATATCTTCTGAATCCTGATATATGATATGTCAACAAGAACATTTTTTTTTGTGATTCTGTCATTTTTGGAAAATGTGCTAACTGAGCAAAGGTGTCATAAATTGTGAAGCGTTTCAGTCGCTGCTGCTGGTTCTGAATTTGACACAAAAGGACTTCAAACTTCAGAAACCTCAGAAAGTTGTGACTCAGTTGACTGGAGTGGGACAGATTTTATGATGATGGCAAGATTTTGGTGTCTTGCTGTTTCTGTGTCTGTAAAAACTGTCTTTTATTTGCACAAGTGGACTGAAACATCATATTTATAAGATATTAATCTATTTTAAACTCAATAAATTGTGTAAAAGCTTTCTAATTTAAATATATTACAGATGGGTTCTCTGTGAAAATGTGGTGCCTTCAGAAATGTAGCTACAGTCCCTTCATCTGCAGCTGTTTATTTCTTGCATTGTGCTTAAAAGAATATTTTTGTTATACCCATTTTTTTCTAAAGGATCAACTTTTGGTTTGTGAAATTATATTCCCTGTTTCCATGGTACTTGAAAGTTTGAATTTCCAGTTTTCAAAACAAAAGAAATGCTCTGGAATGCCCTATGAAGTATGAACTTCTAATTGGAAAGTGAGAGGTTTGGCTGCTCTGCATGTCAGATGTAGTGACACATGCGGAAATAATCAGTTTATTTGCTTTTCTGATAAATCAGTCCTTCACATAGAACAGTATGAGATCTATTTTGAGATTATGATGAGTGCTGCATGGTGGAACAGTTGTTTGTGATATTGCCCTGCAGTAAGAAGCTTCATATTTGCATGTTTTTCTTGAGCATACTTGGGCTTTTTCCAGGTACTCCTGCTTCCTCCATTTTCCAAAAATATTCATGTTATGTGTAAATAGCTACCTTAACTTGCCTTAGTAGTGAGCAGGTGTGTACATGATGGTTTCTGTCTCTGTTTTGCTGCTGGGATAGACTGGTGACCAGTCCAGATTGTACTACACCTCCCCTTAGGATCGCCCACAGAAAATGGTGTAGAGACTGAATGGATGGATGTTCATTCATTGTATAAATGCATACATTTTACAGAATATTTTATGAAGTTTTGTGAAATGTTATTGGCACGTAGTATTTAACCAGGGTTGTTAATAAACTCCACTGGTTTTCTGCCTTACAACAGGAACAATGCTACATTTAAAATTGAAACCTTTGTTTGGGAATTATGTAACACCTGAGTTAATCTTGTTTTATAGGAAGCTGGCAAACAGGTGATGTTTTGCTTCTAAGAGGTCCAACAAGTCTGTTGTATATGCATTTAAACAAAGAAGAAATATGCAAATTAATGCCACACAGTGATGTGTATGCCATAGGTCAATGAGATCCACACCATCAGAAATTAAAACATACAGTTTATTCCTGCAATTCATACCATGTCAATATGCAGAGCAGCCACATTGACTCTGATTTTATACTCCCCAATTGAAAGTTATGACTTCAGAGGGTGCTGTATTTGATATTTAATTTTTCTAACTTGTAACTTGGTAGTTCTGACTTCCTAGTTTGGGTGGAATTGTATGTGACGTAATTCCAGGTCCTGATTTCAGAGGTAGTTGAAACACTAATTTTTGCTAATCCATTCAGCGACTGAGCAGGTATACAATGAGCACACAGTGAATGTATAAGAAGCTTTGTTTCTTCATTATACTACAGAGTATAGAATGTGCACTTTCTAGTTATTTTACAAAGCACTTTGAACTTTTGGGTGTGTTTTATTCTTTTACAAGTTAATGTGAATCACACAGCCTAAGTTGTTAGGTGTTTTAAGTGTAATGGAAGTAGCATTTGAGGAGTTACCTAAATTAGCCTGTCTAATGCACAACCTGTAATTTTGTTTGAGTTTTGCACAAAAGTAAAATGGCCTATATAATAGATCTATTTGATCTATTGTTATATAATAGATCAAACTCTGCAGTGTCCCAGTATTTTTGTAGAATCAGATGCCGTGTCATACAAGAGGTTTTGCAACGTTAGGAGGAACTGTGTTTTTAACTAGTAACATTTTTTTTGTTAACATCAATGTTAATACTGTTCCATGCACTGTTTCCCCTCACTTTTCTTCTTCACTGCTTCTATGTCCTATTAATAGTCTCCACAGTGGCTCGTGTTATTCACCCTGCCTCCACTGCCACCAAATGTAACTTGAGTCCAAAGCACCATCACTTTCACAGCATCTTTTGAACTTCAGAATAAAAACTGTTTGGTTGACATTTACTTCTCACAATACAGCTCAACACATTTTAATACTTTGTGGTAACTGCATTATAGGCTGTGATGCTATCATTGTTTTTTTTTTTTTAAAACTAAATGGGCAAAAATGAAATCATCAAAGGTTTCAGTGATTTTTTTTTTTCTGTTTTAAGAATGGGGATTCTCTATTTTACTTTGTAATTTAGAGTGACCTTAGGCACAGAGCACTTCCAAATAAAACACAATTGTTTTGTTGAACAAATAAAAGAAACTGATGCAACTGCAATGATGTTTTTTGTGGTTGAATATTTTCCTCACATTGTTAGATTACAGATTTAAACACAATCAAGATGTAGCGCACATCTGGATTTTATTTGCATTTACACTTCAACCTAATGAGCATGTATTTAACTGTAATTATTGTGGTTAAAGTTAAAGAAATAAACTAACATTCAGTGTTTCTTTTCATTGGATTGTCAAATCCTATGTTACTATATTTTACATCTCACGGAATTTATATGTAATGACTGCCTATAAACTGGTGGATTTGTTTTGCTATGACTCATTTAAACTGTTGGAAATATTTACTAATAGCCCTGTGAACCATGCACTGCAGAAATGCAGATTCAGTCGGATTTTCAAGGATGATCTGAATCACGTGCCTTGGGGTCAGATGCCAATCGAACACTCTTTGCAGTTTTCTTGGTGAAAATATTAAAATCAGATCCAGGATCAGTGACTGCGGACCTCGATGCCACAGAATGGTAAACAAAGGGCGCGCAAATCCCCCCACTGTAGCGCGAGAGCGCCGCACGGCACCTGCTGCGCTGCTGCTGCAACACTCCGATTGGCTAACTAACGCGTCAGTCAAACATGACCCCGCCTGCCGCCTTTCACCATTGGCTGACGGTACAGCCGTTTGTGTCAACGTCAATGTGATTGGTCACCACGCCCGTTAGCTGCCCGTTTTAGGGCGGAGAGCTGCCGCCGCATTCATGAGGCGGGTCTGCGGCTAAACTAAAGGCGTTCATTGGAGTCCTCTCGCTGGTAAAGCCGTCTGCTCGCACTTGGTTGGTTCACCACCAGGAAGAAGTTGTTCGGGATTGAAGCCGTCGTCATCGCCCTCAGTGCTCTCCACTTTATTCCCACCGCGGAGAGTGTGCGGCTCCGCTCATAGAGCAATGCGATGATAAAAACCGCATATGCGGTAAGGCTACACACCTACCAGGCAGGGAAATATCCACGAAACAACCTCACTCCGTTTTCTCCTCACACCGCAGCCTTATCCACTACTCACATCGGAACCTGAAGGTGAGACATTTAATTACCTTTACCCTAATCCAACTCGTAAGTAGCCGGGGCAATAACCTTTAACATCTCATATTTCAGCGTAGCTGGCTAACCTCGCTTGCTTAGTAAATGTGAGCTCAGAGCCTAAACATGAAACATTAAGGCGACTGACGACGTTCATATTGGTTTAAAAATGCCTTCTGTTTCATCTTAGAAACTCGACCTATATATTAATAGGCTGTAGCCACGCTGATTTATTTTCCTAATATATGAATAAAATAATTTACGAGTGAAAATGGATAATTTTATCAATTACAAGCTAGAGATGTTTCACGTCTTCCACCCAAGGTGTGGTTCTCTTCCTTAGTTTTGTGTCTCAGTTCTGAATTATGCCGGTTATTTTTAGGCTCCACGCCGCATCCGTGTGTCTCTGCAGCCCGGCCTGTGTCTTTATTTCAGCCGCTGGCTTCATCATGTCACCTTTTCTCAGTGTCTGCTTTAAAAAAAAAAAAAAAAAAAAAAAGCAAAAGTCGCCACTTTGCATCAAAGCTGAGAGAGGGAAAAAAGGCGTTTCCAGCTCCAACGTCGCCACTTTTAAATATACATGAACAACCTAATAATTACACACCCGCAGGAAGACAGACAGAGAGAGGGAGAGAGAGGAGGTGGACCCCCGCAGTGGATGACCTCAGTTCAAACTCAGGGGGTATTGTCTGTGGGCTGCTTTATTATGGGGTGTTGCTATGGAGGAGAGCAGTCAGGTTTTTGGCAACTCCAGCTGCTGCAGGAGTTTAGCTGTTCAGTCCACGCTGTACTGCGACAGCCTGAGGTCTCTGTCTGTGTGTGAGTGTCCTTTAGGAGGAGGATACGTTGCAGCTATATGGCAGATAATGCAAAGTCCTCCACTGTGATTGCTGAGAGAGCACTGATTTGTATTCAGATTATTTAGTGACTCACTTAGGCAGTGCCTTTTCACTTATGATGTCATCAGTGGCTTTGTTTCATTTCCTTATCAAGATATGTTTCTAACAGGCATGGACTGGTAGGAAATTCACACCGCCTGTTATGATAACCTTGGTTAGAAATAAAATTGTAAAAAAAAAAACACAAGATAGCAATTCATGATATTATCTAGTTGCTTTCATTTAAAACGGAAAAAAGCAAGACTTATTCTTAATGTTGCCATTACTCATTAAAGTATTGATTGTTACAGTTATTCATTTATTTTAGTGTTATTTTTATTCAAACACCACAAGCAAAAATCATAAACAAGGCGTGGGCTGGGATGACATTATTACTGTATGATAACCTTGTATAAAAATACTACGGTATAACGGTTTTCACACAAAGGTGTAAGACAACATGACATGACATTTTTTTATTGTTTCTTTAATAGAAAGAAACAATTACTCTTGCTGTTATATATAATAAACATAAACATCGCAGTTAAGATAGGTTATCTGTTATGTTTATTATTTGATAAACTGCCTAAAGCAAAAAATATAAATACCGACAGTATATTTGTGAGTTTTAGTTTAAGAGAATGCTAATAGAATAATACAAGCATATGATGCTAGCTGGTTATCAGTCTAGATGTCTGTTTGAGTGGCCAAATCACTGTCACCTGCTGAGCAGATATATTCCTCTGTTAAATGTAATGGGTTTCCATGCCACGACTGCCCACAAGTTTTGCTATCAGAAATATTTCCAAGCTGCCAAATTTGTGTTTTAGTAGGCGAGGGAAACTGATTGAAAACGTAGTTCAGCCAGCTGACTGACCATGTGCAGCTGGAGAAAACCTCTAATCAAAACAGCTTCACTCAGAGATCAAAATAATTTTTCCCTTGATCAGTTCTATCAGAACCAGAAAACATATGTTTTTTTCCCTCTGTTTGTTGTCTGCATCTAAATTACGATTTATAAATACAGTAGCATAATTTGATTCTCTTTGTTTAATACAATAAAGTCAAATTAGGATATGGAGCATACTTTAATGCATACGTGCTGCCTGTCTTGTAATTCAGTGTCCGTTAGATTCAAACCTGTTCTTATCGAACAAGCTCCAGCACATGTTTTTGTAAATCTTTCATGTGTTAGCAATAAAAAAAAACAACTGAATTAAAAATCATCTGGTCATACATCAAAGAAAGCTGGAAGTTCATAATCAGTGCAACTTCATGTATTAATAGGATTAAAAAATACCACGAAAGAGTTGCACCAAAAAGCTAAATAACAACCAGAATCTGCCATTTTTAATCCTGTTTAGCCCAAACGGGTGACGGATTGGTATGTCATTTAAAAATCTGTACTTAAGCTAAGTACTAACAGCCCATGCTAACAATAACACTCCTTGTTGTGGATGTTGTTATTGAAGGAAGACTTGAAGTTTGCCTTCAGGGAGATGTGTCAAGAAGAAATTAGAGGAACCACAAAGGATGCACAAACCTATTTGAATAGAAACATTTTAAATATGCTTCTTTAAATGAAATATTTTAATAAGAATGATGGGTGACTCCTTTGTTTTCCACACCATAAGTCTCTTGGTTTTTTGTGGCAAGAACTATTCTTCCTTGTAAGCTAGAAAGGTGTAGTAGCTGTTTTTCAGCCATCTGACCTTCAGTGAACAGCAACAGGTAGAGGAGAGTTCAGTAGTTTCTAACAATAATTTTGTTAAAGGGTTTTTAAAAAAACCTTTAACATATATAATACAGCCTATAAACTGACTGAGAGCATTTCTTAATACTTCATAGCTCCATACTGACTGTCTGGGTGGTGCCAGCTCTTTTGTGGACATGTTTGCTCCACGCCCAGTGCTGAATTGGAGTTACAGGTATGGGTTGGGAGTAGAGATATAAAGACGCGGCGGAAAAGAGTCGTACTGAGGCACATAGCAGGAATCAGGCCTGATGACATACCTGCAGAGGCACAGAGATGCCATATTACCTAGCACATTCCTTGTACAAATTTGGACATTAAGCTGCCTGTTGGATCAAAGATGAGGTTTGTCTCATTGCTGTCTTTTGTAGTCCTTGTTTCTCCTTGTTCCTTTGAAGTGTGGTTATCCTCATGGTTTATTATCCCTTTCAGATCAAATTTAGTAGATTCTGATAGAAATTTCAAAAGTATTTCAGGATACCGGCCCGCAATATAGATCTATAGCACCGGTTCCTGAACGTTTTAGCTTCTGACCTACAAGGAAAACAGACTCGTGACCCAGATTATTGGTTGAGTATGCAAGTATTTTCACTAAGTCAATAAACAGGGGGTACAGTGACAATCAGCGGCAACAGCCAATAAATTACTTTTATACATTTTTTAAGTACCTTTTTTTTAATATTTCTTCATAAGCATGTTTTCCAATGATTCTTTTTGTTATTTCACTTCTCCAGATCTTAAGCTGGCCTACTTGTTTTATCATTTTTTTATGACCTCTTTTGCATATTGACTGCTGGGAGAGATTCCAGGAGCCTGTGATGTTCACTTAAAATATTATATTTTCTGTCCCCAAAGCTTTAACTCCTAAACTCACCCAGTTTTGCATGATAAAGTCTACATTGTCTGCTGTTTCATCTATTATAAGAAGCTTTCCCATTGAACTAATGCTTTGTAGTTGTTGGAATAAATTTAGAAACATCCTGTTGTTGTGCTGCAGTCAGTCTGACTCTGGATCGCCTTCATGTGTCAAAGCTGTAACCACTTTTAGCAACTGTCACCTCCTGTCTCCCAGGACCACCAGCCCTTAAGGCGATTCAGCGTTTTGCCTTTCCAGTATAGCCTTCCATGCATTCCTTTCTAGGGTTTTATCTCTGCTGGGTTCAATGGGTTGTAGTGGAAGGAGGTGCTTTAAACTGGGAGTTTGATTTGTTTTGAACTTTCTCCTCACCATCCCTCCCCCAGCTTTCCTGTCATGTCAGTTTACTCGGTCGATTGATGTGTCTCGCTGTTTCTCCAAGCCTCCTTGCCTCCCTTCTTCCCTCTCCATCCGCAAATCTCCCAGTTTCTCTTCCATTTTCGTCTTCCTCTTGATTTCCCGCATCTCCCATTTAGGCCATCTTCTGTCCAACCTCGGGTTTAAATGGGCTGCATGTTACGTGCATGCTACCGCAGCTCTTTCTGCACACGTGAGTGCTGAAGCGTGTGATCTCTTGACACAGAATCCCATCAGCGTCTCCGTCCGCTGAACGAAATAGTTTTTAATCTCACTTCTCGTTTCTCGTTTTCTCACAGTGCCAGCAGTACCATGTCCAGGCCAACGGGGGGCGTCGCCAATGATGTCACCCGCTTCCTGTCATCAGGCGTGGGGACGAGTTCTCCCACCGCCAGCTCCTCGATGTTCTCCGCCGCCAGCCAGGCCGACTGGGCTGCCAAGAGGCTGGTGTGGGTGCCGTCGGAGAAGCATGGCTTTGAGGTGAGCTGTCATGGGAACACTCCGACTCCTCAGCCTGTTCTGTTTACCTGAAACATTAAATTTAATCCACGAGCATCATCTGGACCCTGACTCACTGTCTCATTTATTGCATCACCTCTTCAGGTGTTAAAACACGCAGGCCGCTGTGACAGTAAGCCGTCATTTCAGGGCTCAGAGCCATTTTTATCTTTTTACAACTTGTCCCAACATTCTTTCTTTTCACTGTCTTAAATTTAATCGTCTTGTAAATTATTTGCCCCAAGTCTGTTCCCTCGACTTACAGGTGTGTCAGACAGGTGACGTAAAGAAACACAGGGCGTGTGTGTGCTTTTGTCTTTATGGTAGGAGCTCTTTAATCCCCGTGACAATGCTCTAGTTTCTACTTCATTCATTATTATTCATATTTTTTCCATTCTTTACTGGCACATTAACTATTGCATGCACTCAAAAGGCTCTTGATATAAAATTAATGTTTTTCAGTTTCATCAGCATTCATTTGAGGATCTCAGAGAGCATATTTTAGGTTGTGACTCATGAATTCAATGCCCCGTCTCTGAGTGTCCTTCTCTCTGCTGGACTGGTTTCATAAAAAGCTCTATGAATAGAACAATACGCTCCTTCAGCTTCGTGATGTTAAGGAGGCCGGTGCAGACACTGACTTCATTTTACAGTCACGTTCTCAGTGATAAAAAAAACAACAAATTACCACACATACTTAGAGGAAAACTCAGAAACATGCACGTCATCATGTAGTTTCATAGTCTTGGCATGCACTTTTCTACCATGCTTTAGAGACACTGACTCATATTTATATGCATTGTGCATTTTAAGTAGCAGAGACAGCAAAGCAATGGTCCTAAGACAGATTCACAGCAAGATCAGAAACAAGAAGAAGGCCCCTCTGCTCTGCAATTGTCCATTGTATCACAAGGAAATGTAGCTGTAATATGCACACAGTGGCTACTTTATCGGGTTCTACTGATCAGCTGCTTGGCAAAACAAATACTGCATCACTCAGCATCATCTCAGTGCATTTAGGTGTCTTGAAGTGATGAAGACGACTTGTTGAAGTTCAATCGACCATGAGAAAGTAACCATGACTCTGAATGTGACTAAGGCTGAAACAGGAATTAATCATGATGGATCAATTGTTGAAATAATCATTAACTAATTTAGTAATCGAGTAATCACTAACTAGAGCATACAGACTAAAACATGCAATTTGCTAAAATAACAACACACCCAGAGAAGTAATTAAGCCAAATATATACAAATAAATATTCTCTACCTAGAATTTCTCACGTTCCAGGTGATGCATAGTTTTAGCATCACCTGGTTCAAATTCTGTAAAAAATGTCCTTTTAGGTACATTTTACTATTAAATTACTAATTGCTTGATAAAAGAAATAGTCAACAGATGAGCCCTACACTGTATTTATGTTAAGTCAAGTATCTTTATACATGTTGACATTAGAAGCATTTTTTTAGCTGCACATTATCCTTTTGTACAAATGATTGAAAATTGATAATGTTGTTTTAAAACTGTAACATCGTCCCAATTTGCAGCTGCATGATGCTGTCATGTCAATACTGACCAAAATGTCTCAATGGCGTTTGTTGAATCTATACCATGACAAATTAAGGCAGCTCTGTTGTCAAAAAGTTCTAGTTGGTGTACCTAATAAAGTGGTTGTTGCATATAGGTTCTTATGTTCTGTGAAGATGAAGATTAGAGTGGATTGGATCCCTTTAGGGAAATGTCATAGTATAATCTCATTTTATCATTTCCATATTTGTTAAGGTTTGAAAAAAATTAAACCTGAGCTTGAAAAAATTTTTATATTCCCAAACTCCGATTTTTTTTTATTTTCTAAAAGATAAAAATGTAAGTTTCAAAAAAATAAGTTGGTTTTTACACTGATTTATATTTTGATGACATCTTTCGTCTGTAATTTGTCACATCCACACTTTCAGCTCATTTATAATTTTGGTTTTGAGTTACAGAGTTGCACAGTGGGAGCACTGTTGCCTTACAAGAAGGTCCTTGGTTCAAATCCTGGCATTCTCCCTGTGCATGTGTGGGTTCTCTCTGGGTACTCCAGCATCCTATCACAGTTTAAAAAACATGACTGTTTGGTTATTGGGGCCTTTAGTACTTAGATGTGTGTGCATGGTTTTCTTGTCCTAAATGTCTGTGTTGCCTTGTGATGGACTGGCGACCTATCCAGGGTGAACCCCGCCTCTCACCCAAATATATTGTTTTAGATACCAAACAAGACAATAATAATTGTATTTTTTTTTAAAATATTGTTGCCACATATCACAAACAGTGATTTAAACAGTTGAATGCTTTGCAGATCATAATTATGACCAAACTCAACATGGTAAATGTTTCTCAAATTTGTCTAAATTGTGATGATTTGAGATAATAAATATATAGGAACCTTTATTACAGTTTCTTTTATAATTCATGTACATTTTGTCTTTCTGTTCTAACTAAAACATCTTTTAGCTTATATTTTATCCAAAGCTGAATGACATAAATACAAGTTGCTAAACACTTTAAACTTACTACAAATTCACTGTCGTGTGATGTTTTAGGTGTCTCACATTACAATTAGCCATCATCTAATAACCCATCAGGAAAACATGATATTTCGATATTATTGGTGAATAATATCACAGATAACATCAATTTTATCAAATCAAATCAAAATATGCAATTTACTTACTTTTCTTCTTGCACTTACTTTTCAACAGAGATTTTGATATGGGATTTGAAATGGAAAAAATGTGTAAAGTTACAAATCATTCAGAAATGAACCATACTCTGGTGTTCTTGAGTGTTCTTTATTAATAGATTTTTGTGGAAATTTGAATCACAAACACTAATTGCTCCCATTACCTTTGTCAAATCTATGAAACATAACCAAAGGCAGCACAGTTTAGCAGTATTTTAGCTCAGACCGAGGGATTTCCATAGATGAAGCAGCTCTTCAGTCCTGTTTGGGCTTTGCTGAATTTCATAAAGGCATTGCTTTTGGAAACTAATAATCCTTTGTAAATAACTTTACTTTTAATATGATGTCTCATCTTTATTTTTGGGCTTTCAAGTGAAACTATGAAGCTTGCTGTCACAGGCAGATAGAAGAGCTGGAAGGTACAAAAAAACTACTAAAATCCCCCCAAAATGTTGGAATATGTCCAGAAAGCCTAAAGAACTACTGATAATACCACCTTTATAATGTTAAAACAGAAAATCGCTCGGTGGAAGAAAAATATTTAAAGTTTTAAAGTAACTTTTGCACTCATCATCTTTGCTCTTATTTTCTACTTAATCTTTTCCAGTCGGCCAGCATTCGGGAGGAGCGCGGTGACGAGGTGGAGGTGGAGCTCACAGACAGCCAGAGGAAGCTGACTCTGTCCAGGGAGGAGGTGCAGCGCATGAACCCGCCACGCTTCAGTAAGGTGGAGGACATGGCCGACCTCACCTGCCTCAACGAGGCCTCTGTGCTGCACAACCTCAGAGAGCGATACTACTCGGGCCTGATCTACGTGAGTGCATGAATGCTGCTCTGTGACGATTACACCTGATGCACTGGAGCCAGTGACTGTAACCGATGCGACCAGAGAGGAGCAGTAAGGAGTCGGCTTACAGAGACGTTAGGCATAGTAACATGGATGTCCTCAGTCTCTATTCCATCACAGTGGCCAAAATGTAGTTAGGAGATATGGGAGATGCAACAAGCCATTCATAAAATATGCATTAAGACAGCATGTGCATTTAAAGCAGAGTAATAATAAATTAATGTTATTAGATGTTGAAGTTCCTTTTAATGTCATGAATAATTCAGAAACAGTTTGGAGATAACTGATGAGCAGACAGATTATTGATGTCACTTAGTGAGGTGTGTAACAGTATGAGATAAGATACAGTAGTGTGTATCAATCCTTTATGACTTTCACTGCAACTGGAATGCATTGTGAAAACATTACTGGCACTGATCTATCTCAAACTCGCAGGCTGAACTTACTTCCTTATTTGTCAGGAATCATCTCATTAAAGCATTGAACTCAGTCATTCATGGATTGCCTTACAAAAGTAGTTATGATTTGAACTTTGTCACATTTTTTTCACATTATAGATAAGGACTTCAGTATATATTTTGGGTGGATTTTATGTGTTAAATCAACAGTAGTTCAGCTGCTGCAGCTGGAACATGAATCTCTTGACAAGTTTGTAGTCTTTTGCAGCCTCCAAAAGATTTTTCTCTAGGATTGTTCTGTATTTAACGCAGTCCATCTCTGCAATCTGTGTTGGCCAACCTCCTTATTCCTTGTGAAGGAAATTATCATTACAGCATGATGCTGTCATCACCATGCTTCCCAGTGGGGATGACATATTCAGGTTGTAGTTCAGTGTTAACCCCAGAAGTTCAGTTTTGGACTCAGTTGTTCACTATTTACTTATTAGGTGACTTTCAAAGACAGTTGGTTGTACTGTATTTCATCAGAGGGATTAGAGTTAATTGACATAATTTTTTTTTTACTTCACATCAACGCTATGTTGGTCTGTCACATAAACGTCCAATAAATTACACAAAGGTTTGTGGGAAAAATTTGTTTCATAAGATCTTTTGCAAGGCACTGCATGTTGAGCCATGTGTATCACAGATTGAAAAAATTGCTTAATGTGATAGTTCTGAACTTAATGCTTGTGAAATAGTGACCAAACTGGTAGGAGATGCTGAGCGTCTCATGTTGGGAGCAGAATGCTTCCTCCTGGACAGTTCTCGTGTTTTGACAATATAAAAGCTGAAAGCTGGAGGGAATAAGCCAAATAACATTTCTTCACTGAAAGAGTGACTTTTCAGGAACAAAATTATTTGTTTGCTTTCCATGTAAGGCAAATTTCCTGGCAGAAACTCAACATGCTATATTTCTAAGTTTTTCTCTTTATTTAGCAAATGTTGTGTTGCTCAAACTTTTATGTTTGAGTAACGTAAACTAGACATTTCTCTGGGTTTAACATGCAGCCAGCGTAACCCTCTCTGTCCTGTCATCTTTCAGACGTATTCAGGGCTGTTCTGTGTGGTGGTGAACCCCTACAAAAACCTGCCCATCTACACAGAGTCCATCGTGGAGATGTATCGCGGCAAAAAGCGCCATGAGATGCCCCCACACATCTATGCCATATCCGAGGCGGCCTACCGCAGCATGCTTCAAGGTAATCAACACACTGCATGACCTGTGGCTGACTCCTCGCTCCGTTTTGTTGCACGATATCTTCCGTGATCTTTGATCGCTTGGCCTCGATATGAATGCTATTTCAAGGCGTGGTTGATTCTTGACTTGTGGTTTGTTATCAAGACCTCTTAAAATGTAAAATAAACATGTGAGAGGATTTTCACGACTGCAGTGTTGAAGTGTAACACACCCACCTTTAAAAACCTGGATGCTGTGATTTGATTGTAGATTTGATGTGGTGAGCGTTTTGTAACTCTACACGACTGGCTTTTTTTTCCCCCCCCTGCCCTGCTTGTCATGTTGATTTTATGAAACGAGACGGAGAGAAATCCCAGCAATCGCTCAAAAGCAGTTAAGGGTTTATTGTGCAATGCCTCTGCGTGTCTAGTTGACATAATGGGACAGGATTGATGAGGCTCTGAGGCTTCAGCAGTTGGCCTCCCTGAGGGGGTCGGGGATGGCAACAGCTGTAGGTGTGTTACTACAGAGTTTAAACCTGTAGGACCAGTATGAATTCCTGCTAACTGAACGCGTGAGAATCTGCAAAAGCAAACAGCTCCGACGTCGCAAACGGTGTCCACCCACTGACTGCCAGTGCTGAGTGCGATACGGCTGCCTGGAGAGACCAGTTGAGCTGGTGAGCGGTTTGTCTCTCCCAGAGCTGTCATGTTAATGAGTGACTGGAACCAGAGTCACTCATTGGTTCCAGTATTCTTAAATACAGAAACATCTGCTCAAAATCAGAAAGTGAAAGAAGTGCAAAATATTTAGTTTTTAATGTCTATGTAAATTCAACCTCAGATAGTTCATAAAATATGACTTGTTTGTTCATGTTGCTGTTTATTTAACTGTGCTTCTCTTTCACAGACAGAGAAGATCAGTCAATCCTTTGCACGTGAGTAACCTTCAATCAGCCTCCAGCATGTCTCTCTGTGTTAAATCTCGTTTGCCAAAATAAGGAGCATGCCTCTCGTCCTCTGACTATCAGCATGGGAGTGTCTGTCTCATTTCGTATTTGGATTTGACTCCTTCAAAATCTGGACCATACATTTCTAATTATTTTTATTCAAGCTACACACAGGCATTATATCTGAAGCAGCTGTTCTTTTTCCTTCAGAATGTAACTTTAGTTTTGTAAAATCGTTGTCATAAATCAAAAAGAAGTGAAGAAAAAAACACAAGTTTAACCTGAAGCATGTCATGCGATTTTAACTCTGAACTTCTCACTTGTCTGTCTTCATTCCTTCCGTCCATGTCTCCCTGCCATAATCTTCCTGTCATTGTCAGATCCCTCAGTCTGCTGCCCCTTGATCTTTTTTCTGTCTCTGCTTCCTTCAGTCAGTAGAGACAGATTGTATCCTCCTCCTGCTTTCTGTTCAGACCTGTGATTTATCACCCTCTGCATGACCTCTGTGTTTGTTGTTTTGTTAGGTCGCTTGTTCCTTTGTATTCTGTTGCTCCAAAGTTATACACCATTCATACTTCAGGCTGTATGTTTAGGAATTAGCCAACAGTGGTATTTGCTGTGTATGTTCCTTATACATGCATGTGTGTGTGTTTGTGTTGCAGAGGTGAATCTGGAGCTGGGAAAACAGAAAACACCAAGAAAGTCATCCAGTATTTGGCTCATGTTGCCTCGTCTCATAAAGGTGGCACTTTGGGTAGAAACAAGGAAGCCGTGCAGGTACGTTATCATAGAGACAGCCCATCCTACAGCAGGGATTGGGATTTGGGTTTAGTTAGGGATTCCAATAATGATCAATCAAAAACGCTTCAGTCTACAACTTGGGATTGTATCAAGGTCCGTCCATAATTTTTTTTTCTGAATATGCGTCAAATCTGAATATAAAAGCACTATTACAGAATACTGCTGTTTGATGCAAAAGATTCAGAAATTGTCTTAAATAGTCCAAAATTGTTTGATATCCACTTTTTCTCAGACCTCAAGCTGATTAAATCAGGTTATATTTATAGATCGCTCTGAGTGGGAGTTCTTCTTTTTTCTGCATTTCCTTTTCATTATTTCCTACCCTCGTTCCTTCTTGCGCTGGTTTTCTTTATTTTCTTATCCCTCCTCTTTCTTCCTTTCTTGCCTCCATGTTCAGATGGATGGTTCTCGGTCCCTAACGAGAGGCAGCACTCTGGTGATCAGGGTGAGTTATCTCTGTCCTGCTGCCATTTTATCTGTCTTTTCTTCTTTCTGTCCTATTTTCTGCTTAATGAACCCCACAATGAGTCCAACTAACTTAAAACACGTTAATGCCACTACCAATGTTGGTCCTTATTAACAGGGTAGCTTTCTTCTGTGTATTTTTTACCTGTTTCTGTTGTTTTGATTGTTGTCTTATTTGTCTTTTTTTGTTTGTTTGTTTATCCCATCCACACTTTTACCCATCCATGAATGTTCTCTCCTTATTACACCTCATTTGTTTCCACAATTCACCAGAGTATGCAATATGTGAGTATAAACATATTCAGCTAATTTTCTCTTGGGAAAATCACTTTCTGTACCTGATCTGAATCTTAAACAAAATGAAAATTATGTTTTGTGGATTTTTACTTTTTCCTGACTTTTACCTGGTCTTCTAGATTGCCATATATTTTTACAATCTTCCTTTAAATGGGGTTTTTGTTTGGTTTTACATTTGCTTCCTAAAGCCTCCTGTACGTGTTGGGCTGAGCTTTTTCTGCTGAAGGCTTTGACTTTTAGAGCTGCACAGCATGTGTGAAAGAGTGTGGATTTGGGTGTGTGAATAGGTGTGGGTGAGATGCACATACCTCCATATTATGTTTGCTCTGTTTTCTCAGTGTTTTTCTGCCTTTGATGTTGATTGGTCTGCACATTCTGAGTATCTTTAAAGCATAAGCGCTCTGTGCAGCAAGGCTCTTTTAATTAATTCCCATCTTTTGCTGCTGCATCAACGGCTGCTGCTGCATTGGCAACACAACTGCAGTAATGCATTGCAGCTTGTTTGAATCTTCCAGAATTCAGCTTCTGTTTCAAAGCTGCAGCCAAATCGCTCTTCTCAATCTTTTAGGTTGTGAAACTTCAGTCCTCAAGGGCCAGAGTCCTGAAAGGTTTAGATGTGTCTCTGCTTCCAAACACCTGAATTAGATAATTAGGGTTTTTGCTGGAGTCTGTAGTTTTTGCTTCAGCCATTTGATTCAGGTGTGTTGAATCAGTAACATCCAGAACCTGCTCGGCACTGGCCCTTGAGAAATGGAGTCTCCCCCCTGATCAAGCTTGATAAATGCTCTTTTTCTTGATTGCTAATTAAATCAAGAGCAGTACATGCCTTTGGTTTGAGAATCATTTGTTCTTTTGTTTCAAAGTGATTTGGATTTGATGCCATTTTCTTGCAAAATGCATCAGTTTGTGTCTTTGTGCCATAGCTATTTTTTGTTAGCCTCACGAATTAGTACAGTGCCTTGCAGTATTCTTCCCCAAGAGCCTTTTCACATTTTGTCATATTACAACCACAAACATTTAGTGTATTCCATTGGCATTTTATGTAATAGATCAACACAAAGTGGTGCATACATTGTGTGAAAGTGAAAGGAAAATGACACATGGTTTTTAAAACTCATGCATTTTTATTCAGCCCTCTTTACTGTTATTCCCCTCAAGAGCAAACCTATCAAGATGTAGCCATTCTCTTTAACTGCTTTTCAGCAGTGTTCCAACATTTTAACATCTCACACAGCACTGTTTAATCCATAACCAAAAATCAAATCCAGCTGCAAAAATCCACCGCCCAGGTGGCAGAATCTGTAAATAAGACAAGTAAAATGTTTGCCAAACTGTCTGTCTGGTGGATAACTGGCCCTGAACGCACCAACCCAACAGTGAAACATGCAAATAGGAATATCATGTTTATGTTCAGCAGTGATACAAAAGATGGTCAGAGTTGGTGAGAAAATGAACAGGATGTAGATTTACCTTCCAGCAGGAAAACAATCCTATCGACACTGTAGCAGCGTGGTTAAGATCATTTGATTGTTAGAATGGTCCAGTCAAAGTAAAATCTAAATTCATTTAATATTTTTCAGAGAAGAATGGGCAGAAATTTCAATTTCTACAAAGTTTTGATACAGGGGCCTAAATACAAATGCACACCACGCTTTTCAGATTTGAATGAGTAAAAAAAAATGTAAGCATACCAATAATTTTCCTTCTCCTTCACATTTATGTGCAACTTTGTTTTCTTTTATTTTACAAAATATGTGTTTTGTCTTTGTAACACAAGAAGATGTAAACAAATCAAGTCATAGGAATACTTTTGAAAGGCACTGTTGTTTAAATTTTTCATTTACAGTGGAAATGCTCCACAGGAGCTACTATGTTGTTTTTTTTGCTGCTTTGAAGCTGATTAGATCTGTCCGTGTTTCCCAGGGTGAGCTGGAGAGACAGTTACTGCAGGCCAACCCCATACTGGAGGCCTTTGGAAACGCTAAGACTGTTAAGAACGACAACTCCTCTAGATTTGTAAGATCTGCCTTTGGACAAACAGGAAATGTTGCACCATTGGCATGCATCTCAAAACTGCTCTAACCTGCCCTATCGTCTCTTTCAGGGTAAATTTATCCGTATTAATTTTGACGTGGCAGGGTATATTGTCGGTGCCAACATTGAGACCTGTATCCTGACTTGTTTTGGATGTAAAATCGAAATACATTGCTTTATGTAGCACAGCTGTATATGCATGAAGGTTTGTAGAATCTCGATCTTGTTGGTTGTTACAACAAGCAGATTATAAATGGGTTTTTTTGTTGTTTTTTTTTTTTGTTTTGTAAGATACAGATTATTGTCTAGTATAGAAAATCCTATAATTGCAACCCTGTTTTTCGCTGTTGGTGTCCCTAACAATAAAAATGTAGACCTCCTTGAAAAGTCTCGGGCCACCCGTCAGGCCAAGGATGAGAGAACCTTTCACATATTTTACCAGTTGCTATGTGGAGCTTCTGAAGAAACTAGAGGTGAGGAAAATGTGCAAAGCTGCTAAATATAAGAGTCAGTTTTGTTTAATTTAAATTATTTTATTTTTGGAATTGAGTCTCTATTCTTTTTTGTTTCTCAGCGGACTTGCTTCTTGGAAGTGCGGATGACTATCGTTTCCTAAGCGGAGGCTCCATCCCTGTTCCTGGTCAGAGCGATGCAGAGAATTTCATACAGACCATGGACTCTGTGGCAATAATGGGCTTCACCCCAGAGGAGTCAGTGTGTAAGAAAGAGCCTGACAGAGAGCAGGGGTAGAAAATGTTTTATCTTGTTTGATTGCTTTTGTAAATCCTTCCTGCTCTCTCTGCTGTATCCCCCTCCTCCAGCCATGCTGAAGGTGATCTCTGCCGTGCTCCAGTTTGGAAACATTTCCTTCACGAAGGAGAAGAACCACGATCAGGCCTCCATGCCCGACAACACGGCTGCTCAGAAGCTGTGCCATCTGCTAGGCATCAACATAATGGAGTTCACCCGCGCCATCCTCACACCGAAGATCAAAGTTGGGAGAGAATACGTGCAAAAAGCTCAGACAAAAGAACAGGTGAGATTTTAAATGATACTTGATAATAGCGTGAAATGGAAGAAAAATGATACATGGTTTTTTTAATTAACCAGTTGTTTATTTTATGTATGTTTTTACCCCAGTCAATGTTCTGCATGTTTTAAATGTGTTGCTGCTTCAACACAATCCTGAATCAGCTTCTCAGTGTATCATCAAGCTCTGCAGGAGCCCATTTATGGAAAGCATTTGTTAACTCCAGTTTTCAAGTCTTGCCTCAGATTCTCAGTTAAATTTAGCTCTACACTTTGGGCCATTTTAACACATGGATATGCTCTTACAAAACATCCTATTGTAGCTCGTGCTGCATGTTTAGGGTGAGTGTGTCCTGCTGCAAGGTGAACATCTGCCTCAGTTTCAATCTAGAAGATTATTCTCCAGCACTGTCCTCTATTTACTTCAAACCATTTTCCCATTAACCCAGACCAGCCCATGACGATGTTTGGCACATTTCATTTTTGCATGTTGGCAAAAAAGTTCACATGAGCAATGGACCTTTATGCTGTGCTTTCTTGTTCTTCATGACTTTGTGTTGGTCTACCACATAAAATCCAGATAAACAAAACATTTTTTTGCACCATTACAATATAATGAATCATATATGTTTCTTGTTCTAGGCTGACTTTGCCATTGAAGCGCTGGCAAAGGCAACATATGAGCGTCTGTTCAGGTGGCTGGTCCACAGGATCAACAGAGCCCTGGACCGCAGACAGAGACAAGGAGCGTCCTTCATTGGCATCCTCGATATAGCCGGATTTGAGATCTTCCAGGTAAATTCATGTAATGATGCAGAAATGTCGAAGGAGGATGTCAGATTTTTCTGTCATTGATTCTGATTGTAGATGGGAGGATTACAAGCAACCATTGTTGTTATAATTATACTATGATGGACAGGTTTTGAATGATATCTCATGAATCATTGTTTTGTTTCCTATGCAGCTGAACTCCTTTGAGCAGCTTTGCATCAACTACACCAATGAGAAGCTGCAGCAGCTCTTCAACCACACCATGTTCATCCTGGAGCAGGAGGAATACCAGAGAGAGGGCATCGAGTGGAACTTCATTGACTTCGGCCTCGACCTGCAGCCCTGCATTGACCTCATTGAGAGACCAGTACGTAGCACATCCAAATTATATTTGTTTTTACGAAAAATACTTGCAGCATGAAGCATAAAGTTATCAACAACTCTTTGAAGAATTTTGAATTCATTAGTTACAAAATTTAATTTCCTTGTGGGATCTACTGATCCCACAATTTGAGTAAACCCATATTTAATACTTAGCCTATCAATATTCCATCTATTTAATTTTAATTACACCAGATGAACAGTCGTTTCTTTAAATTTGACCTAAAACCAAGACTAGTATCAATAACAAAAACACCAACAATAATTGAGTAATATTAATCTTATATATTTTATCCAGTGATAATCATATGTTTATATGATACTTTGAACAGTCTTGTCTAAGTTTAATATTCAAATTATTCCAGTTTGACTTCACTTACTAAGACACAAAATTTATTTCTAGGAGTTCTGAATTTGCATATTTTAAACTGTGATTTTCCCCTTAACTTATAAATTTGCTCCTTAGTCTGAAACAATTTTTGAATATTTTCCGGTGATTGTTTTATTGTTGGCTTTGTAAAGTATTAGAGCTGTCTGTAGTTTCACTACATTACTGAATTGTAATAATTTATATTTTAGTGTTTTGTAGATGTCTCACCTTATAGGTTATATTTATTGCTCTTTTTTGTTGCTGCGAATGATGTATGTTTCCAGATAAAGTTAAGCAAGATTATCTTATTTATGCTTTAATTTGTCAGGCCCACCCACCTGGCGTTCTGGCACTGCTGGATGAAGAGTGCTGGTTTCCCCGGGCAACGGACCGCACATTTGTGGAAAAGCTCTGTTCTGAACAAGGCAACCATTCAAAGTTCTACAAATCAAAGCAGCCACGTGGAGAAGCTGACTTCTCCATAATTCACTATGCAGGAAAGGTATATATTCTTTTTTCTTGTCCGTATTTTACATCTTCATTTCTGCTCCTTCACACTTGTTCTGCCACCGTGTGGCGTCCTGATCTGCAGGTGGACTACAAGGCAAATGATTGGTTAATAAAGAACATGGATCCTTTGAACGACAATGTGGCGTCTCTTCTTCATCAGTCGTCGGATCATTTTGTGTCTGAACTCTGGAAGGAGGGTGAGACTAAACACTGTATAGAGCTTTGAGATTGTGGATTTCTGTAAAAAAATTTTGTAATACAATAACAGAAAAATACTTTCATCACCAGTCAGCCAATCACATTTCAATTATTTTTCTGGTGAACAATGTATTAACTTTACTCCACTTCTCTTTACTCTTTTTGTGTTTCCTCTTGTGCTCCTTCTCCTTCTCGTCCTCTACCTGTTTGCTCTTCGGCCGTTTCCTCCTCTTCTGTTCCCTCTGCACTACTTTGGTGCTCACTTCTTCCCATCCTTCTGGTTTCGCCTCCAATGCTGTCCTGCTTCCTGCATCAGATATTCAAACTCTTCCTCGTGTGTACTTCTTTGACTCCTATGCCACTCTACAGACTAATGGCTCCGACAGTAGGTTTTATTTTTACCTCTTCTCCCCCAGTTTGTGTCGTTTTCTGGCTGCCCAGTTTGTGAGTGTGGTGTAAGGTTTATCGAAAATTTTTTCCCGTCTTTTTCTTGTCAATATTAGTTTAGCTTGTGTGTGTGTGCAGTGGCTTTCAAGAATGTACACATCCCTGATTCATTCCAGGTTTTTGAGTCTTAAGGTGTTCGTCAGTATTAAACCATTTTCATTTTTTTCTACCTTTATTGGGGCATATATCCTGCACACTCCAACTGAAATGAAGATAAGCCTGTTAGAAGGAAAATTTAAAAAGTACAAAAGCTGCAGTGAAGTGTTTTCTTAAGTACGCATAACCTTTTAATAGCTATAAAAAATTTTATACCACTTAAAAGAATAACTTATCTGCTTTTCTTAACATTCCATTAGAAAATAATGTCTCAAAAAATATTTGCACCCTTTTCAATAATAATTGTAAAAATCTTTGGTTGCATTACATCGATTAAACCCCTTGTTATAACAGCTGACCAGATTTTTGCAGGTTTATGCTGGTATTTTGAGGATTTGAGGTTGGAAGGTTTTCTTTCTATCATCCTAATCTTTAGCTCCTTTAACAGATCTCTATCAGATCAAGTCAATAAAGGAAATATTAGTGAAATGAAAAGATTATCTAGCACCTAACTGTCGTGGGTGTCAATAATTTTAAATGTTTATAAATCTCCTGACCGTTTTACAAAGAAATTGATTTAATCATTGGCAACCTCCCCCTTTTATTCCCCTGGATTAAGTAGGTAAATTTGACAAAGAAGTCTGAACTTTAGTTCAAGTTCATTCGATTCACTTTAATTAGTGGCAGGTCTGAACTCGTGAAGACTGAACGTGAAATTAAAACCGTTTAAAGGTGTGAACATTTAACCATTCGATTTCCCACTCATTGATTTGTGAAGTTTTCAGTTGAATTGGGCAGGAAAAATGTTTCATTAGAGGTGGAAGAAGTTTGTAAAAATTTCTCAAAAATCTGGATATTTAACAACAATGTGTACATATTTGAGAGCTGTAAATCTAGCATTTGGCTTTTGGTATCTTTGCTGTGATTGTGGGATGACGCCTTTGCGTTTGTACTGACGTTTGTTCTCCTGCCTGTGGAAGTAGAAGAGTGACAATATGTCTACAACTCGTAGCTTTTATTAAATTAATTTACCATTAGGCTGAAGGCAAAAGTGATGCTTTCATTGTTTTCACATTCAGACAGCAAAAACCTGAATTTACTCTGGCGAGACGTCATGTTGCAAATAGATCTGATTTTCTTTCCCCGTTTTCGCATTTAAATCAGTGGTTCTCTAAATTTCTACTTTTAACCCTTAAATAAATAACAAGTAAATACATTTCATGATTATTGTCCATTTATGGCATGTTGTTTTCGTTTTTTTAATTAATTCACTTAGGGATCCTGAGAATCACTAATTGAAATGTTTTATTGGTCTGATTGTTGGTATTTTGTTTGTTTGGAAAGTTTAGATCAGTATGAAATAGTTTTGCTGTTATTGTATCTGATAGTACAGAGAATACTTTCTGCTCCAGATTAAATGATTTCTTTTTTAATCTGGACCAAGATGATGATTTTTTTTTTTTTAGATTTGTGAAAAAATCTGATTCTTTCCTAAATTACTGGGTATGTTTAATAATTAACAAAAAGACACTAATTAGTTGCTAAGTATTAAGAGTTTCTACATTCCTCATTGTTGCCTGTGGAGACTTTCACAGTCAGGTCAAAACCAGAATAAATCACTTCTAAGCAGACGTGCCATGCCTGTCTGAACAAGTCCAAAGCTAACAGGTTAAGCTTGACAGGCTGTATTAATGTCTGTGTGTCTTTCACCAACTGCTGTTGATACTGGCTTTGGATCGATTTCAGCTACAAATCCACAGAATTTCACTATTTGTGTCAACAGCAGCCTGTCCTGGCTTTGTTACACTAATGTGTGTTATAAAACTTTTACAGCGCCTTCCAAGCCTGTTTGCATCCTCTTGCTAAAAATGTGTAACAAGCTTTAATGTAAATTAATAGTTTATAACAGCAACATAAACGCATTCTGAAAATTTTATAAAATCTAATTCTTAATTTTTGGTCATTGGTTCACTGTTAAAAATCCAACATTATGAATTGTGCCAGTAAATGTCAATGGAACTGGATCGCGGCAGCTAATTTCTGGAAAACTGAGACTCGGCTTTCTGCTCCCATCCAGTCGACAGGATTGTGGGTCTGGACCAGGTGTCCACAGGAGAGAGCAGCGGATCCGTTCCGTTTGGAGCCGCTGGGCTGAAGACGAAGAAGGGGATGTTTCGGACCGTTGGTCAGCTCTACAAAGAGTCCCTGACCAAGCTGATGGCCACGCTCAGGAACACCAACCCCAACTTCCTGCGGTGTATTATCCCTAACCACGAGAAGAGGGTGAGACCTCCAGCTCCAGACCAGGCAGACAAAAGATGAGAGCAAGGAAAAATATCTGACTTTTCTTCTTCCTGCCTTATGTCTCCGCAGGCTGGTAAACTGGCACCGCACCTCGTTTTGGACCAGCTGAGGTGTAACGGCGTTCTGGAAGGAATCCGTATCTGCAGACAGGGTTTCCCCAACCGCATCCCATTCCAGGAGTTCAGACAGAGGTGTGGATTTATAACTCTGTGCTCCATAAGTTTTTAATCAACAAATTAAAAGCATTTAATTGCCATCTGTCACTCTTCCTCTCTCTCATTGTCATTGTTTCTCTTGGACAAACATTTTCACATTTGTCTCCAGATACGAGATTCTTACTCCCAACGCTATTCCTCGCACCTTCATGGATGGCAAACAGGCATCAGAGCTGATGGTAAGAGACATTTTAGACACCAGAACCTCACAGGGAAATGTGGGACAAGCTGACTGATGACTGCTGTTATCATTCAGATCAATGCTTTGGAGCTGGATCCCAATCTGTACAGGGTGGGTCAGAGTAAAGTCTTCTTCAGAGCCGGAGTCCTGGCTCACCTGGAGGAGGAGAGAGACCTGAAGATCACAGACACCATCATACGCTTCCAGAGCGCCTCCAGAGGGTTTCTAGCTCGCAAGTAAGGCTTTACCAAGCTGTACAGAAAGAAGAGAGCGATTTTAACATGATTAATTAATCTGATTTGGCTAAAAAAATATTTAATCTTGTGTGCAAAACTAAAAGAAATTACTCACAACACAACCAAACTGGTCCCTTAAATGATGACTTTGATTCCTCGTGGATGTTGATTTCTTTTATTTTTTACCATACTATATGCCACAGACAGTTTACTGGATATATATTAGTATTACAGAATATAGTCATTAATATCACATACGGCTGGGTGAAATGGCTTGAAAGTTAAATCTCAGATTTTTTCACATCAGATCCGATTTCCAATTTTTTTGCCCGACTTTTCTAAAGAATAAATATTTTCAAAAAGTGGCTTTTGTTTCAGTAATCCCTTCTGTGAGTTGTATGACATAGTATTAGGGCCAGGCTATGAGAATTGTTGCTTAATTATGAGGATATAGTCTACTACCAGAAAAGCATCTCAAAATGACCAGAAAAAAATTGTTTTAATGAGATAAAAAATCAGATTATTAAATTATTTAGCTTTTTTTTGCTCACCTAAAATTCCGATTTCATTCTCCTAATATTAACACTTTATTCTTGTAATGTTAACAGTTTATTCTCATATTATTTTTACTTTACTGTCATATGACTTTATCCTCATATTACTACGAGTGTATTCTTGTAACTTTATGAATTTAAAAAAAACAACAAAAAAACAACTGACCATTATATTTTAATGTAGAGTTGACCTGAATTCAAAATCCAAACAAAAAGAAGTTGTTAAAACACTTTTCAAACAAGATGGCGTCCTTGGGCATGAAATATGGAAACTCAAAGAATTGGTGAAAAAAATCCATATTCAGTCTTCAAAAAAAAAAAAATTCAGTTAATCTAGTTTCATGTGTGAATATAAAGCTGATTTAATGTGCTTTCCACAAAGTGGAGCGCCTCACCAAACCTGGGAAATAATTAAGTCAGGTTTCTGTTTGTCAGAACCTGAATGTGGTCTGTTGCGTTGCAGCAAGAACGTTGTGGGTTCAAATCCCGCCTGGGGATTTTCCACATAGAGTTTGCATGTAAAAACCTGTAAAAATCTCGCTTGATTAACTTTTCACCTGACTACAATCAGCTTTTTCTGGTAAATGTGAGATTAACACGTCAACATTAAGTAAATATTTGTCAGGAGGCGTGGTGGAGCACAGGCCAAAACATTTAGTCAGCTGTTGACTAATGGGCATTTTAAACGTCTAATAGTGTGATTTATGCTGCATCTCTGGACTGATGGATGAGGGCAGCCTCTCTATGATGAGTTTTGTGGCTGACTCTAGCTGTTTGCTTTTGTTTCAGGGCCTTTATGAAGAAGCAGCAGCAGCTGAGCGCTGTGAGGGTGATGCAGAGGAACTGTGCCGCGTACCTTAAACTCAGGAACTGGCAGTGGTGGCGGCTGTTTACAAAGGTGCACACAGATCACAGTTCTGACACAAGGCATTCAGAACACACCGCCTTTTACTCTGATTGTTATTAGATAAAGCCATATTTCACTGCATCTTACTAAACCTGCTTATTTGAATGTTAAATTTTTTACCTTGTTAAAAATGTTTGCTGTAAATCCACAAATACACTGAGGACTTCTACTGTAGATTACCGTCTTTTCTTCTGCAAAAAGTTTATGATAAAATGACAGGTTTGGTTTGCATCTTTGTCTGTTTGTGCAACCAACCGTACAGCACCCTATGATCATTTTTACAGTGAAATTAACTAAATGAAAGCCATATTAGGTCTGTTTTTGAAGGAGCTTTATGGGAGCACACATGGTTTGTTTTGATGTCCACATTCTCATGTCACATGCAAAATGTTAATAGATGATCGATGGAAGGGTGGATAGTTGCCTGTAATTGTAAAAATATAGTAATGGGAAGTACTGTCAAAAATCTGGAGTTTGACTCAAGTTGTGGTTTGTGTTTTGTGGCCACCAGGTGAAGCCGTTACTGCAGGTGACCAGACAAGATGAGGAGATCCAGGCCAGAGAGTCGGAGCTCCACAAGGCCAAGGAGAACCTCACCCGAGTGGAGCAGGAATACACTGAGCTGAACAGGAAGCACACTCAGGTACAAACAGACCTCCTCTTTGTTTCTCTTCTGTTCTGAAACTTTACTTTCCACTGTGACTCACTCCTCACTCATCACTCATACTCCCACTCCTCTAGCTGATAGAGGAAAAGGCGGTGCTGGCCGACCAGCTGCAGGCAGAGGCAGAGCTTTTTGCAGAGGCGGAGGAGATGCGGGCCAGGTTAGCCAGCCGGAAACAGGAGCTGGAGGAGGTTCTGAGTGAAATGGAGAGCCGGCTGGTGGAGGAGGAGGAGAGGGGAGCGCAGCTGGCCAACGAGAAGAAGAGAATGCAGCAGAATGTACAGGTAATAGACGTGCAATTACAAACCTTTGAAGAAACAATCAGTGGATGCTGGACAGGATGATTACATAGACTTGGTGTTTGTTCAGGACCTGGAGGAGCAGCTAGAGGAGGAGGAAAGTGCCAGACAGCGCCTCCTGCTGGAGAAGGTTACCTTGGAGACCAAAGTGAAGAGTCTGGAGGCAGACCTCCTGACTGCCGTGGAGCAGAGAGACCGACTCAGCAAGGTCAGCTTTCACATTACACTGGAGGTTATGTACTTAGCACATTTAAGATGTCCGTCTCAACTTAAACAATAAGTTAATAAAAACTTTAAAGGGGACCTATTGTGCAAAAGTGACTTTTTGCAAATTTTTATACTTCCATTTGGGTTTCAATAGCTTCTAAAAACAGTAAAGCGCCTAAAAAAGCCATCCAGTTGTTTTTGGCAATAAGTTAAGGATTTTGATATCTGGAGAATGAGCTGTTTCAAAATCCTCCCGATTGTTGAATCACACTGGCCCATCACCTAGCAACCCAAGCTCCAGCACTTTTGGTCAGCTGGTTTTAATGGCTTGAGCTGTAAAATGAGTTTTGTTGTTAACTTACCATCCAGAAACCACTTGCTGCATTCTTGTTGGTTGTACTGGAAGCACCACTTCTGCTTTTCAAAGATGCAAGGTTGTATAATTGCGCATCTGTTTGCAGCCATGTGTGAGTGTAAACCCTGAGTTAGGAGGGCATGGCCATCAGCAGCTTATTTGAATTTAAGTGACAAAAGGAACAAAAACAGTTCAATATGGGCAGAATTGACCAGACTAAAATCTCATTATCTAAGAATTATTTTGCACAAAAAATGCATGTTTTGTATAGCCAATAGATCTATTCTAACCTGTTTGAGAAAGCTTAATAGGTCACTTTTCTGATGTAATTAGTAAAATTAAATTGTAATATCTGTAATAGTTACATGTGCTTATATGTAGATAGTTGTGTTTTCTCAAAATGGATCTCAAGAGAAAATGTTTAAAGGAAAAAGTATTTAGACCATTAAAAACCTTTAAACTTGCACATTCTTTCAAGAAGTGTTACGTTTTTTTTCATAACATTTTTCCTGATTGTGTCTGAGCAGGAGAAAAAGCTGCTGGAGGAACATTTGAGTGAAGTGACTGACCAACTCACTGAGGAGGAGGAGAAGTCTAAAAGCCTTAACAAACTCAAGAACAAGCAGGAGGCCGTCATTGCTGATCTTGAAGGTAGATATCATCATCCATACCATTGCTCCTTCAAGTATAAAAGAAGACTTGTTGCTTGTCAAGCATATTTTGAATTCTGCTGTTCCAGAGCAGAAATATTTTATATCAGCCTTGTTATTGTTGGTACCATTTGGAGGTTAATACTCAATCAATTGCTTAGTGATTCAAAAGTTGATCTTGCTTTGTGCCCCGTCTCTTTGCAGAACGTCTAAAACGTGAGGAGCAGGGCCGGCTAGAGCAGGAGAAGTGGAAGAGGAGGATGGAGAGCGACTCGTTGGAGGCCCAGGAGCAGCTGTCGGACCTGGGCATGCTGACCGCTGAGCTCAGAGGAACTCTGTCTCAGAAGGAGAAGGAGATCACCACCCTGCAGGGCCGGTGAGACTCAGCATAATAATAATTACAAACATCCTGTGAGAAATTTTGAATAATTTTCATTTTCTATTAATTCTCTGTCAGGTTGGAGGAAGAAGGAGCACGCCGTGCTGAAGCTCAGAGATCTCTGAGGGAGGCCTTGTCGCAAGTGTCTGAGCTAAAGGAGGAAGTGGAAAATGAACGAGGGATGAGGGAAAGAGCAGAGAAACAGAGGAGAGACCTGGGAGAGGAGCTGGAAGCTCTGAGAACCGAGCTGGAGGACACGCTGGACACCACAGCTACACAGCAAGAGCTCAGGTAAATACAGGCAGGAAAACACTGGAACCTCTGAATACAAATTTAGTTAGTTTAGCATCTGGTAAATTGTGTTTTGAAAATATTTCACAGGGTTTGTCCTTGAAAATGCTTGAAATTCATTTAGGTGTTTGTAAAGTGCTTGATTTCTGTATGAATTCATTGAAAGTTACTGATATTCAAACTACACAGATTGGTAATAAAGTGCAATCTCATGTTAGATTAAAAGCCTAAATTTGGGGATGCAGTTGTGGCGTAGGCGGTAGAGTGCGTTATCCATGTACAGAGACCTCTGTGATGGGTTTGGTGACAGGTTCAAGTCCCTGGCTGTTGACCTTTGCCACGTCTCCTCCCTTCTCTCACAGCCCATCTTCCTGTCAATCTACTGAAAAATAAAGGCAACTAGAGCCAGAAAAAATCCTTAAAAACAAAAAAAAGCCTAAATTTGGAAAGTGGTATTTACAGGTAAAATCTGATACTTTCACACACCCAATAAAAGGACACATACACATTTATTCCTCATTGTCTGAAGTTAAATCAGACGAAACTTCAAATGTTTTAGGTCAGTTAAAATCACATAAATTAATTTATGAGACCTAAAATTTTGTTACATTTTAGTTTACCTTATCTCTGTTGTAGATTGTCGAATACCTGTTACTGCAGGTGCAGTAACACACCCAACACTGAAGCTATGTGTTCATCTAATGTCTCCACTCTGTCCACATTAATAACAGTAATATAATATACTATATAATATGTCAATTCAAAATTTATTTTTCAGTTAATTTGAATTGTTTTTATCTCCAATGTGTGGTGCTGAAAAAGTTTGAAAACATACCTTAAAAATGCTTGAAATGTTCTTGAATTTTACTGCAGGAAAAGCATACAAACCCTGTTTTTAGTAAGGTGCTACAAGGGGATATCTTCTTCCAAGGCATTTGCCACTGTGGCTATTACCCAACCCAAAACCTTCACATGTCAGCAGCACTGTATCCAGACTTAAAATTAAGAGAAATTACTCCAAAGTCACTTTCTTCAGTTTGTACTTAATAATGTCAGGAAAAGCAAAGGACCATTTTTATGCAGCTTGAGAATTAAGCTATGTTTGGCTGGAAGTGAGGATCTCTCCACCGCTGCCTGCTTCCTTGCTGTCGTAGCACGCACAAGAAATACATGCAAAATGCAAAAATCCGTAGACGCAACAGGCGTGCAGTAGATTGGCATATACACATTCATGTGCAGAGGAAAGAAAAGAGGAAATATTTTCTGTTCTTCCATATTTAGAGGCTTAAAAAGGAAAATTTCAAGATTTTTTGCACAAGTAAACTGCTACTGGCTATTGTCAACAATCCTACTCGTCCACAGATCTCGGCGGGAGGCGGAGCTAAGCGAGCTGCAGCGATGTGTTGAAGAGGAGACGCGCCGCCACGAGGCCCAGCTCTCGGAGCTCAGGATCAAACACAGCGCAGCCATAGACAACCTGCAGGAGCAACTGGACAACAGCAAGAGGGTACAGGAAACACACACACACCAACATAACCATATGTAAACATACAGTTACCAGAGATGGGTAGTAACTAGTTACATTTATTTGAGTACAATAACTTGTATTAAAAATTTACTTTTAAGAGTATTTTTACTATGCTTACTTTTTACTTTCGCTTGAGTCATTTTATTATGAAGTATCTCTGCTCTTACTTGAGTAAAATTTCTGGATACACTACCCACTATCTTATCCAGAAATTCACCAGACACAGACCTGCAGTTTTTGTTCAAGTTTCATAAGTTTTAAATTGAAAGAAATTGATTTTGAAAAATGTTTCTATTGCCTGATTTAGTTATTTTGTAATTATATTATTTATATGAATCATTTTCATCTTGGTCTTTAAAATACCAAAATTTCCACCTAACTTTAAATTTTTATCCATCTGATGATGTAATTTTTAAATATTGACTCAGTACTTCACAAGAGATATTTTACTCTTCAGTAATTTTTTGGACAGTTACTTTTCACTTTAATTGAGTAAAAATATGTTGAAACTGTGCTTCTCTTACTTGAGTACAATCTTTGGCTTCTCTACCCGCCTCTGATTGTTGCCTGTTATGGCGTCGCCTTCAGGCTCGCCAGTCCCTGGAGAAGGCCAAAGCTGTCCTGGAGGAGGAGCGGCAGAATTTGACCGAGGAAATCAAGAACCTCCAGACGAGCCGCTCGGAGAGCGAGCGAGGCCGGAAGAGGGCCGATGGTCAGCTGCAGGAGCTCAACGCTCGCCTGGCTCAGGCCGACAGGGAGCGCGAGGACAGGGAGGAGCGCATGCACAAGCTGCAGGTGCAGTAACACACCCAACACTGATGCTATATGTGTTCATCTAATGTCTCCACTCTGTCCAAACACTTTTTGGGTGTTAGATGTTCGTAAATCCACATTAAAAGCCAACCGTGTCTTTTTCAGTGTGAGATCGAAGGCTTGTCCGGCAATTTATCTTCCTCTGACTCCAAATCTCTCCGGCTCGCTAAAGAAGTCTCCAGTCTGGAGAGTCAGCTGCATGATGTAAAGGTAAAGATCGTTTCACAGATACTTTTAGAGTAGAAATCTATTTTTAATTGCCAGAGATATACATTATTTTGAAGTGAAAAAGTTCTCACTTATATTGTGTTCAACTTTTCTTCAGGAGTTGCTCCAAGATGAGACCCGTCAGAAGATGGCTCTGGCCTCCAGGGTGCGAGCTCTGGAGGAGGAGAAGAACGGACTGATGGAAAGACTGGAGGAAGAAGAAGAAAGAGCCAAAGAGTTGAGCCGTCAGATACAAACACACAGCCAGCAGGTAAAACAGTCGCTCACACAGGCTTTGATAAAATGTCACACTGCAAAAATACAAAATCTTACCAACTATTTTTGGTGTTGTTTCTAGTGCAAATAACTTAGGATACTTGAAATAACACAAAACCAACTTAATGGTAATTTTTCAGAAGGATATATGAGCTTGTTTATAGTCAATAGTCCCTTAATACTGCTGAGAAAATTCTAGTTCATTGGCAGATTATTTCACTTATAATATGGGAAAAAAAATTGTTATAAGTGAAATAATCTGCCAGTGGATGTACCGTAGATTTTGTTTTTATTCGCATTGCAAATACCAATTCCTATTAAAATCAAATTGTTTGTCAAAACCTTCTGATGTATAGTAAAGCGTTTTCATCTTTGAGGCTCAAAAAATGTCATTTTGTGTCAGAAAAATGCTATAAAATTACTGGCATGGTTTGAAAAGTAATAGAAGAACAGATTTGATTTATTTAGAAAGGTTTTTATTTTTCTGGTTTGCTCTTTACACGATCTGTTACATTTGTTGTGCTGATCTCTACGTTTGTTGTGCAGCTTGCAGAGCTCCGTAAGCAGTCTGAGGAGGTGAGCACTGCCGTGGAAGCTGGAGAGGAGACGCGCAGGAAGCTCCAGAGAGAGCTGGACAGCGCCTTCCAAAAGGAGCGACAGAAGGAGGAGGAGAAGGAGCGAGTTGAGAGGCAGAGGGAGCGTCTGAGGGAGGAACTGGAGGACATGACCATCGCCCTGCAGAGAGAGAGGCAGAACTGTACAGCCCTTGAGAAAAGGCAGAAGAAATTTGACCAGGTGAGTGAAATGACACAGGCTTCAAAATGTAAACAAAGGTCATATTTATTTGACGTATTGCCATGTCAGTAACCTTGCTTCCATTCCCCCATTAGTGCCTGGCAGAGGAGAAAGGAGTGAGCGCTCGTCTTGCAGAAGAGAGGGACAGAGCAGAAGCAGACAGCCGGGAGAAGGAAACGAAATGTCTCTTCCTGTCTCGATCCCTGCAGGTAAACTAGTTCATAGAAACCACAAAGTTCTCTGTGTTTTTATGATTTTAAGTGATAAAACAAGACAAAATACGACCTAATTATGAACTAGAAGAGCAATGACACATTGTTTCCAATTTTTTCTTTTGAAAATATAAATCTGAAAACTTTGATGAGCATTTTTATTAAGCTCCCTTAAATAAAATCTAATGCAACAAGTTACCTTCAGGAGTCACAGTAAATAAAGTCAATATTTGTGTAATATATTCTCAATATCAAGAACATTAGAGAACAAACAGCATCATTAAGACAAAAAAAACAACCTAAAACCACAAATACTTTTGCAAAAAGCGGTATTTTTGTAATGTGTGATTCTATTGGTTGTTGCTCTGGTTTTCCACATGTAGGAAGTGCAGGACCAGCGAGACGAGCTGGAGAGAGCCAATAAGCAGCTCCGTCTGGAAATGGAGCAACTCGTTAACCAGCAGGATGACGTCGGCAAAAATGTAGGAATCCACCGCATGTTCACTTTGTTCAGGGTTTCTATCAGTATCGCTCTCAGTGACTTACGGAGCTTTTTTACCTGGCTGTAGGTTCACGAACTGGAGCGCAGCAAGAGGAGTTTGGAAACAGAAGTTCAGAACCTACGCACTCAGACACAGGAGCTGGAGGAGGAGCTGAGCGAGGCGGAGAACTTGAGACTGAGGCTGGAGGTCAACCTGCAGGCACTCAAGGCTCAGTTTGAAAGAGAGATAAGCAACAACGAGGAGAAGGGAGAAGAGAAGAGGAGAGCGCTCAGCAAGCAGGTATGGAGGAGGAGGGAGGAGAGCTCTGGCATGGCATTTTATCCCTGTATTCATTTTCTCTAGCTTTTAAAGCTTTTAAAGCTCGTCTTAAAACCCATCTATTTTATTTGGCTTTCAACTCTAGCGGGATCTAGTTTTAAATTGTATGTTTTTGTTTTTAAACTGTAAGTTTTTATTTTATGTTTTTTTTATTGTTATGTTGTGTTTTGATGTACAGCACTTTGTATCAGCTGTGGTTGTTTTAAAGTGCTTTATAAATAAAGTTGGTATGGTATGGTATGGTATGGTATGGTAACTTTTCTGAAACCAGGTGAAAGAGCTGGAGATCCACTTGGAAGAGGAGCGGACCCAGCGCTCGCAGGCCGTTGCGGCCAAGAAGCAGCTTGAGGCGGAGCTGCAAGAAGCTGAGGCGCAACTAGAGGCAGCCAGCCGTGGCAAAGAGGATTCTGTCAAGCAGCTTCGAAGACTGCAGGTGGAAATCCATCCATACGCTAATCAAAACCTCTGTACAAGTCAACATACGTGAGTCTAAATCGGCATTTTTGTTCAACTCAGGGGCAAATGAAGGAGATTCTTCGCGAGCTAGATGAGACCAAGTTATCCAAAGATGAAGTGATTGCACAGTCGAAAGATGGCGAGAAGAAAATACAAACACTGGAAGCAGAAGTGCTGCATCTCACAGAGGTACGTTGATTTGTTTCAGAGAATAAAATATGGACGTCATAGACGATTCTTTAGCTTTTTAAAGAGCTTTGAGACCGAAACAAAACAAAAAAATCTGTGAGAGAACTTCAGGAAGCCTTTAGGAAACAAATAAGCAACACAACTTCAAAAGGTTTCACAAACATCTGGCTGTATGTAAGCAAAGTGAGGCATGACTCTAAATTTATGCAGAATGCTAAATCTTGAAGTCTATATTCTCTGTTTCAGGGTTCAGACGTTCACTTGAAATCCTTGAAAACGTTTAAATTTCCATCAGGCATTTTCAACATTTGGAAAATACTTGATTTGTGAGTAAAGTCTTTGAAAGTGCCTGATACTCAAACTGAAGATTTTTGTAGTAAAGTGCAATAAAACATCTGACTGAAAAGCCTAAATTTGGAAAACTTTAGTTACAGTTCAAACCAGATATTTTCATACAACTAATAAAAAGACAAACACATCTGTCTTTTTTAAATCTTCAGACATGGATTAACTCCATGTTAATCTGAAGATAAATCAGATAATTATTTTTTGTTTTATGTCAATTAGAATTACCAAAATAATATATATTTACTAAATGCTAGAAAACTTTGCAAAAATATTTGTTTTTTGATACTTTCTTTGATTCTTTTGAACAGGAAGGTCATTTACCTTAACGGGATTAGTTTGGATTGTTTCAGTGCAATGAATATTTATTATTCCTAATGGATCAATGGCTTATTGATCCTGTATACTTGAAATAAAGGTTGGCTTATATTTAATATAAAAAGCAATGTTATTGAAATTGGGGGATTTTTTTGTTAAATTAGTATTTTATTCACAAACCAGTCAGGTGTGTGAGAGACATTTCAAAACATAAAGTTTAGTTATATTTTATTTGACCTTGTCCCTGCTGTACAGTGTGGAATACTATCACAAGACGCTATTATTAACAGTAAACGATAAAATATTGTTTTCATCTCCAAAGTGTGATGCTGCAAAAGTTTTACGTCTTACCTTGAGAAGCGCTTTTATTTCACTGTGGGGAAACATAAGTCCTGATGTTTGGATTTCATGTTTGCACCCTGGTGTTTGTGCAGGAGCTGGCTGTATCGGACAGACAGAGGAGGCAGGCGCAGCAGGAGAGAGATGAGATGTCAGAGGAGATGGTCTCCAGCAGCTCTGGAAAGTTAGTAGTTCACATTTTTTACATCCTGTCCATTCAGTTCTGCCTTATTCTTGGTTGTCCTGAGATTTTCTGTTCTTCCAGGAACGTTCTGTTTGACGAAAAGAGGAGGTTAGAGGTCCGAGTCACCCAACTGGAGGAGGATCTGGAGGAAGAACAGACGAACGCTGAACTGCTGATAGAAAGGCAAAGGAAGACGGCTCTGCAGGTGTGATGAACGAACTCAGATTCCTAAATCTCTCTAGCAGCGTCTTCAAACTCGCCCTAATGGCCGCTCTGCTCCGGCTGCAGGTGGAGACGCTGACTGTACAGCTGCAGGGGGAGAGGACTCTGGCCCAGAAGGCCGAGTCGTCCCGAGAGCAGCTCGAGAAGCAGAACAAGGAGCTGAGGGCCCGACTGGAGGAGCTGGAGGGAGCAGTGAGGGGCAAACACAAGCTCAGCGTCGCCGCCCTGGAGGCTAAGATTGAGACCATGGAGGAGCAGCTGGAACAAGAGAGACAGTGAGGAAAACAAATACATATTTTACAGGAATAAATATGTGTTTAATACAGTTAAACACACATTTAACTGGAATAATGGATTTAACTGGGTAAATAAAAAGAGGGAAATACATTTTAATGTTGTTACTTTAAATAACTGTGGAAATATATACCTGAAAACAGAGGAGGAATTTATCCCATGTTAGAACATATTTATATAAAATCACAAATGGAATAATTACTGGTTTGAAATAGTTTAAGACAATAGTTCCTTCATATTGATTTTAAAAAGTACTAGTTCCACTGGCAGAATTTTCTTCACTTAACAAAACATTTTTCTCATGTTTTAAGTAAAGAAATCTGCAAGTTGAACTTAACGGAATTACTGACTTAAAACAAGCTCCTATATCTTACTGAAATCTCACTTGTAAGTTAGTTTTGTCATATTTCAAGTGTGCTCAGATATTTTTACTAGAAATTAGACAAAAATAGTTGGTAAGATTTTGTGCTTTTGTGCAGCTAAGGTCATTTTCTAATCAGGCTTCGGTCACTTCCGCTTTTTGAAACGTGTCTCACTAAGAGAGGGGAGACATAACATCATATTTTGAAAAAAATAATAATAGTATTTCCTCCTCAACAAGTGTTTTCATTGCTTTCATTCATGTATAGGCACCTCCTGTGTTGAGTTAGGAACCCCTCTTACAGCTAATAGAGAGACCAGACTCTTAGCTGTCATGCACACTGAGCTCATGCTGAGTGATTCACTGTCTGAGAGCTAGCGTCAGCTTTACAAATTATGTTTCTACAAACTGTGCTGTGGTAGAGATAGGAGGCATTTCACTGGCTCCAACCACAAAATGTTATAGGAGGAGACTAAGTACCATCCTATGCCCAAAGGGGTTGGCTCAAAGATTTAACAGCGAGGGTTACAATAATTGTTCCACAGATAATTTTTTAAAGAGGACCTCTTATACAAAACTCACATTTTAAACATTTTTATGCTTCCATTTTGGTGTCAACTGCTTCTAAAAACAGACCAAGTACGTTAAAAAAACACCTGGCCATTTTTTGGCAATATGTTCATCTTTTTTGGTGTCTGAAAAATGAGCCGTTTCCAAAACGTCACAAATCAGCATGACCTGCCCCTGTTACTTAGCAACCAAAGCTGAGCATCTGCAGGTGGTTTTTCTGCTGTATGTGCTGCACAATAGCTGCTGGGGGAAAAAAAACAAGTGTTTTGCTGCTGACTTACCATCCAGAAACCACTTGCTGCATTCTTGTTGGTTGTGCAGGAGGCTCTACTTCTACTTTTCAAAGATGTACAGTGGTATAATTTTGCGTCTGTTTGCAGCCATTTTCATGAAATGGCTCCTACATGATCCATGAGCCATGACCAGCAGCAGCTTATTTGAATTTAAAGTGACAAGAAAACAGCTCATTCTGAAAGAACTGACCAGAAATATCAGTATTAAAGTTTTGTGTAAAACCATGTTTTTTTAAAGCCCAGAGACCTATGCTAACCTAGATAGTAGGATAATAGATTGCCTTTAAAAAAATTATTCCAAACAATATTTTTCCCCAAAATGCAATAAAGGATGAATTTAACTTTTCTTAGCTAAACTTTTACATTTTCTGTCAATGAAAACATAATCTAAAAATACACAATAACATGCACCAAATTAGCAACCTTCAGGTTTTGTCCAGCTTTAGAAGGCAGAACTTTATCACGACAGTTGTGCATAATCTTAAATTAATTAAATTATTCACAACATTTCCAAATCCCACAGGGAGAGAGCCATTGCCAACAAACTGACGCGGAAGACAGAGAAGAAGCTGAAGGAGGCGATGATGCAAGCAG